>NC_138773.1:130396198-130738212 GCF_965119305.1 Pelophylax lessonae
CTCCTACCCCCCCCCCCCCCTGGGTGGCCACGCTGCTGGATCCCTGTTACAAGGACAATGTACCGTCCTTAATTCACTCACTGGAGCGTGATCGCAAGATGAGGGAGTACAAGCGCACGCTGGTAGATGCGATGCTGCTGGCATTCCCACCTGACAGCGGGGCCACATTGGAAGCACAAGGCCAAGGCAGAGGAGGAGGAGAAAGAGGTCGCCAATGCAACTAGGGCACCGCCAGCACCTCAGAGGCAGGGTAGCATGGCCTAAATGTTAAAAAGCTTTGTCAGCACGCCACAACAAACAGCAGCACCAGCAGCTCATATGGAACGTCTTAGCAGGAGGCAGCATTTCACCAACATGGTGGAGCAGTATTGTGTGCACACGCCTACATGTAGTGAATGACGGGTCTGCCCCCTTCAACTTCTGGGTCTCCAAATTGGGCTCATGGCCTGAGTTGCCCTTTACGCCTTAGAGGTGCTGGCGTGCCCTGCAGCCAGTGTATTACCTGAACGTGTATTTAGCACAGCTGGGGGGCGTTATCACAGACAAGCGCAGCCGCCTGTCCAGAGACAATGTGGACAAGCTCACGTTCATTAAATGAACCAGGCATGGATCCCACAGGACTTTCTGTACCTTGTGCAGAATAGAGATGGATACCGACCTTACCCAGCCATTGTTACATTTTTGATCTTTCTCACTCTTTTGGGGTGTACCCTAATTTAAAAGACTAAAAAAAATGCAGTGTTGGCTACCTCGTCCCCCTCCACCCCCGCTTCCACCTACATCGCCACATCCACCGCCACCTCAACCTCCCTCCTACTCCATATGGGCCTCGTCCTTCACAGATGAAGAAATTGTTTTATTTTTCTGTTTTTTTTGTTTGAAGTTATTTCCCTATCCACATTTGTTTTGCAGAGCACTTGCCATGCTCTTAACTACGTTTTGCTGCCATTTGCAGCACTCTAGCCCTTTCCATTGGGTGTTTTAGAGCCATTTAGTGCCTGAAAGTTCGGGTCCCCATTGACTTCAATGGGTGGTCGGTGTCCGGGTAAAGTTCGGAAAAAGTCCGGGACACGGACCCGGACTTTTTTTTCAAGTTCGGCCGAACCTGCCGAACACGAACATCCAGGTGCCCGCTCAACTCTACTTAAAATCAATAATGCCACATAGGATTTTAAAAAAGGGGAATATATTAAAACCCTAACAATGAAAACATCCGGAAGTGAATCTTCTGATTAAGCCTTCAATGTTAGTACAACCAAATATTTATATAGACATTCTAAAATCATATAAATAGCATAAAAATGAAACACATACATGGATTCATTGTTAAGATGGTGTTCTATAATAAAATGACTCAAAGGAATCTCCCCTCTCAGCCCCTTATGGAAATTCAATATAGCCAGTGGGGTGAGGGTGCATAGCAATGAACCATGTAAGATAGTTGGAACCCTAGGGTTCAATCAAAGGTAAACATATTAAAAACAATGTATTACATGTTAAAAACATATAAAATGTATAAAAGATTTTAATAAAAGATGCCTAATAGATGTAAAAGGCAAACAGAACGCAAGAAAGCATATAATGGCTGGGGAGAAGAAGGAGGGACAATGGGATGGGATCTAAATTAATTATTATTAATAAATGAATTAATGTCCCATTCCACATTGTGTCCAAGTGGGGGGGAGCATCTGAGCTCATAGATCCAGAAGGTTTCCCTTCTGGAAATAGACCTCTTAAGATTGCTTCCACGCCAGTGTGCATTATATATTTTTCTATCACAATCACCTCAAAGTCCCCATGATTCTTATGGTGATGTATAGAGAAATGTTGGGACAGGCTATGCCATGGAAATCCCTTACAGATGTTGGCCAGGTGTTCACCTATCCTAAAGCTGTTCTGATAGTTCTGCCCTTATACTGTTGTTTGCAGCTACAGGTGAGTAAATAAACCACACCTTTGTTATGGCAGGTAATAAAATCCTTGATTGGATATTCTGCACCCGTCACTGTGGACTTAAAACTTTTTTTTTTGGGGGGTTTTAGCATTCCTACACAGATTACATCTCTTATATTGCATCTATTACTCTTATTCTAGAGTTACTTGTGTTCGGTATGGAACATAATTACTTTTTCTTTGGGAACCAGTTTTACCTACAACGAAGAGGTGTGGCGATGGGGGCCAAATTTTCCCCCAGTCTTGCCAAGCTCTTTGTAGCACTGTGGGGAGACAGAAATATCTTTTCAGAAAGAACTCAAGAGCTGGTATTCTGGCGTTGCTATATAGATGATGCCCTATTCATTTGGAGAGGTAATGAGGAATCATTACATCTATTTATGCAGAATCTGAACAAAAACAGCTGGGGAATCAGATTCACATATGAACAGAGTACAACATCTGTCAACTATCTTGATCTGGTTATATTAAGAAGAGGAGTCTGTTTTTACACCAAGGCCTACCAGAAACCCACAGATAGGAATGGCTTCATCTCTTTAGATAGTTGTCACCATCCCCTGTGGCTGAAAGCGATACCTAAAGGACAGTTTAGGAGGATAAGGAGAAACTGTTCAGATGTGTCAGATTTTCAAACACAAGCACAAGTGTTAAAAAAACGGTTTGTGGAAAAAGGGTATGAACCTACATTACTGGAAAGTGAAATTAAAAGTATGGAACAGCACACACAAAATGAACTTGTTATCTCTAAGAAAAAAGAGATGGGAAAAGAATAACTTGGATTATGCGTTTCTCACTCAATTTTCCAGTCATTATAGATGGCTGAACCATGTGTTTCGCAAACATTGGGGAATATTGTTACATATTGTTAAAGAGCCCAAAATGATCTACAGAAAAGCAAAAAATCTTAAAGAGATCATAGCACGCACTCCTGTGGAAAGACCGCTTAATTCCACCATATTCCCTAACATGAAGGGTTATTTCCCATGTAAGAGATATAATCTGTGTAGGAATGCTAAAACCCTCAAAACAAAAAGTTTTAAGTCCACAGTGACGGGTGCGAAATATCCGATCAAGGATTTTATTACCTGCCATACCAAAGGTGTGGTTTATTTACTCACCTGTAGTTGCAAACAACAGTATGTGAGCAGAACTATCAGAACAGCTAACATTAGGATAGGTGAGCACCTGGCCAACATCCGTAAGGGATTTCCAGGGCTTAGCCTGTCCCAAAATTTCTCTACACATCACCATAAGAATCATGGGGACCTTGAGGTGATTGTGATAGAAAAATATAATGCACACTGGTGTGGCAGCAATCTTAAGAGGTCTATTTCTTAGAAGGCAAACCTTCTGGATCTATGAGCTCAGATGCTCCCCCCCACTTGGACACAATGTGGAATGGGACATTAATTCATTTATTAATAATAATTAATTTAGATCCCATCCCATTGTCCCTCCTTCTTCTCCCTAGCCATTATATGCTTTCTTGCGTTCTGTTTGCCTTTTACATCTATTAGGCATCTTTTATTAAAATATTTTATACATTTTTATATGTTTTTAACATGTAATACATTGTTTTTAATATGTTTACCTTTGATTGAACCCTAGGGTTCCAACTATCTTACATGGTTAATTGCTATGCACCCTCACCCCACTGGCTATATTGAATTTCCATAAGGGGCTGAGAGGGGAGATTCCTTTGAGTCATTTTATTATAGAACACCATCTTAGCAATGAATCCATGTATGTGTTTTATTTTTATGCTATTTATATGATTTTAGAATGTCTATATAAATATTTGGTTGTACTAACATTGAAGGCTTAATTAGAAGATTCACTTCCGGATGTTTTCATTGTTAGGGTTTTAATATATTCCCCTTTTTTAAAATCTATGTGGCATTATTGATTTTAAGCTTTAGTATCCAGCAAATTTCACATTGATATTGGTTTTATCCCTTTTGTTAGTGTTAGTTTGATCTACAATTTGCGTCATTTTCCATGCAGACACCGGAAGTTCTTCCTATAGCTTTCAATATAAGGGCGGAAGTGACGTTGCACGCCATCTCCTGTCTCAGTTGACGTCCGTCGTAGGAGGAAACGCATCAGAGAGGAGTGCCGCAACATCACGATCCATCGCCGCAGACCGCACTGCAGGCGGCTGCGTCTCTCCAGCTGTTCTCTCCGGTAACAATTGTTGTTGATGCCAGATATCAAGTCTACCCCCTCTAAGTGCATTACCTTTCCTTTATTAAACGTTGTTGGAAGTACTACACTATCAGCGGTTTTCTTTTTTTGGCCACCGGGAGGACCATACCTAATGACCAGAGCTCAGAGATCCATCCATCCCAGGCAACAAGACAGGCTGCCAACACAGGCGAAATTCACCCTCTTTGCCTACAATCCTTAACCATCTGGTAAGAGGCTGACCTGCTCTTCTCTTTTGGAGAGAGGGATTTGAGGGTGTTCCTATCTTTCCTGGGTATTTACATTGGATCTGATAACACTCACGCCCTTGTGTTATTTCATCTGGTAAGGGGCTTATCCAATCATGGTGGAGGTCTTCACTGCCCACATCTATTTAATTTGGTTTTGCACTTTTGGGTTTTTTTCACATGCATGTTGGTTGAACATGATTTTGGACATATTGATTTATGGACTCACATTTTGGATATATATTTATATGATTGTTTATCACTTTGGATTTTTTTCCTCTTATAGATTGTCATTTTGTATATCATTTTGTGGAAAGGTTTGTCCTTTCACTTTATTCACCATTTTTGTTGATTTTTCACTATATGATTATATATTTGACATATTATTTTATAGTTTAGCGCACCTGATACACATCTTCCACATGGGTTGAAATGTACATGGGTGTGCGTAAAACAAAGATTATCATTGGAGTTTGTTAAAGACCTCCCAGTATTAATGAGGAGGTGGAGACTCAGCTCCTAGCACAGATAGAAAGGGCTGCAAGGGCTCGGACAGTGTTAATAATGGGAGATTTTAACTACCCAGACATTGACTGGAGTAATGGCACTGTTGGAACAGTTAAAGGGCAAACATTTATAAACCTATTACCAGACAATTTTATGGTGCAGTTTATTGAGGCCCCCACTAGAAATGATGCTCTGTTGGACCTGGTAATCTCAAACCATGCGGAGCTTATTAACAATGTTCATATAAAAGAACATCTGGGTAGCAGTGACCATAACATGATTTCATTTAATGTTAGCTGTAAGCAAAAAACGCATACAGGAAATACAAAAACACTTTACTTTAAGAGAGCAAATTTTCCAAGGATGAGGGCTGCTCTCCAGGATTTAGACTGGGAGGGAATATTGGCATCAATGTGCACAGAACAGAAATGGGAATTTTTCAAAAAGACTTTATGCAAACTCACTGCAAAGTATATTCCCATGGGTAATAAGTTTAAAAGGCTAAAAATAAAACCTATGTAGCTCAAGGCAAAAGTTAAAAAAGCTATAGATACAAAGAAAAGAGCTTTTAAAAAATATAAAAATGAGGGAACGCTATCATTGTTTAATTGTTACAAAGAATATAGTAGAATATGTAAAAAGGAAATCAGGGACGCAAAAATTGAAAATGAACGACAGATTGCAAAAGATAGTAGGGCAAACCCCCAAAAATTCTTCAAATATATTAACAGTAAAAAGGTTAGGTCTGAGCGTGTAGGCCCTTTACAAAATAATCAGGAGTGGGTGACTGGGGACAAAGAGAAAGCAAATGTATTAAATACTTTCTTCTTCTTCAGCTCTGTATATACAAAGGAGCATGGGGGAGCTCATGACCATAATGAGGACGGTATTGACACAGCCCCAAATGATCCACAATGGCTCAAAAGTGATATGGTCCAAAAATATTTAGACAGAATAAGGGTGGATAAAGCAACTGGACCAGATGGCATCCACCCATGCATCCTAAAAGAATTGAGCACTGTAATTTCTAAGCATTTGTTTCTAATTTTTAGGGACTCGTTAAGGACTGGAATAGTACCACTGGATTGGCGTAGGGCCAATGTGGTGCCTATATTTAAAAAGGGATCAAAGTCTTGGCCAAGTAACTATAGACCTGTTAGTTTAACTTCTATAGTCTGGAAGATGTTGGAGAGATAATTAAAAGACCACATAGATGAGTTCTTGCTGGAAAAAAATATTTTTACCACTTAAGCCCCGGAGGATTTGGCTGCTAAAAGACCAGGGGGTATTTTGCGATTCGGCACTGCGTGAATCTAACGGACAATTGCGCGGTCGTGCGACGCTGTACCTAAACAAATTTGATGTCCTTTTTTTCCCACAAACAGAGCTTTCTTTTGGTGGTATTTGATCACCTGTGCGATTTCTTGATCACACGCTATAAACAAAAAAAGAGCATCAATTTTGCAAAAATAACAATATTTTTCAAATTTTTATATATGAAATTCCCCCCAAAAAAAAGTAAAAATCAACATTTTTTAACATTTTCGGCCAATTTGTTTAATGCTACATATGTTTGGTAAAAAAATCGCAAAAAGCGTATTTTGATTGGTTTGCGCAAAAGTTATCGCGTTTACTAACAAAGGGAAAGATTTTTGTCATTTTTGTTGTTTTTTTTTTAACGCGTAATGGCGGCGATCTGTGATTTTTTTTGCGGTACTGCGACATTGGGGCGGACATATCGGACCCTTGACTGACATTTTTTACACTTTTGGGGTTACCAGTGACATTTCTACAGTAATCAGTGCTATATATATGCACTGTTACTGTAAAAATACACTGGCAGTGAAGGGGTTAACTTTATTTGAGAGGGAGGGGCTGTGTGTGTCCCTAGGGGCGTGATTCTAACTGTGATTGGCTGTGGCTTGAGCTGTAGGAACACTGATCAATGGTCCTACATAGTAGAACCGTATGATCAGTGTTTCTACACAGGGGAGAATGACAGGCGGCTTGTTTACACAAGCCGCCTGCCTTTCTCCCTCTCCCCCGACGATCGCAGAGTGAGCGGTGGACATCGGGGCCGCCGGTCACACGCGCGGGGGGGGGGTCCGTGACCGCGCGGGAGGGGGAGCGCGCTGCCGGCGGCGCGTGCTCGCTCCCCAGAGCCTCACAGGCTAGTGACGTATATATACGTCACTTTGCCTGTGAGGGGCTGACCGCCGCAGTATATCTACTTGCGGCGGTTGGCAAGTGGTTAAGCAACAGACAGCATGGATTCATGAAAGACAGAAGTTGTCAAACAAACCTGATTTATTTTTATGAAAACCTTGGACAGAGGGGTGGCTGTGGACGTAGTATACTGGATTTTTCAAAAACGTTTGATACAGTTCCCCACACACGGCTAATGTGTAAGGTAAAGTCTACTGGCTTTGAAAGATTGGTTTGTAATTGGATAGAAAATTGGCTTAAAGATAGAATTCAGAGAGTAGTGGTTAATGATTCTTACTCTGAAAGATCTAAAGTTATCAGTGGTGTACCCCAACGATCAGTGTTGGGACCCTTACTTTTTAATATTTTTATAAATGATATAGGGTCTGGTATTAAAAGTAGCATTTCAGTCTTTGCAGATGACACCAAGCTTTGCAGTGGAATACAGGATGTCTCCAACTTACAAGCTGACCTCAATGCACTGTTTCATTGGGCAACTATGTGGCAAATGAGGTTTAATGTTGATAAATGTAAAGTTATGCACTTGGGGGCTAAGAATATGCATGCATCATATATACTAGGTGGAGTAGAACTGGGGGAATCCATAGCAGAGAAGGATCTGGGTGTTCTGGTAGATCATAAGCTTAATAATAGAATGCAATGCCAAGCTGCTGTTTCCAAAGCAAGCAAAGTCCTTTCTTGTATTAACAGAGGCATGGACTCAAGAGAGAGAGATATCATTTTACCCCTGTACAGATCATTAGTAAGACCTCATCTGGAATATGCCGTTCAGTTTTGGGCACCAGTTCTTAAAAAGGATATCGGGTAACTGGAGAAAGTATAGAGAAGGGCAACCAAACTGATAAGTGGCATGGAGGATCTCAGCTATGAGAAAAGATTAGAGGAACTGAATTTATTCTCTCTTGAGAAGAGGAGATTAAGGAGGGATATGATCAACATGTATAAATACATAAGGGGTCCATATAGTGAACTTGGTGTTGAGTTGTTCACTTTAAGGTCAACACAGAGGACAAGGGGGCACTCTTTACTTCTGGAGGAAAATTTTGTCTCCAAATATGGAATAGACTCCCTCCAGAGGTGGTTCTGGCTAGCTCACTAGATTGCTTTAAAAAAGGCCTGGATTCTTTCCTAGGTGTACTTAATATAAATGGGTAAAAAATTGTTTTTAGGAAAAGTTGATCCAGGGAATATCCGATTGCCTCTCGGGGGATCAGGAAGGATTTTTTCCCCCCTGCTGTAGCAAATTGGATCATGCTTTGCTGGGGTTTTTTCACCTTTCTCATGATCAACTGCGGGTTTAGGATTGTGTATATGGGAATCTATGATTGGGTTTTCAATACTGTTTTTTTTTTTTTTTTTTGGTTGAACCAGGTGGCCTGTCTTTTTTCAACCTGACTAACTATGTAACTATGAATGCCTAATGTACCTCCAGCCACAGAATACAATGTTCTTTGCTGTCAGGTGAATGCCTGTGGGCTATTTCTTGGGGCCTGTAATGGCCGACACTTACTTCTGTATCCTGTGAATGCCTAATGTACCTCCAGCCACAGAATACAATGTTCTTTGCTGTCAGGTGAATTGCCTGTGGGCTATTTCTTGGGGCCTGTACTGGCCGACACTTACTTCTGTATCCTGTGAATGCCTAATATACCTCCAGCCACAGAGTACAAAGTTCTTTGCTGTCAGGTGAATGCCTGTGGGCTAATTTTTGGGGCCTGTACTGGTCGACACTTACTTCTGTATTCTATGAGTGCCTAATTTTTCAGACTGGAATTGAAAATCAATGGGTCTGTAAACGTTCCGCTAAATTGTGTAATGGATGCGGACCCATTTTACAGACGTGTGAATGGACCCTTTATGTATTTGACATGTATTTACCGGCTGCTGTCAGTTTTGTCTGATTTAGAAAAAAAAAAAACATTTTTTTGCTGGAAAAAAAAAAAAATGTTATGGCAACTTTTCCAATAGCAATACTTCTGGTATGTCAGTGTGCATGTTGTAGGGCTATGTGTGCTCAGCTAGTAAGTATTTTGTGGCTGCAAATATGACCTAGAGGTTTTACATGTTCGCCTGCCATTAAAATAAATGGGACCCGCCGCGAACCTGAGGTTCGCGACATTTAAGCGAGTTCGCAAAAAACGTTCGCGAACCGTCCCGTCAGATGTTCGTCCATCACTATTCACGAACCAGAAAGTCAGCCCTAAAAACACAAACGGAAAAACTGTTTACCTGCGTCTGCATTTTTTGTGGATTATCTGTATGGAAATACAATTTAAACAATTTTCATCTGTAGTAGAAAATTGTATAAAAAATATTCTTCAAAGGGTTCAGGACAACAAGCTAGTAGCTATACAATGTGGTCCTATACAGTTCTGGAACCTTTCCCATCAAAAGCTGAAATCTGGACACAAAAACTTTTATTTATTTGGCTACAAATGCCTATGGAAATCCAGATACATAATTTTAAAAGTACTGGTGATACCCTCTACTGCATATTGCCTATGGAATGAGCAGAGTTATGGGAGGGATCCAGCAAGTCTACTCAGTGCAGGTTGCTGGGGTGGATACATAACCAGTCACCATGCACAAAATGACAGGTGCAGTGACTGAACAGAGGTAAAGTGCAGGAGTTGAACCTTGCTGGATAACTATGCGTATCTAGAAGAAATACACAAAGGACACCAAGACTTTAGTAGGAAATATGTGGTTCTTTTATTGAGACAGTAAATTAGCGTTAAAGCTTACTATTAATTAGGCATGAACAAACTATACAATTGTTGGCACCTTAGACTTAGCTGTTCAACTATCAACAGTACAAAGCATGTTTACAAATTCAAAAAGAGGTCATGAGCAGCAAAGTAAAATTACTGCTGCCTGGCTTTCATCTTTGAACCAAAATAGCATAGAATGTTTTAAATTCCTTGTTTATACATGCACACAACAGTAACTGCTTAAACACAAACAAGCAGCATGGCTGGAATTTTAGTTAGATAATCATCTACTGCCACAATAGGGCATTGATCATACACTATCGATTTTACATGCTTGTGTGATGTTGCTATGCTATATGACCACTGGCGTAGCTACAGGGGTTGCAATTGTGACCCGTCCCCTGCTCCAGGGGGTCCGTGGGGCCTACCTGTCAAATTAGGTTTGAGCAGCCCTCATCAACTGAGGTGGATGAGTTATGATGGGTGCCGCGACTTCCTGGGCTAGTTACTTACAGAAACGTTCAGCCTCAGAAAAATCAACTTCTGCTCTTTAGAAGCGTGTTTCCCTGTGTATGGCAAAATTCTGTTCTTTTTATTTTGCTGAAAGGATTCATTTCCATCCTTAAGTCATCATGTCAGGAAGCCTCCTTCAATGAAATCTATTATCTCCCCTCTGCCCAGCCCCCTTTTCACACGTCCTGTGATGTCACATTTAGAACAGGATGCAAGCAGAGGTTTAGCAACCTCTATAGCTAGTGGCTTGTTTTCACACTGCCCTCTCCTACACACATTGCTGCCCTACCTGTACACACTGTCTCCTCTTGTACACATCACTCCTCTCCCTGACACAATGCCCCTCCTGTACATATTACCCACTCCTGTACACACTGCCGCTCCTTTATATATTACCCCACTCTCTATACACAATGCCCACTTCTTTACATATGACCTCTTCCTTGTACACACTGTACCCTTCTGTACATGTTACTCCATCATTGTACACAATGCCCCCTCCCTTTACATATTACCCCCTCCTTGTACACAATGCTCCCTCCTGTACATATTACCCCCTTCTTGTACACGGTTTATACAAAGGAGCATGGGGGAGCTCATATCCATAATGGGGTAGACAGACACAGCCCCAGATGATCCACAATGGCTCAAAACTGATATGGTCCAGAAATATTTAGACAGCATAATAGTGAAAATAGCACCTGGACCAGATGGCATACACCCCTGGTGAGCTCTGCCATTGCAAAGCCATTGTTTCTAATTTTTAGGGACTCTTTATTGAATGGCATAGTACCAGTGAATTAGCATAGGACCGATGTGGTTCCTATAATTAAAAAAGGATCAAAGTCTTTACCAAATAACTATAGACTTCTTAGTTTAACTTCTACAGTTGGGGAGATACTGTAGAGTTAAAAAAAGACCCCATAGATAGTTCCTTACATGAAAAAAAAATATTTTAAGCAACATACAGTATGGGTTCATGAAATAATGAAGAAGTTGTCAAACAAATCTGATTTCTTTTTATGTGGAGGTAAGTAAAACCTTGGACAAAGGGGTGGCTGTGGATGTGGTATACTTGACACAGTTCCCCACACACAGCTAATGTGTAAGGCTAAAGGCCCGTACACACGTACCGATCGTCGGCATACAAACGTCGGCGGACGAAAGATCTGCCGATTGTACGCATGTTAGTATGGTGCCTCCGACAGCTGTCTGCGCACAATCCGCGGACAAAAGTCTTTCTTGCAAACATGAAAATTTTTGTCTGCGGACACCAGAACGGACGATTGTTCGCCTGTCAGTACAGAATTCGGCCGACAGACCGCAGATTTGCAAGACTGGGCATGCTCAGAAAATAAAAAACACAGGGAAAGTTAACCATTACATGACATCACTTCTGCAGTCAGCTGAAGTCTGCAGACAAAATTCTTGTGCTGTCCTTGTGCTGTCTTTGCACTTTTCAACAGACACCGACATCCCGGGGAGAAAAGACGAACATTTGTATGACGACGATCTGCGTGTGTGTACGGGGCTTAAGTCTACAGGCCTGGAAAAATCAGTTTGTAAATGGATAGAAAACTGGCTAAAAGACCGTATTTAGAGAATAGTGGTTAATGATTCATACTCTGAATGGTCTAGGGTTGTTTGTGTTGTACCCCAAGGTTCAGTGTTGGGACCCTTACTTTATAATATATTTATAAATTATATAGGGTCTAGGTTTAAAAGTACAATTTCAGTCCTTGCAGATGACACCAAGCTATGCAGTTTAAAAACATCCTTACAGGATGTCTCCAACGTACAAGCTGACCTCAGTGCACTGTTTAACCACTTTACATCTGCCTGCAGTAATATTACTGCGGCAGAGTGGCTCGTTATCGTCTGACGACGTAGTACTAAGTCGTCAGACACTCCCCTTTCTCAGGCAGCGGCGCGTGCGCGCCGCCGGAGCCTCGCTCCCACTGTATTCAGTCACAGCGGGAGTCGGGCCAGGGGAGGAGCAGCGGCGATCGCCGCCGCTCTTCCCCGATCATCGGGGATCTAGTGTGGAGATCCGCCTGCTTGTGTAAACACAAGCGGGCGGATCTCCTAAGTGACAGGCAGGGTCAGATTGCAGGGTTCAGGATAGCTGAACCCTGGATCTGTCCTTGTGTCACTCAGTCACCTCCCCCCACACACGTCAGTAAGCACCAGGCATACATTAACCCCTCCCTCTCCAATAAAATTAACCCCTTCCCTGCCAGTGTCATTTTTACAGTAACAGTGCATATATATAGCACTAATTACTGCAGTAATGTCACTGGTACCCCCAAAAGTGTCAAAAATGTCAGTCAAGGGTCCGATCTGTCCGCCACAATGTCGAAGTCCCGCAAAAAAAATCTCAGATCGCCGCCATTACGCGTTAAAAAAAACAGTCAAAATACGCTTATTGTGATTTTTTTTTACCAAACATGGGTAGCAGAAAACAAATTGGCCAAAAATTAAAAAAAAAATTGGTTTTTACATTTTTTTGGGGGGGAATTTCATATAAAAAAATGTTAAAAATATTGTTATTTTTTCATAATAAACGCTCTTTTTTTGTTTATAGCGCAAAAAGTAAAAATCGCACAGGTGATCAAATACCACCAAAAGAAAGCTCTGTTTGTGGGGAAAAAAGGACGTAAATTTCGTTTGTCAGTTAAAGTCGCACAGTGCCGAATTGCAAAAAGTGGCCCAGACGTAAGACAGCAAAATGCTCCGGTGGTAAAGTGGTTAATTGGGCAACTACAGTATAGGGCAAATGAGGTTTAATGTTAAAATTAAAAATGAAATTTTTTTAACATTTTAGGCAAATTTGTTTTCTGCTACATATTTTTGGTAAAAAAAAAATCACGATAAGTGTATTTTGATTAGTTTGCGCAAAAGTTATCGCATCTACTAACTATGGGAAAGATTTATGTCATTTTTATTGTTTTTTTTTACTAGTAATGGCGGCGATCTGCAATTTTTTTGCGGGACTGTGACATTGCGGCGGACAGATCGGACCCCTTAATGACATTTTACACTTTTGGGGTACAAGTGACATTACTACAGTAATCAGTGCTAAAAATATGCACTGTTACTGTAATAATGACACTGGCAGACAGGGGTTAACCCTCTGGGTGATCAAGGGGTTACATGTGAGCCTAGGGAAGTGATTCTAACTTTGGGGGGGGGCGTAGCTTCTGAAATGACCATAGAGACATGTGATCCTATATAGAAGGATCACATGGGCTCTATGACCATTCCAGGGAGAAGAACGGTCGGCTGTGTTTACAAAAGCCAACCGTCCTTCTCTATCAGCGGGGATCGATCGCGGGTGTCAGGCAGCAATCGGACCCACCTGACATACGCATCAGCTTCCCCGCTGACGATCGGGGGCGGGAGCACTTCGTCGCTGGCGTGCGCTCGCCCCTTAGCTGCCACCAAGCAAACAACGTATCCATATGTTGTTTTTCCTGTACGAGCCACCCTGCCGCCCTATATATATATATATATATAGTAAGCGGTCGGCAAGTGGTTAATAAAGAGAAAATTATTAAAGCCCCCAAAAAAAAAAGAAAACCCCTGCTGAGGCAGAAGGAATAGCGTCTGAGATGCACAAGGGGGTACAGCAATTATGGCCCTAATATTATTGTTGCTGGTTCCCCACCCACCAAAAAACATCCATCTCTGGAGCAGAAGGAAGAGCGCCTGAGATGCACAAGGGGGTACAGCAATTATGGCCCTAATATTACTGTCGCTGGTTCACTACCCACCAAAAAAAACACCCACATCTGGAGCAGAAGTAAGAGCGCCTGAGATGCACAAGGGGGTACAACAATTATGGCACAAATATTATTGTTGCTGATTCACCACCCAATAAAAAGCACCCACGTCTGTAGCAGAACGAAGAGCGCCTGAGATGCACAAGGGGGTACAGCAATTATGGCCTTAATATTGTTGTGCTGGTTTACCACCCACCAAAAAGCCACCCACGTCCAGAGCAGAAGGAAGAGCGTCTGAGATGGACAAGGGGAGCAGCAATTATGCCCTTAATATTATTGTTGCTGGTTCACTACCCACCAAAAAAAACACCCACGTCTGAAGCAGAAGGAAGAGCGCCTGAGATGCACAAGGGGGTACAGCAGATATGGCTCTAATATTATTGTTTCTGGTTCCCCACCCACCAAAAAACACCCATGTCTGGAGCAGAAGGAAGAGCGCCTGAGATGCACAAGGGGATAAAGCAGATATGGCTCTAATAGTATTGTTGCTGGTTCACCATCCACCAAAAAACACGCACGTCTGGAGCAGAAGGAAGAGCGCTTGAAATGTACAAGGGGGAACAGCAATTATGGCTCTAATATTATCGTTGCTGGTTCACCACCCACCAAAAAAAACATCCACTTCTGGAGCAGAAGGAAGAGCATCTGAGATGGACAAGGGGAGCAGCAATTATGCCCCTAATATTATTAGTGCTGCTGCGCAAGAAAAAAAAAATTGCTGCTGACGCAGAAGGACTCACTACCCCCTGCGACGATAAGGGGAGAGTACTAATATTGCAGCAACAGAACCTGATGCTGCTAGAAAAAATAAATAAATAAATGTTTATAGATATATATATATATATATATATATATATATATATATATATATATATATATATATATATGAAAAAAAAAAAGGGGATCAGTGGGGTGACACAGACGTGTTGTATAGAATACACTTCAACTTCCGGTTCTGGCGCCGCATGGAGAGGGAGTGAGTCACGGCGGCTCCGACACAACCATCCTACAAAGCCTTCCATCACCGCTCGCTGACACCCGCTATCAGCCCAAATTCTGCCGTGAGTCACATCTTACCTCCCCGCACGCATGGACCGGTACTTAGTCCACGGAACCGGTGGTGTCCCTGCGCAGCCACAACCAGACGCCACTTACCATGCCTCTTCCCACCATTCTAGTAACATGGCCGCCACAACCTCCGCGGACAGCGTGATACCGCCACTAGCAATGCCTGCATCCTCCCCCGACATGGAAGCCCAATATCATCTGATGGCTCAGGCTGTGGCATCCATCATCTCCCCCACTATCACGGAGGCGGTGGACAGGGCGGTAACAGTGGGTATTTCCCAGCTCCAAAAGGAGCTGGGGGACCAGGCCAAGAGGCTCTCAGAGGTGGAACATAGACTTTCCGATCTGGAAGATGAGGTACAATCCTCCTTTACAAATGATGCCAAAGCTATGCAAACGCAGCAGTACCTGCTGGATAAAATAGATGATTTAGAAAATAGATCCTGTAGGAACAATTTACGGATTATAGGCCTCCCGGAATCCTTCAATACGGTCCTACTCCCTGAAGTGTGTTCTACGCCTATACCCCAGGCTCTTGGTATTACATCCTACTGCACCATTGAAAGAGCACGCCACCTGGGCGCCCCCTCCAATGACCGAATGACCCCCCGGCCTGTCATAGTCCGCTACCTGAACTACGCAGATAGACTTGCCATTTTAAAATCCTTTAAAAGTCACTCGCACTGGACAGCAATAAATTACTAATCTTTGCGAATTACTCCCAGGAAGTGGCTCGCAGACGCAAGGCCTTTCAACCATCCTGCAATGCTCTGTTCCAAAAGGGTCTGAAATTTACTCTTGCCTATCCAGCAACCCTCAGGTTCACGGATCAATTTGGCGAATCTAAAGCGTTCACACACCCAAAGGAGGCTATGGACTATATCCAATCCCACCTGCACCTGTCCATGGATACTCATCCCCCCGCTGCTCCTTCCGTCTCCCCCTCTCACAGAGACATGCGGAGCCCTCGCAAGGATTCACCCAAACGGGTCGCTATTCTGCAAACTCTTCCTACAGAGACAGAATTCGTTGAGACATCACGCTCACCTGCGCCACTACAACCCTGCATCTTGGTAATGCTGTGTTAAGCGTTTTTTATTTGGTTGAGTATTAGTAGCAGCAACACTACCTGCTCAATATTCTGTTGAGCTCTATTCCTTCTGCTACGTTGTGCGGTCATGAGCCGCTAGGAATGTTAGGCCACAAACTTTATGTTTTTTGATGTTTGGTTGCCTTATTAGTTCACCTTTGTTTTATTTCCTCGCACAGCCTTGCCTCAGTCACTGCTTCTTATCGTCTTTTCCTCGAGGGCGCTCTGCCTGGAACATTTTACTTCCACTTCAGCAGTGCACTTCCCGCGCACCATCAGCGAGCGGAATCAGCTGATGTACGGTAACGCTGTCAGAGGGTTAGACTTCATGCGGAAAAAAGTGAAGTCCACATTTGTGACGGTATGTTTCTTTTTCCCCTTTTTTTTATTACCTGTTTCTCCTCTCTCCATTCTGGTCCCTCTGGAATGTAGATGGCTCGAAACCCACCCATTCCACATTCCCTCCCTTCCTGCCACCCCTGAATCCTAGCTCTTCCCCTCACATTATTTCACCCGAGTGACACTTTCTCTTCTCAATATGTTCATACCTCCTTGCAAGCCACTAATCCACTTCCTTAAACCCCCTTGATCTGAGAATAGTTTCTTGGAACGTGAAGGGTCTCCGCCACCTACGACGCTTAGGCACTGACATTGCACTACTCCAAGAAACTCACCTTGACCAGGTAGATTTATACCGCATGAAAAAGTTATGGGTAGGCCGAGTCCTTGGTTCAGCCTCACCTAAGGGGAAGGCCGGTGTTCTCATATTGATACACAAACGAATTACGCTGGATGTGTCCCCCCTACATTTGGATGCTGACGGTAGAGTCCAAATTCTAAAATTATCCTCCAACACAGACTCATTCATTCTAGCCAATGTCTACGCTCCTACCCCCTCCCCAGTTCCCTTTTTCCAACACCTGACCTGACTACTAGCCCCACATGTCCACATGCCACTGCTCCTAGGGGGCGACTTCAACGCGGTGATGAATTCCCACACAGACAGGTCGACATGACACTCCAACTCACCCTCGGGACACACTCCACCTTCCTCCTATCTTCTGACTTTCGTGGACAGTCTTTATCTCACTGATGTTTGGCACTTGGCCAATCCTGTTGATGCGATTTACACGTTCTACTCTCCCCCACATGATACGTTTTCGCGGATAGATTATTTCTTCGGATATGCCCCCATACTCCAATTCGTGCATCGGATATAGCCATTCCATATTAACGGAATGGCTATATCCGATCACTCCCCATTGTCGGTCTCGCTCACATTATCCGCCCCGAAATCCACCTTCAAGCCCTGGCGCTTTCCCTCCTATCTAGCAGACAATGACGACTTACGTAATATCTTAACTGACATGGAAAAACTGCCTGACAGACAACGCTCAGCATGTCGGCGATCCGGTGTTTCAGTGGGAGATGGGCAAGGCCGTCCTGAGAGGCCGGATCATTGCTTTTGCATCAGACTACAAAAAGAGGGCTGCTGATAACTATAAACAAGCCAGCGGAGCACTTCAATCTGCACACGCACATCTCCAGCAGCAACACACACCCCAACATGTTGCACAATGGAAAGCTGCAAAACATGACTTTGACAAGTGGGCAATGGCCCAGGAAGGGTCTCACAAGTCTGTCCAAGATCCTCAATTCCACAAATTTGGGAACAAGTCTGGCAAACTGCTGGCCTGTCTGTGCAAAGGCCCCTACACCAACACCCCCATACATTCCCTAAAAGATCCCGTGGGGATGCTGCACTCCACTCCAGAGGGAATTAATAAAACGATGGAACACTTTTATGCCTCCCTTTATGGCCCTGACCCCATTGATGAGACGGCAGCTCTATCCTTCCTCCAGGAAATTGCATTACCTCAGATTTCGGAATCTCAATTATCCCTACTCAATGCCCCTATCGCTCTGACTGAAGTCCTTGACGCCATCTCTTCCTTATCCCCTGGTAAAGCCCCAGGCCCTGACGGCTTCACCTCCGAGTTCTTTAAACTTCTTAAAGACAGCCTCTCCCCTACCATACTGAATCTATTCCAGCATATCTTGGACGGAGGGAACTATATACCTTCAGGAGCCCAAGCTTTTATTATGCTTATTCCCAAGCCCTGTAAGGACCCCTCCGAGCCGGGTTCATACCGCCCAATCTCACTGATTAATTTAGATGCCAAGTTACTTTCCAAGATCGTGGCTAATCGCCTCGCACTCATGCCCACAATTCTCCATCCCTCCCAATCTGGTTTTACCAAAGGGCGGTCAGCTACTGCCAAAATTCGTAAATTTTTGGCGGTGCTATCCCAACAACAAACCCAACCTTCCTCTGACTTAGCTATACTTACATTAGATGCCGAAAAGGTATTCGATAATGTTAGCTTCCACTGGTTCTACCTCACCCTACAAAAATTTGGTTTCTCAGGCCCGTTCCTGCATCTTATTGCTGCCATGTATAGATCGCCCACTGCAAAAGTAGTCACCTCAAATTTTCTGTCCAATGATATTCCCCTCCCCAAATGCACCCGCCAGGGCTGCCCTCTTTCTCCCCTCCTTTTTAACATAGCCTTGGAACCTCTCTCCAAATTTCTAGCGCTCCATGCCCCTTTATCTGGTGTCAGAATCGGCCAGGAGGAACTGCGCTCCGTCCTCTTTGCCGATGACATTCTACTCTTCACCTAAGACCCCGCACATGATGCCGGCATAGTCAAACAAATTGTCGATAGATTCCGATTGTGCTCCGGGCTCTGGATCAACTATTCCAAGAGCGAGATACTTCCTTTAGGCTCCCCCCATACCACGTCCTGATCCACTTCTTCCCCTTTCCCACTAGCCAAGACTCACATCAAATACTGTATCTAGGAATACTGATTGGAAGGACTCTGTCCTCTCTATACCACCTGAATTACACCCCGCTCTTTGCCAAACTCACTAAAAAACTGACCGGCTGGGCCAAACTACCCCTCTCACTCATTGGCAGATGCCATTTGTACAAAATGGTCTCATTTCCCAAATTGCTCTACGTCCTACAAACCCTACCCCTGCTTATTAAACACAAAGACTTAAAAGCGTTCCATAAATCTCTTACCTCTTTCCTGTGGTCCTCAAAAAAGACACGTATCGCCCTCCACAAGCTTTACCCCCCAGATTCAGAGGTGGCATGAACCTACCAGATATTAGATTTTACAACCTGTGTAGCCTCAAATTTCTCTAACTACTCCCTTGAATCTCAGATAGTCCAGCCTTACAACTTAGCCGCTATCTTACATTGCTCGTTGAATGACCTTCCATTGCCAATCTGCCAGCATATTCTTCTCAGAGACACCCGGGCTGCTTGGAAGGAACTTTGCAAGAAACTGGGACTCTCCCAACACGTCTCCACTCACCTCCCCATCAGTGGTCATCCTGCCTGTAAGCACCTCCATCTGGAGCAGATATACTCCCTCTGGGTGTCTCGTGGACTGAAAACTTTAGCCCAATTTTACGACCCCCCTCTCTGGATCACCTCTCTCTTTCAGTACCCTCCAAGCAAAATATGGCCTACCCCCATCCTATTTTCTTTACGTTCATCAACTCCACGCCTTCACCAGTTCGCTATGTTCCACGAAACTGACTCGCTTTGCTCTCTCCCACTACGTTCCTCTCTAAAGCTCTCCCAACTGTACCGACCCATTCAAGCCTTCCTACATTCCAGCTCCAGGACCTATCATAGCTCTTCATGGGATGCAGCCCTATCACTTCAAGCCACAAAACCACTTCCCCTGGCAGGATTTAACACCATGTGTTCTTTCATCTGCAACACATTCTGGAGGGAGCAGCAATTCAGGATTCTGCACCATGCATACGCCCCCCTTCTCTTCCTCGCCTCTGCACTCCCCATACCAAGGATGCTCATGGTGCTTGGCCCACCGCCCTACTTTGCTACACAGACTGTGGTCCTGCCCACACGTCTCGCACTTTTGCGACCAAGTAGAACTCCTCTAATATAGAGTCACTGGTTTGCAACCCAACAAGGACCCTTTCCCCCTTCTTTTTGGTTATTTGGAGGGTCTACCCAAATCTGCTCCGGGGACCCACACCAGGCAAAGGAACCTCACCATGAGGAAACACAAACCTTGGATTACCACATGCTTCATAATCGCTAGGAGGATTAGCCTCAGCCACTGGGTCTCCCCCACTATCCCGTCGGTACTGGAAGTCAAGTCTTACCTTAATGCTTTATTCCACAGGGAACATCTGGACATGCTTCTCACCAAGGCTGACCCCCAAAAGTTCTGGAGAAAATGGTCTTCCTAATCTGACGCACAGAACTTCACCCACCTTCCTCGAAGCCCGAGTGGGTATACATCCTACTCTTCAGCCAAGAGAGACCCTGTTCCATCGTCTTCTATGCCTTCCTCCCATGTTTTGGTATAGATGTTTAAGATACCTGGTTTATAACCTTATATCGTAATAGATGCTTGCTAATTTGTATGTTTTTCATGCTATAGATCACTCGGTTACCCCACCCTTCCACTCTCCCCCCCCCCTCCCTCCATCCTATCCCTGACTTTTAAATTTCACGCCCGCTGCTAATATCCTGACTCTGCGGAGGAAAGGTCTCCCCTTGCCTTTCTCGTTCCCAAATGTGAGGGGTCTCATTAGACATCATTCTGAAATGTGTCTGGGATACACTTCACGTATCCACAACTCCCCCCCCCCCCTTATACCCTTCTACCCTTCCCCTAGCTTCTTGCCCTATCACCTTTTGCCTTATTACTATTCACGTGGTTGTATTTACGCTCCAAGTCTTTGTTGGTTGTTGTTCTTTCTATCACGGTTATTGTAATTACACCCAATCTCTGTTTTTCCTTGTTAAATTTTGAAAAACCAATAAATATTTCTTTAAATTAAAAACAAAGAATACACTTCAGTGGCCCCACTACAATCACAGCACAGCACTAAACTGACTACAGTACACTGTGTAACATAAGAATCAGCCCTACACTACAATGGCTGATATATATATAAATATATATTCTCCATTATCTCCTGAAATAACTGATAAGTATATAGATCTACTACACTGGCTGATCTATTAATCGCACACTGAAATAGCTGATACATATATAGATCTACTACACTGGCTGATCTAATAATCTATAAACCGCACACTCCACTAACTATCCTGCCTAATCTCCACTCCTAAGACACTGCACGTGGCTGCCGTTTAGGCAGCCTTAATATAGTGTGGGGCGTAGACTTAGCCCCTGAGCCATGACTGGCTAAAGGCACCCAGCCTTTGGCCAATCACAGACATTGTGCTGTGATTGGCCAACGCATACAGGTCAAGGTGCATGCTTTGGCCAATCACAAGCATTGTATTATGGTGGGTGAATTTCCCACGACCGTCCCAGTTTGTTTGTTGTTCTATGAACAAATGAACAGCCGATGTTTGACTCAAACTCGAAGCTCACCCCTATAGGTAGGTACATTGACGTGTATTTGCAACCCTTGGTGACACAGATTCCTTATGCCATGCCTTGGCTGGGAATTGATCTTGTGGTCTGCTGTGTTCTGGATCATTTCCCTGCTGGCTGAGCCAGTGGGTGATTCCTATTCTGGGCTTGTTTCTTACTATCTCCTATCTTTTGGTATGAGACTCTTGCTCCACCCAGTGGCCAGCTGTAGTCAGTTATCTCGTCCCCTGACCTATATGTACCCTCTTCTACTTCCTGCTAGTGCCTGAGTATAGGTGTTCCTGTTGTCTGCTGTGTATGTTTTGCTCTTGTTGCTGACCTTGGCTTACCTGGACCTCTCTTTGGGTTACCCCTTTTGGACTGTACTGGCTCTGACTATTGATCTCTGTTTGCTCTTGACCTCTCTTCGGATTACCCCTTTTGGACTGTACCAGCTCTGGCTTGTTCCTGACGTCGCTCCCTTGGGTTCTGGCTCCCGAACTACTCCAAACCGTGAGTCTTTTATTATTTGTTGTTCCCTAAGTTTTCTGGTTGCACTTTCATTTGTGGTCCCTATATTTCGGCTGCAGGTCCCTATCCGCTCCTCCACCTTATACCAGGATAACAGGACTACTGGTCAGGAAACCAGAGGAGCGGTAGGGTCTCTGTTATGCCTAACACCTTATTTGCGAGATTTCAAACGAGTTTTGAGTTTGCTTGGTAATATACAGTGAAAGGAAGCTTATGTTCTGACAACAGTGGACGTTACTTCACTGTACACCATCATCTCTCATAAACACCACTATGATGCAGTGGATTCCTTGGGAGAGATGCCAGTTTGGTACCAGCACAGCATAGTTTAATTTTTGACTATTGTCATGGAACACAATTATTTCTGGTTTGGTGGCTCCTTGGGCACAAAGTTTGCAAATTTGTTCCAGGCCAAGTGGAAGAAGGAGGTCTATGGGTGCTCTAGGCCAGAGCTTGTTATCTGGAAGAGGTACGTAGATGACGTTCTCCTCCTATGGGATAATGATATGGAGTCCCTGAATGACTACAATTGCCAATTGAATGAGAACTCTCTTGGCATTGTGTTACAACATGAGGCCAATAATGAGAAGGTCAATTTCCCGGATCTGAACATTGAGGTTAGGAATGGGGATCTAGTTATTACTACTTTCTTAAGGGGACAGACAGTGATAGCTTTATAGGCCAGGGAAATTGTCACTATTCCTCCTGGCTGAGGATTGTTTTTAAGTCAGTTTCTTCGAATACATCGTAACTGCACTGTTATTGACGATTCTTACCAACAGGCCTCTATGTTGAGATCCTGAATTGTAGGATAGGGGATATAGCACAGGTGAACTTGATAATATAATTTCAGAGAGAGTAACCTTGATTGAAATAATATGCTGAAGGACAAGTCTAAAATAGAGATGGACATGAATCACTTTAGTTTCTCATTTATTACATCCTATTCCAACCAATATCGCGTCATTAAACGTATATTTCAAAGACATTGAAAGGTTCTCAAAAATGATAAATTGTTGGGCCCCAAATTAACAGATACACCTCAGGTGGTGTTTCGAGGAGTGCAACCTTTAAGGCTTTATGTGGCCCCTAATGTGATAGCCTTAGGAGAACCTCTTTTTTTCATGATTTAAAAGACCATTTTCCTTGTCAAAAATGTGTTGTCTGAAGGGTGTGTAATTTTCAATCCAAGGTTACATCTAGAGTTTATGATATTAGATCATTCATTATCTGCTCTTCAACCAGTGTGGTATATCTCATTCAGTGTCTGTGTGGTCTACAATATGTGGGCCATGCAATATGAACAATGCAAGTGAGAATAAAAGAACATATAGGAAATATCAGACGTGGGTTCCCTGGACACAGCCTGTCTAAATATTATGCACATTGTCATAGTAGAAATCCTGAGGGTACCCTCTTTATGGGTATTAATGATTTTTCTCCACATTGGAGAGGAAGTCATGTCTGCCATGGGATCTCCAGGATGGAGACCTGCTGGATTTAAGACCTTAGGGCTTACACCCATTAGGTATGAACATTGAATGGGATGTGAATGGTTTTCTGAATAATAGGTGAAAATGTAATCTTATCCTTTTTATGTGATTCTTTTGAATCTGTTGTATATTATGAACATGGAAATGTTTGTAAATTATGATAATTAACTACTTGCCGACCGCCGCAAGTAAATTTACTGCGGCGGTCAGCCCCGGCCAGGCAGAGTGACGTTAATTAACGTCACTCGCCTGTCACTCCTTTTAGAGCCAATAGCGGGCGCCTCGGCTCGTTCACAGAGGAGTGCGGGCGTGTGACCGGCGGACCCGATGTCCGCCGGTCACAGTACGATCGCCGGTACAGCGGGAGAAAGGCAGAGCGGCCTATGTAAACAAGCCGCCTGTCATTCTCCCCTGTGTAAAAATTTAGATCAGACGGTTCTACTATGTAGAACCGTTGATCTTTGTTTTTACACTAGGAGACATGTCCCTGCACAGTAAGAATCACGCCCCTAGGACACACTTAACCCCTCCCTGTCCAATACAGTTAACCCCTTCCCTGCCAGTGTCATTTTTGCAGTAACAGTGCATATATATAGCACTGATTACTGCAGTAATATCACTGGTACCCCCAAAAGTGTCAAAAATGTCAGTCAAGGGTCCGATCTGTCCGCCGCAATGTCGCAGTACCGCAAAAAAAATTGCAGATCGCCGCCATTACTCGTTAAAAAAAAAACCACCAAAAATGACAAAAATCTTTCCCTTTGTTAGTAAACGCGATAACTTTTGCGCAAACCAATCAAAATACGCTTTTTGCGATTTTTTTTTACCAAACATATGTAGCGTAAAACAATTTGGCCGAAAATGTTAAAAAATTTTGATTTTTACATTTTTTTGGGGGGGAATTTCATATAAAAAAAAGTGAAAAATATTGTTATTTTTGCAAAAATTACGCTCTTTTTTTGTTTATAGCGCATGATCAAAAAATCGCACAGGTGATCAAATACCACCAAAAGAAAGCTCTGTTTGTGGGAAAAGAAGTTACAAAAAAGATTGCTCATGTAGTCTAAATCCCAACGGTGCCACATCCCTGGAATAGCTACTAAACCAGAAAGGAAAATTCCCCTAGGGGTGGGACTTTTTAGGCACCAATAAATTGTATACAACAAATCAATTTATATAAAAGTTAGATTCTTTATTAGTTGATGCAGAAAAAAGAATAAAACAAAAAGGCAAGCTGGAACATATTGCACATGAAACAGTCGAACTTAATACCACATAACCCCCGGGCTGTGACCCGACGCGTTTCGGAGTCTTTTGGGCTCCTTCCTCAGGGGTGCGCCCTTAGAGGGTGGTCTGTGGATCATTAATACATAACATATTAATTTCAACATAATAAATATAGTTACATTACGTTTGAGTAGAAAGTTTAATAACAACTTACATAGTTCACTGTGATAATGAGCATGGATAGCCTGCCTGGTGATTAAAAACAAATGGGCCGCATATGCTTGTTGTCGATCAGGAGTGCCGTATTCGCGGTGTTATAGGTCAAAACCAGAGATCTTAGGTCTTGAAGTGTTTCAGGACTTTTAGTGCTAACAAAGTCTTGGTAAAAGACTGGGTAGGAGCAGCTGGAACCTCAAATGACAGCAGGTCTGCTGGGCAAAAATTGCATAATTACTGCAAGGTCCAATCAAACAAGACCACACAATATTTTGTATTTAATTTATATAATATAATTTGATTGGACCTTGCAGTAATTATGCAATTTTTGCCCAGCAGACCTGCTGTCATTTGAGGTTCCAGCTGCTCCTACCCAGTCTTTTACCAAGACTTGGTTAGCACTAAAAGTCCTGAAACACTTCAAGACCTAAGATCTCTGGTTTTGACCTATAACACCGCGAATACGGCACTCCTGATCGACAACAAGCATATGCGGCCCATTTGTTTTTAATCACCAGGCAGGCTATCCATGCTCATTATCACAGTGAACTATGTAAGTTGTTATTAAACTTTCTACTCAAACGTAATGTAACTATATTTATTATGTTGAAATTAATATGTTATGTATTAATGATCCACAGACCACCCTCTAAGGGCGCACCCCTGAGGAAGGAGCCCAAAAGACTCCGAAACGCGTCGGGTCACAGCCCGGGGGTTATGTGGTATTAAGTTCGACTGTTTCATGTGCAATATGTTCCAGCTTGCCTTTTTGTTTTAATCTTTTTTCTGCATCAACTAATAAAGAATCTAACTTTTATATAAATTGATTTGTTGTATACAATTTATTGGTGCTTAAAAAGTCCCACCCCTAGGGGAATTTTCCTTTCTGGTTTTGTGGGAAAAGAAGGACGTCAAATTCGTTTGGGTACAGTGTCTCACGACCGCGCAATTGTCCGTTAAAGTCACGCAGTAAAAAATCGCAAATAAACCCCTGGTCAGGAAGGGGGTAAAATCTTCCGGGGCTTAAGTGGTTAAAGGAATGTATTTTAGACATAATTATTTTGGAATTTGTCATTTATTTTAAGACAGTGGATTTCAACATCTCCACTTGATGGCTCTGTTTTAATTGGAACACCTAATCCACCATGATTATTTCTGGCTTCAGAGGTTAGTCATACTATACACCAGCAATAATTTAACTATCCCATATTAGCCAGCATGAATCCCTGGAGATTGTTTGGCTGTGATCAATTAATTGAATTTTTGGTCACCTATAAGGTTCGAACATTCAGCCAGGTTCCATACTTTATTCCGTTTCATTTCATGTGAAGTGGGTCACGTGACCAGCGGGAGGTTACTCCTTATGTGCATTGGAATGCATGGTGGAGATATTGAAGATATTGAACTTCCGGTGGTCATTTCTGGCTGGTTTGTTATTTATAGCGTGCTTGTATCTGGCCGCCATGCCTCTGATGAAGTCACAATATAATGAAACGCATAGGGCGGGACGGGCCACATGTAAGCATGCCACATGCCGTGGTCATCTTCAACATTTGTTTGATTTGCTTTCTTGTTTTATACTGCATGTGAGTGTAAATCCCCTGAATACATTAGTGGTTTTAGCTTCTAAGACGTTATGGTTGTGTTATTTACGTATTATAAGGTAAAATCGCTGGCACTGTACATAACGCTAGAAGTGGGTATTTCCTGCCTATGAACTATGAGAACTGCATACCTTAGGGATCTTTAGTGACAGGTGACGTGGATATCATAGCAGGGATTTTACTGTTCCATCCAGCCCTTGATTCCTTGCATGCTCTTGTTGATTTCTCTATAATTTAAGGGTCAATAGGACCGGGTAAGCAGGCTTGCCCTTCCCTCACAGAGGTGATGAGTATGCATGCCCATCCTTTCTCACAGAAGCTGGTGTGGGGACTCTCTTGCCATCAATTATTTGTAGAATTTCATGCAATCTTTTTAGAGACTTTTGAATATTGAGTTAGCGCTGCACCCTTTCTGTATTGTGTATGTTTTAACCACTTGCCGACCGCCGCACGACTATCTACGGCGGCGGTCAGCCCCTCACAGGCAAAGTGACGTAGGTCTACGTCGCTCGCCTGTGAGGGTTTAGGGAGCGAGCGCGCGCCGCCGGAGGCGCGCTCCCGCTCCCGCGTTGTCACGGACCCCCCCGCGCGTGTGACCGGCGGACCCGATCGCCGCCGGCCACTCTGCGATCGGCGGGGGAGAGGGAGATAGTCAGGCAGCTTGTGTAAACAAGCTGCCTGTCATTCTCCTCTCTGTATGAGAGATGATCACATGGATCTACTATGTAGATCCATTGATCACTCTGCATACAGTTGAAGCCACAGCCAATCACAGTTAGAATCACGCCCCTAGGGACACACACAGCCCCTCCCTCTCAAATAAAGTTAACCCCTTCACTACCAGTGCATTTTTACAGTAACAGTGCATATATATAGCACTGATTACTGTAGGAATGTCACTAGTAACCCCAAAAGTGTCAAAAATGTCAGTCAAGGGTCCGATCTGTCCGCCGCAATGTCGCAGTACCGCAAAAAAAATCGCAGATCGCCGCCATTACGCGTTAAAAAAAAAACAACAAAAATGACAAAAATCTTTCCCTTTGTTAGTAAACGCAATAACTTTTGCACAAACCAATCAAAATACGCTTTTTGCGATTTTTTTTACCAAACATAGGTAGCATAAAACAAATTGGCCGAAAATATTAAAAAATTTTGATTTTTACATTTTTTTTTGGGGGAATTTCATATAAAAAAAAGGGAAAAATATTGCTATTTTTGCAAAATTTACGCTCTTTTTTTGTTTATAGCGCGTGATCAAAAAATCGCACAGGTGATCAAATACCGCCAAAAGAAAGCTCTGTTTGTGGGAAAAAAAGGACGCCAAATTCGTTTAGGTACAGCGTCGCACGACCGCGCAATTGTCCGTTAAAGTCACGCAGTGCCGAATCGCAAAATGCCCTCTGGTCGTTTAGCAGCCAAATCCTCCGGGGCTTAAGTGGTTAAATGGTGTGTAATCAGCCTATTGGTGCTGGCTGCTTACATATTTTTTTTATCCAAATGCAGATATTCTTTTGGGTTTAAAAAATGTGGAAAAGATTTCCTCAAGAGCTGGTTCTGTCTAGCTCAGTAGATTGCTTTAAAAAAGGCCTGGAGTCTTTCCTAAATGTACATAATATAACTGAATACTAATATTTATAGGTAAAATTGATGCAGGGAATATCTGATTGCCTCTTATTTTCTTCTGCTGGAGCAAATTGGATCATGTTTGCATTTTTTTCCCTTTTATTGGTTGAACTAGATGGACTTGTGTCTTTTTAACCACTTGCCGCCCGCCTGCAGTCATATTACAGCGGAGCGGTGCGACTATTGTTCTGGGCCGCCGTCATATGACGGCGGCCCATTCAGGCAGGGCAGGCGCGCGATCGTGTGCGCGCCGCCCTGCACTGCCGGTCTCGGCGTGTCCCTGGGACACAGCCCGTCACCGGCAGGGGGGAAACAGCCAATGGACATGGCTGTTTCCCACGTGATCGGCTGTGTTCCAATGACACAGCCGATCACAATAGAGGAGCCCAGAAGATGACCGCGCATGCGCGATCGGGAGTGCGCAGCGCGGTCATGTCGGTGGCTCTGTGTTCCCTAGGAACACAGCTAGTCACCGGCAGTAGTAAACAGTCACTGACAGTGACTGTTTACTATGTGATTGGCTGTGAATCCATTCACAGCCGATCACAAAATGTAAACACAGAGCAGTAACTCACTGTTACTAGCTCTTCTCCCCTCACACAGTTTCCATTGTGAGGAGAGGAGAGCAGAGCTAGAAACAGTGAGTTACTGCTCTTTACACCTGTCACAAAGTAAAAGCACAAAAATAAATGTCCCCACACAGTCCTTAGCCCCCCCAATTGCACCTGTCACCCAACAGTCACCTAATAGGTGCCCAGAAATTGACACCCATAACGTTCACATGTGAGCGTAGCGATCGCGGGCAGAATCACAGCGATTCTGCCCGCAATCCAGAAATCATTGCAAATCGCGGGGCGCCTGTGCATTGCCCGTGATATGCAATAGCACCCCAAACGCTGTGCAATGTTGCCGCGATTTCCGCCTGCCGATCGTGGTAACATCGCGCAAACAACGCATGACGCCCAAAAAAGGTACAAAAGTTTCTTTGGGGCGTCATGCGTTGTTTGCGCGATGTTACCGCGATTCAGCAGGCAGAAATCACGGCAACATCGCACAGCGTTTGGGGTGCTATTGCAAATCACGGGCAATGCACAGGCGCCCCTCGATTTGCAATGATTTCCGGATCGCGGGCAGAATCGCGGTGATTCTGCCCATGACCGCTGCGCTCACATGTGAACGTAGCCTAAAGTTCACTGGTCACAAGAGACTGCCATCAGTACCGCCGTGCACCATTGCCCGTCACCTGTCACCCATGGGTGACCATCACCCGTCACCTGTCACCCCATCAGTCATCATCACCTGTCACCCCATCAGTCATCGTCACCTGTCATCCCATCAGTCATCGTCACCTGTCACTCGATCAGTGATCATCACTTGTCACCCCATCGGTCATCATCACCTGTCACCCCATCAATCATCGTCACTTGTCACCCCATCAGTGATCGTCATCTGTCACCCCATCAATCATTGTCACTTGTCACCCCATCAGTGATCGTCATCTGTCACCCCATCAGTGATTGTCATCTCTCACCCCATCAGTCATCATCACCTGCCACCCCATCAGTCATCGTCACCTGTCACCCTATCAGTCATCGTCACCTGTCACCCTATCAGTCATCGTCACCTGTCAACCCATCAGTTATCGTCATCTGTCAACCCATCAGTCATCGTCATCTGTCAACCCATCAGTGACCGTCACCTGCCACCTATCAGTCACCTGCCACCCATCAGTGATCATCCGCAGTCAACCGTCACCCGTCGCACAGCCCATCACAGCCAGCATGTCAAAAAGGATGTACAGCAGCGAGGAGGCCCTTCAGGCCTTCTCCATGACTGCTGAGAGCACCGGGGAGCTCTCATCAGTATCCGAATCCAATTCCGAATCCGATTCGGAATTTGAAATCGCTAATAGTAGCGGATCGGAGATGGACTCGGACTTTTCCTGTACACTTTCCTTTATACAATGTATTTTGGGGTGCAATTTTTGCTATATACATGCAGCCACTTACGGACCGCCTAACGACTATATACGTCAGCCATTAAAAGCTAAATACTGGGGTTATGGCAGCAGATAGCTGCCATAACCCTGGTATTTTTTTAAACGGCGGGTGGCTGGCTTTCAGATAAGGGTGGTCCCAGTGGCGGATTCACCGCGGAATTACCCTTCCGGTGCAGGGGAAGAGGTGCCCCCCCTCCCGCCGCGTCCCAGACGTTTTCCCAGCTTACCGGACCCGCCAGCAGCAGGGAAAACTATCGGGTCCCGGATCCTCAGAGACAGGAAGTCGAGTGAGGGCAAGATGGCCCTCACTCGACTCTATGGTCTTAGAGGACCGGAGCTACATCAAAAGTCATTGCCTAGCAACCGGTTTAAAGGGCCTCTTTTTTTTTTTTCTTTTTCAACAATTTTATTTTTTTTTATTTTTTAGTGTAGTTGTGAGGTGGGAGGTCTTTTTGACCCCAGATCTCACAATAAAGAGGACCTGTCATGCCTATTTCTATTACAAGGGATGTTTACATTCCTTGTAATAGGAATAAAAATGATCAAAACATTTTTTTTTAAAACTGTGTAAAATAAAAAAATAATAAATAAAATAAATAGGAAAAAAAAAAAATGAAAGCGCCCTGTCCCCGTTAGCTTGCGCGCAGAAGCGAATGCATACGCAAGTCCCGCCCACATATGTAAACGGTGTTCAAACCACACATGTGAGGTATCGCCGCGATCTCCTCTGTAACTCTAAGCTAGTAACCTGTAGAAATTTTTAAAATGTTGCCTATGGGGATTTTTAAGTACCAATGTTTGGCGCCATTCCGTGAGCGTGCGCAATTTTGAAGCATGACATGTTGGGTATCTAATTACTCGGCGTAACATTATCTTTCTGATTATGGAAAAAAATTGGGCTAAATTTACTGTTTTCTTATATTTTAATTAAAAAAAGTGAATATTTTTCAAAAAAATTGCATTTGGAAGACTGGTGCACAAATATGGTGTAATAAAAAGTATTACAACGATCTCCATTTTATTCTCTAGGGTCTCTTCTAAAAAAAATATATAATGTTTGGGGGTTCTAAGTAGTTTTCTAGCAAAAAAAATGATTCTAGCTTGTAAACACCAAGTGTCAAAAATAGGCCCAGTCTTAAAAGTGGATAAATGGACAACTTTGTGTAAAGTGCTACTTGGATGTTAGGACTCTGTATGTGGCTAGGCTGTGTAAAAGTGTTACACATGTGGTATCGCCATACTCAGGAGGAATAGCAGAATGTATTTTGGGGTGCAATTTTTGATATGTACATGCTATGTGTTGGAAATATTTCATAAATGGACAACTTTGTGTAAAAAAAAATGCATTTTCATTTTCTTTCCACATTTTCCAAAAACTTGTGGAAAAAAATGACACGTTCAAAAGACTCATTATGCCTCAAAAATTATACGTTGGGGTGTTTGCTTTCCAAAATGGGGTCATTTTATGGGGATTTACATTGTCCTGGTGCTCCAGGGCCTTCAAAAGTGCGATAGGTTGTCAGAAAATTATATGTGTAATTTATGCTCCTAGAATGCCGAACGGAGCTACTTGGATGTTAGGCCTCTGTATGTGGCCAGGCTGTGAAAAAGTCTCACACATGTGGTATCGCCATACTCAGGAGGAGTAGTAGAATGTGTTTTGGGGTGTAGTTCCAAGTATACATATGCTGTGTGAGAGAAATAACCTGTTAATACGTCAATTTGTAAAAAAAAAAAAAATCTTCAATTTGCAAAGAATTTGGGGAAAAAATTACAACTTCAAAAAACTCACCATGCCCCTTATTAAATACCTTGGAATGTCTACTTTCCAAAAAGGGGTCATTTGGGGGATATTTGTACTTTCCTGACCTTTTAGTGTTTCAAGAAATGAGATAGGCCTTCAGTACATCAGGTGTGATCAATTTTCAATGAATAGCACCATAGCTTGTGGACTCTATAACTTTCACAAAGACCAAATAATATACACTTATTTGGGTTATTTTTACCAAAGATAAGTAGCAGTATAAATTTTGGCCAACATTTGTGAAGAAAAATTACTAATTTGCAAAATTTTATGACAGAAACAAAGAAAAATGTGTTTTTTCACAATATTTTCAGTATTTTTTATTTATAGCACAAAAAATAAAAAACCCAGTAATGATTAAATACCATCAAAAGAAAGCTCTATTTGTGTGAAGAAAAGGACTCGGCGTAACATCATATTTCACATTATACAAAACAATTGGGCTAACTTTACTGTTTATTTATTTTTAATTCATTAAAGTGTATTTTTTCCCAACAAATTGAGTTTTGAAAGACCACTGCGAAAATACACTATCCTCTAGGGTCTCTGCTTAAAAAAATAAATATATATATTACACTGTATATAGGGTTGTGCGAACCCGGACTGTATTGTTCGAGATCGTACCGGACTTTTGGGTATTCGGTACCCGAACATTTCACTGTATGTTTGGGTACTGTCCGTTGTTAGGTAATGTTATTTGATGTTTTGGCGCGGTTTTAATGGCGCGGTTTCAACAGGTGCAAGGCAGCCAATCAGCAAGCGTTTAACTAGTGTGCCCTTAGAAGCCATCACAGCCATGCCTACTAATGGCATGGCTGTGATTGGCCAGAACAGCATGTGACCCAGAGTCCGTATAAGCTGGAGTCCCACAGCGCCGCAGGTCACTCTGCTCAAACTATACTAGGGAGAGGCTGCTGAGGGAGAGATAGGAAAATTATTGTAGGGTCAGGCTGGAGATTGCTTTGAGGGAAAGCATAGGAAGAATCTTTAATCAGACAGCGATCTACATTGACTTGATTGTGTGGGGGTGCAGTGCACAATCTTTTTGCCCTGACCTGGGCCCAGTGAGGAGGAGAAATGAGAGGAAAAAAAACTTTTAATCAGTCTTTTAGGTGGGCGGCGTGCGGTGCTGCACATTTAATGCAACCTTAGTGCATATGTGTCTGCTTAATCTGCATTTAAAAAAGAAAAATTTTCCTTCATATTTTACTTTGACATACAGTGTTTAGACAGACGCTGCTTTTCTAATCTGCTCTTCAAAAAGCACCAATGTAAAGGGGAAAATTATTTTTCAGTATTTAGGGGAAAAAAAATATTTTTCAGTTTTTCATTCAAATGGGTTTTTTTTATTCAATAGCGGAATAGAACAACGGTATCCTACCTGTTAGGCGTGCGGTGTGTAGCGGCCATTTCATGCAAACTGAGTGCATATGTGTCTGCTTAATCTGCATTTAAAAAAGAAAAAAAACTTTTTTCCTTCATATTTTACTGTGACTTACAGCGTTTAGACACTGCATTTCAGATCTGCTATTCAACAAGCACCAACTAAGGGGACAATTATTTTTCAGATTTTCATTCATACGTTACAGTGCGATACACCCATTGCATACTGTTGTTGTATTCCGCTTTGCAATAAAAACCCATTTAGGGGAAAATAAATAAATTGCGGCCTAGTCTGCATATGTTACAGTGAGATACACCCATTGCATACTGTTGTTCTATTCCGCTATTCAATAAACACCCATTTAGGGAAAAAATATTAAATTGCGGCCTAGTCTCTATTTGTATGTGTGAGATACACCCTTTGTATACTGTTGTTCTATTCCGCTATTCAATACACACCCATATAGGGAAAAAATATTAAATTGCTGCCTAGTCTGCATATGTTACTGTGAGATACACCCTTTGGATACTGTTGTTCTATTCTGCTATTCAATAAACAACCATTTAGGGGACAGAAAGATATAAAATTGCGGCTTAGTCTGTATCTGTACGTGTGAGATACACCCTTTGGATACTGTTGTTCTATGCTGCTATTCAATAAACGCCCATTTAGGGGAAAATTAATAATTTTGCAGCTTTTGTTGATTATGTTACTGTGAGATACACCCTTTAAATTTGTTTGGCGCATCTCCTTCCACCACCGAGGATTGCAGGGCGCTTCAATTTGCCTCCTGTTGCTAACTCCTCCTACTCCGCTTCCTCATCGTCATCCTCTACCGCCTCCGCATCCGGAGCAGTGATAATTTCCAAGGCTTTCAGGGCAGTCATTCACAAGTGGCTCCGAGGGGTTCCTGCACCCACAAACGCCAGGTACACAATTGTCCAGCAAGGGCACAGTTCTGGAGGATGAGGAGGAGGAGATGGAGGAGGAAAAACCACAGCAGGGTGGCACCCAGATAACTGATAAGAACAGATACTACACTTGATTTAAGCCAAAAGGTCGAGAAGCAATGCTGGTGGCATTCCCACCTGACAGCGGGGGCACAGTGGAAGCACAAGGCGAAGGCAGAGGAGGAGGTCGTCAAGGCAGCCAGGGCACCGCCAACACCTCATAAGGCAGGGTTAGCATGTATGAAATGTGGAAAAGCTTTGTCGGCACGCCACAACAACCAGGACCACAGCTTTTTTTTTTTTTTTTAAGCCCGTAGTGTGTGAACACACTCAGACTATCACCCGGTGGGTGCATAAAAAAAAGTGCACACCAAAAAAGTGAAACACAAAAAGTGCACAGGGTGTACACATGGTCTGTGACCCTGATCCCCCGGGGAGCAAGGCTCCTGACAGGGACTGGGGTACTTACACTGGCTAACCTGGCCGAAACCAGGCAGCCCCGTTCTTTAGGAGGTCTGCTGAAACAGATCACCCCAAGTACTAGGTGGGGCTCTCCCAAAGAGAGACCCCATGAGAGAGGGCGAACAAAGCCAGAAGGCCATATCCACCTCCTCCCAAGACTTTCAGGGACAGGCCCAAGAACCTACACCCTACTAATCATGCTGTGCAAAATAAAGTGTACCGCCCCAATAAAAAACACAAAACGTTAGACACACAACACATAAAAGTGGGGAAAGGGAGAGTGGAGAAGTGCAAGGTTAGTGCCACGTTGCAATACTATGGCAGGCCCTTTGGCCAGGAATAAATTCCTCTGGTCCTGACTCCTGACCAAAAGGCCCGGCCCTAGAGGCAGGTGTGAAAAACGTGTGTAGGAAGTGCAGTGTCCTTGGTGCCATACTCATAGTGTTGCCATCCACCGTGAATTATGGCACCCCTGGATTGCCACGCCAGGGGCACATACACCACAGGCTTTTCAGAATCCCGGTCCCTGGCAAGACTAGTGCAGCCCCATCCCTACCAGAAGGCCTCAGAACTTAGACAGCTTTGGGAGAGCCCGGCCCACAACCAGGGACACATACCTTTTTCCAAGGCCAGACTCAACCCAGAAGGGGGAAAAAAGCCTCCCCCGCCGCCATCATCGTTCCTTACCATATACCATATACAGTTCCTTACTGTTCCTTACTTACTATACACATACTGAATGACGGGTCTGCCTCCATCAACTTCTGGGTCTCCAAATTGGGCTCATGGCCTGAGCTTGCCCTTTACGCCTTTGGAGGTGCTGGACTGCCCTGCAGCCAGTGTAATACCTGAACGTGTATTTAGCACGGCTGGGGGCGTTATCACAGACAAGCGCAGCCGCCTGTCCGAAGCCAATGTGGACAAGCTCACGTTCATTAAAATGAACCAGGCATGGATCCCACAGGACTTGTCCGTACCTTGTGCAGAATAGACATGTATACCGGCCTTACCCAGCCATTGTTGTATTTTTTATCTTTCTCACTCTTTTGGGGTGTACCCTAATTTAAAAAGAAATGTAAAATTAAAAACAAAAACCAGTGTTGGCTACCTCGTCCTCCTCCACCGCCACCTCAACCTCCTACTCCATATGGGCCTCGTCCTCCTCCTACATCATTCAAGATGATTATTTTTTATTTTTCAGTTTTTTTATGTTATTTTAAGTTCTTTCCCTATCCACATTTGTTTGCAGAGCACTTGCCATGCTCTTAAGATGATTTTGCTGCCATTTGCAGCCCTCTAGCCCTTTCCATGTTTGTTTTTAGAGCCATTTTAGTGCTCAAATGTTCAGGTCTCCTTTGACTTCAATGGGGTTCGGGATCGGGGTAAAGTTTGGGTCACGAACCCGGACTTTTTTTTTTCAAGTTCGGTTGGACCCGCCGAACCCGGACATCAAGGTGTTCGCTCAACTCTAACTGTATATAATTTTATAGGGTTCCAAGTAATTCTCTAGGAAAAAAAAATAAAGATTTCAGCTTTTAGGCCTCATGCACATTATAAAAATGGCAGTAGCTTTGTAGTGAGTTTTTCAGCTTTTATGCATTGGTGTTTTTGAGCGTTTTATTTTGTGTTTTTTTGGTTTTTTTTAAGCTAAAAATTACTTCTCTGCTATTCTAGTAACTCCCACTTTCCCCCAATGCAATGCTTTCCAGACAATGCTTACTAAAATTGCAGCGCATGGGGTCCTACAATATTTTGGTGCAAATGTGGGCCCTTTTTTCCCTGCATCAAAAACCCATGTAATGTGAGTCTGTCAAGTTCACTGCATTTTGCAATCTGTTTCAGGGTGTCGTTCATGTAACATTAAGCTCCCGTTCACATCGGGCAGATTTTACATGTCAAATTGCATGCCAAATAAGAGCCTATTGCCGGCAACGTCACTGTCCAAACTGGTGCATCCCGGACTTTGCGGCACCACACCGAATCCCAAAAGTAGTTTCTGCACTGCTTTTGGCAACTTTAGGGCGATTTCAATAGACATTTGTGCATGAACCCATACAGATGTCTTTTAAACCACCCCCTCGAACACGCACTGACATGCGCGTTCAGCTGAATGATTTCTAACCTGCCCTCAGTGTGAACTGGTGCCGTTGCCGGCAATAGGCTCCAATTTGACATGCGATTTGACATGACAAATCGCATCTCAAATCAGCACAATGTCAATGGGGGGCTTCTCGTTCCATGAATGATACCCCGAAACAGATTTCAAAATGTAGTGCACTTGCCAGAATCGCATGGGTGTTCACACCCATGCAATGCGATTAGGTGTGGAGAAAAAAAAAAGGTCCTACAACATTTTGGTGCAAATGTGATACAATTTGAGTCATACAAAATGTATGTCTCAAATAGCATCGCACAAACATGGGGAAACATGATGTTCACAGGAATGTGGTGCATTTTTGGTGCAAATCACATCTGGTGTTCAGCATGCACCAGTGTGAACCCAGGCTATGTTCCATGAATGACCTCTCGAAACAGAACCCAGGCTTAAAAAAAGCAATGGAATCAAAAACGCCAGTTAGCAGCGTTTTTTGGCGTTTATCGACATTACAGCATTTTTACAGCTGAAAAACACCACTCAAAACCCACTAGTTTTTTTTTTCTTTTTACATCAAGAAACTGCTCCTGCCAAAAACTGCTGAAAACATGCTGGGGTGTTTATTGGCTACAGAAAAAAAACGTCTGATGCCAAAAGCTGCAGCTGTAAAAACATCCAGTGTGCATGAGGTCTTAAGTATCAGAAAAAGGCTTAGTCTTTAACCACTTAAGCCGGAGGATTTTCCTGCTCAAAGACCAGAGCCCTTTTTTCAACTTGGCACTGCGTAACTTTAACTGACAATTGCGCGGTCATGCTATTGCTGTACCCAAACAGAGAGTTTGAGACCTGAAGAAGGAGGCCACGCCTCCAAAACGTTGTCTTTAGCAACCCCATAAATGTCATGTCCTGGGTCCTGATCGGGGATCTCCCCTCTGTGTAACCGCACTGTCGGCTACAGTATCCGGCTCTTGCAGAGCGTGCAGCGAGCGGCTGGACCGTGTGCAGGCGCACCACATTGAGCTATCTTGAGTCATCTGAGGTGGTTGCCTTAGCTGGACGTTATCCACTTATCAGTGCGGGAACGAACAGCTGAGCCGCTGGCAAGGAGGAGAGTACCCTACACACATCAGATCGGGGGGATAGCATTTCCATGCATGACACTATACTTGTTTGTGAGTACCTGTTTTTATGGCTCTAATTATTTTCATTAAATGGTGTTACACTAGGGCGGTGTGCGCTCTCTTTCTTTTGTTTTCTGCCTAGTTTCTCTGCCTCATATCCCATGGAGGGTTAAGAGAGCTGCCACGCTTTTACTCATGTGTTTCACCACTGGCCAAACTACAAGGTTCCCCAGCTTGAGAATTAATCTCCAGGATCTGCGCAGGGACTGGTAATGTGTTTCTCTTTTGTGTAAGAACATACAAATGACTGACACGACAACTGTTTTTGGATTTTTTTTTTTGTAACACTGTTTTTTCTGTGAACTGCGATTTTCCAGCTTGGGTCTCTCAAAATGTCCATAGCCATCAAACATCTTTCGAGATGCTGTGTTTGTGTGCCCTACACCGTCGTGCTGTACCCTACACTAAAACTCCACTAGTGTATGGTAGCGACGGAAACAGTCCCCGATGCAGAGACCAGGTTGGTCAGGACAGGTGGGACAATAATAAAGGGTGTCACGCCTAAATCCGTGCCTGCTACAGACACAACATCTTCTTTGGGGGTGTGTTTGGGTAGGGGTACAAGGGAGGACATTCGGAAAATGCAGCCGGCTCACGGCATCTGGAAGGGGAAGTTGGGCAGGCATACCTCCTGGGTACAGGTAGGCTTCGATGATCGCTTCCTGGAATTCTCGGAAGGATCCAGTTCATCCTGACGCCCTGTATAGGACAAAGGCATTCAGCATAGCCAATTGGAATAAATAAACAGACACTTTTTTGTACCAGCGTCTGGCTTTACGGGCAACTAAATATGGCACCAAAAGCTGGTCATTAAGGTCCACCACTCCCAAGCAATTTGTCCGTTTTCAAACAGGCTCTCGCCCCTCGACTAAGACGGGAATTTACAAGCCGTTGGGGGAAGCCCCGGCGATTAGGTCGCACGGTGCCACATGCGCCAATTTGTAAATCGAGAAGGTGACTAAATAGTGGCACGCTTGTATAAAAGTTGTCCACGTACAAATGGTACCCCTTTCCGGATAAGGGTGACACCAAGTCCCAAGCTATCTTGCCGCTGCTCCCTATGTAGTTTGGGCAGTTGGGGGGGCTCCACAGTGCTATCCTTTCCCTCATAGACCCGAAAACTAACTGTATAGCCTGTGGCCCTGTCACAGAGCTTGTACAGCTTGACCCCGTACTTGGCACGCTTGCTGGAGAGGTACTGTTTCATAGCAAGGCGGCCAGTAAATTTAATCAGGGACTCGTCAACGCAGACAACTTGTTCAGGCATAAACACGGCTGCAAACCGCTGATTGAAGTGGCCCATGAGGGGCCGGATTTTGTGGAGCCGATCATATTCAGGGTCTCCCCGAGGACGACAGTTGTCATTGTCGCTGAAATGCATAATTCGCAGAATTTGCTCGTATCTTGCCCTGGACATGGAGGCAGAGTACATGCGCATATGGTGAAGTGGGCTAGTGGACCAATATAGCCACATTTCACTCTCTTTTTGGTTATGTATAGGAAATCCCAAACTAAATGAGATAATATAGCGCTTGCTGGTGTGTGCAGGGGACTAAAGAAATAGATATGCAAAATAATATAATAAATTCTAAAAATCTCTAAAACTTTAAAAAGGGCTGTACCCCTAAAATCATGGATATCATACAGAATAATACAATTAAATAATTAATGTACCAAAATCAAGTCCAACAATTCACAGTAATAATAAAGTGCTGAGTGACATTCAAAAAAGTTCATAGGTGGCTTAGTAGTGGGTATTCCAAAAAAAGGGAGCTGGAGCTGGATCCTCCAATGGACCAGGATATCCAATCATGCAGGTATAAGGGTAAGATGTAAACTCACCAGATAAGGTGGGTCTCAACTACCTTACGGCAAAGAGACCAGTAACGCTTTGGTGACCCTCCAGGTCAGAATGATGGCAACTGCTGGGCTCCTATCCCTCTCGACCGGAATCCCCCAAGCGGGGTAAGCGGGTTCCTCATGGTTTCTCCAAATGTAATTTCAGGGAAAAAAGGACATGCTCCGAATAGTGCAGTACCATTAAATCAAGTTTATTCAATATAAAAGCTGACAAAAGCCAGTAAAAGATAAACAACCGCTGTGCAAAACCCACTATTGGATGTCTGTAGCGTGGAGAGCGGCTTGCGTTCCAGGCTAACTTCCGGGTTTGACGGCGTGCATTCCACCTGACGCGCGTTTCGTCAGAGCATAGTGACGTCTTCAGAGGTCCAGACGTCTTCAAACAGGCTCTCGCCCCTCGACTAAGACGGGAATTTACAAGCCGTTGGGGGAAGCCCCGGCGATTAGGTCACACGGTGCCACATGCGCCAATTTGTAAATCGAGAAGGTGACTAAATAGTGGCACGCTTGTGTAAAAGTTGTCCACGTACAAATGGTACCCCTTTCCGGATAAGGGTGACACCAAGTCCCAAGCTATCTTGCCGCTGCTCCCTATAGTCTGGGCAGTTGGGGGGGCTCCACAGTGCTATCCTTTCCCTCATAGACCCGAAAACTAACTGTATAGCCTGTGGCCCTGTCACAGAGCTTGTACAGCTTGACCCCGTACTTGGCACGCTTGCTGGGGAGGTACTGTTTCATAGCAAGGCGGCCAGTAAATTTAATCAGGGACTCGTCAACGCAGACAACTTGTTTGGGCATAAACAAGGCTGCAAACCGCTGATTGAAGTGGTCTATGAGGGGCCGGATTTTGTGGAGCCGATCATATTCAGGGTCTCCCCGAGGACGACAGTTTTCATTGTCGCTGAAATGCATAATTCGCAGAATTTGCTCGTATCTTGCCCTGGACATGGAGGCAGAGTACATGCGCATATGGTGAAGTGGGCTAGTGGACCAATATAGCCACATTTCACTCTCTTTTTAGTTATGCCCATGTTCAGGGAAAGGCTCAGAAAGATTTTGGGTTGGCGGCGATGAATTGTTGTGCATATAAATTTGATTGATCCACAATAGATCCGAAAAGATCTTCCGTGAAGAACAGCTCAAAAAAGTTCAAGGGGCGTAAAACCAGCTGTCTCCATGTGGATTCCAGGTTGGGCAGTGAATGGGGGAAGTACTGGCGCTGCAGAATCAGTGGGTTGCCGATTAGGATATGCCAGCACATCAGGGAGGTCACTATGGGCTTTACGGGCCTGTCTTCAAATACGCGGTGGCTGCGGACCACTACTCGTGCTAGCCACGGCACCAGCTTCAACTGCAAACACCGCGTTTTGGGAACCCTAAACTATGGGGACCCTAGTATAGTTCTGATCAGATCATATATTGAACTGTTCAAACACTATACTAGTAATGGAAGTGAGTGTGTGGTAATCAAGGGGTTATTTCTAACTATGCGCCGGGGATCTGCACTATTTTATACTGAAGCTAACACTAGCTAATGTCACCTGTGTCACTAATAGTGATCAGAAAAAAAAACTGTACACTATAAAAGTGACACTGTGACAGGGCAATGAAGGGGTTAACTGGGGGTGATCAGGGGGTTAAATCTTTATTGGGGGGACCTCCTTGGGACAGAAACAAACTCGCTAGCGCTAACTCAAGTCACAATTAAACTAATAAAAAATACAATAAAACACTATATTACGTGTGTATTAGTGTGCAATGTGACAGGGGGGGAGGGGTTAACTGGATGGGATCAGGGGGTTAAATCTTTATTGGGAGGGGGTGGGAGTGGGGGTGGCGGGTATCTTAAGTATAAAAGGAATGGCGGCAAGCGCTAAACCTGGTCACAAGTCACACTTATATGGGTATATAGAAAATGCTATATACTGTATACACTGTGTGTTGTGACAGGGGGTGTAGGGGTGATCAGGGGGGGATCAGGGGGTTAAATCTTTATTGGGGGTGGGTGGCGGGGACCCTAAACCTCCTTGGGACAGAAACTAACTCGCTAGCGCTAACTCAAGTCACAATCACACTAATAGAAAATACAGTAAAACACTATATTACTTGTTTATTAGTGTGCAATGTGACAGGGGGGAAGGGGTTAGGTGGGGTGATCAGGGGGGGATAAGGAGGGATCAGGTGGTTAAATATTTATTGGGGGGGTGGTGGGTATTTTAAGTGTAAAAGGAACGGCCGCAAGCGCTACACCTGGTCACAAATTACACTTATGCAGGTTTATAGGAAAATGCTATATACAGTATACAGTGTGTGTTGTGACAGGGTGTGCAGGGGTTAACTGGGGGGGGGGGGGATCGAGGGTGAAATGTGCCTATCTAAGTGTGTGTGTGTATGTGTGCTTGGTGCAGTACTCACAGTTAGATGTGCTCTCTCCTCTCGATGAATCCAAAAAGGATCATGGGAGTGGAGAGCAGGTCTTTTCTGAGCCTGTGTTTACATTACACAGGTTCAGCATAGAATCTGATTGGGCAGGACCGATCAACAGGTCCAGAGACCCAAAATCATTGGTCTGGACCTGATGACTGATCGGTTGTGAATAGAGTTGAGCGGACACCTGGATGTCCGTGTTCGGCGGGTTCGGCCGAACTTGAAAAAAAAGTCCGGGTCCTTGTCCCGGACTTTTGCCGAACTATTCCCGGACACCGAACCCCATTGAAGTCAACGGGGACCCGAACTTTCAGGCACTAAAATGGCTCTAAAACACCAATGGAAAGGGCTAGAGTGCTGCAAATGGCAGCAAAACGTAGTTAAGAGCATGTCATGTGCTCTGCAAACAAATGTGGATAGGGAAATAACTTGAAACAACAAAAAAAAACAGAAAAATAAAACAATGTTCTTCATCTCTGAAGGATGAGGCCCATATGGAGTAGGAGGGAGGTTGAGGTGGTGGTGGATATGACGGTGTCATAGGCGTGTGCACAGGGTGTGCCGGGTGTACCTGGGCACACCCTAATCACCTAGGGCACATAGCATTATCGCTCTGTTTGCCAGTGAGGAGATGGGAAAGATCTCCCTCGGACCTGCTCTGCTCTATTTCACTTTACCAGCAGGGAGAGTAATGTATCGGGGCCATGTACATGTAGGCAAACACATGCATGTGTATTTAAACTTTGGGGTGCACACCCTAATGCAATAGGCTGCGCACACCTATGGGCGGTGTAGGTGGAAGCGGCGGTGGAGGAGGACCAGGGCTGGATTAAGAGCATCATGGGCTTGGTGCTGAGGATTTTGAAGGGCCTTAAGGGCCGTGCCTTGGCATGCACCCAGAGGAGGAAGGGTGCAGCCATGCATGCCTAATTCAACATGGGATGCTGTCTCTGAAGCCCATAAACACATCCATGCATCGCCAACTGTCCCTCCTTCTCTGGCCTTCGTGCTGTGTGGGGAGGTTCTGAGGGAGCTGCCTGGGGAAGCGAGCATAGAAGCCAGACTTCTGTGTTTACAAGTGACAGAAGAGGGGTAACAGTGAATATGGCCAACCCGGGGCCTATATTAAGGTAGGGGCCTGGAGCTGCAGCTCCAATAGTCCCTATGTTAATTTGGCCCTGAGGAGGACGAGGTAGCCAACACTGCTTTTTTTCAGAAATTTTAAATGAGGGTACACCCCAAAAGAGTGAGAAAGAGCAAAAAATGGAACAATGGCTGGGTAAGGTCGGTATCCATCGCTATTCTGCACAAGGTACGTAAAAGTCCCGTGGGATCCATGCCTGGTTCATTTTAATGAACGTGAGCTTGTCCACATTGTCTCTGGACAGGCGGCTGTGTGTAACGTTCTAGCGTTTGTTTAGAGAGTTGAATTTGCAGCTGCAGAATCTCCACTCAGTAGTCGTGCAGAGATGTGTTGAATCACCATGTCCAACTCTCCAGACTCATCATTGTGGCCAGCCTGCTTCAGCATACAATATACAAACACTCAATAAGATGTTCCTGGAGTGATAGGTTGTATATGATAGTATAGAGGTGATGTGCTGAAAGGACAGGCGTGAGTTGTGATAGCAATGATGAGTACTCAATAGTAATGTTCAGGAGAGTAGTAGATGATGGTAGATAGGTTAGCCATAATGTGCAATAACAGGTGGTAGGGGACAGCAGATGGAGTGTACAAGAGAGGCTAACTTAGTGCAAGGATATAGATGGTAGTAGACTCAAGAGCTAGCAATCTATGTAACAGTGCAGATGATAGAAATAGTAATGCATAGATAGTAACAGTCCTTAGTATGCAGAAGTAGATAGTGTAAGTTTGATAGGAAGGAATCCCCTGTGGTGTACTTATCACTAGTTAGATTAGTAAGCTGAAGGGTCCGGTAATGAGTGAATGATCGGGTAGCGAGATACGGGATCAATAGCGAGGTTCCGGTCTATCCAGGTATGGCAATAGCTGGAGGCTCCGGCAGCGTAAGACAAGGCTGTATACCATGCGGTTTGAACGAACAATTTGTGAGGAGAAGCTGGCGATTGAAATAGCCACTCAGAGCGGCGCTTAGTGATGACGTCATGCGGCTTAAAGGTATATGCGTTCCACCTAGCTGAAAAGGTGGGACGCAATATGAAGAAGGAAATGACCTATAAGGGTACCGAAGGTACCAGAATCTTACAGTACCCCCCCCTTAAGGCCGGCTCCGGAAGGCCTATAGTACTGGTCTCTCCGGGTATTTGGAGTGAAACCTTTGTATAAGCCTGGGAGCGTGAACGTCAGAAGTATCCAACCAGGTGTCGTCTTGGGGTCCATAGTTCTTCCATCTTATGAGATATTGGAGTTTTCCTCTGTGGATACGAGAATCCAAAATCTCCCTAATCTCAAATTCCTCTCCGCCTTCAACTTGTACTGGAGGTGGAGGCGAGATGGTAGGCCTTATTCCTTGGTTGGGAACATGTGGTTTCAGTAACGACACGTGAAAGATGGGATGTATTCTAAGATCTGCCGGTAAATTGAGTTGCACTGCAGCTCTTCCAATGAGCTTTTTAATTGGAAAAGGTCCGAGAAATAGAGGTCCAAGCTTTTTACTGGGTATTTTTAACCTCAAATTTTTTGTAGATAGCCAAACGAGATCCCCAATAGCATATTGAGGAGAATGTTTTCTACGAAGGTCGTAATACCTTTTTTGTTGGCTATGAGTATGTGAGATGGTGGTGTTAAGTAAACCCAGAGAGTCTTTTATTTGGGTAAGATAATCTGAGGCTACTGGGTTACTTGATGGAAGGATGCGTGGTGGAAGAAGTGTTGGATGAAACCCATAGTTTAAGTAGAACGGACTCTGCTTAGTAGTACTGTGGGTTGCATTGTTATAAGCAAATTCTGCCAGAGGGAGGAGGTCCACCCAATCATCCTGTAGGTATGAGGTGTAGCAACGTAGGTATTGTTCAATGCACTGGTTGACTCATTCAGTTTGTCCGTTGGTCTGAGGATGGTAAGGAGAAGTAAGTTTTCGCTCAATACGTAGTATATGACATAGAGCTTGCCAGAACTTGGAGATGAACTGTGAACCTCGGTCAGATAGAAGTGTCTTTGGAATTCCATGTAGCTTGAACACGTTTCACTAGTAATTCCGTTGTTTGTTTAGATGAAGGTAGTCTGCGAATAGAAGTGAAATGTGCCATCTTTGTCAGATGGTCCACTGACACTAGAATGGTATTAAATCCCCTGGAAGGTGGTAATTCTACTATAAAGTCCAAGGATACAACTTCCCATGGAACCTGGGGTATTGGTAGACTGCAAAGTAGACCAGATGGTTTTGTAGTGTCAATTTTGGACCTTGCACAGATGTCACATGAGGAAACAAACTTTTGTACAGACGTTTTCATATCAGGCCACCAAAACTGCCTGGTGAGCAAATTAAATGTCTTAGTCATACCCATATGTCCTGCCATAGGTACGTCATGTGATAATTCCAAGATCTTGGTACGCATACTAGGAGGTATGTAGAGTTTGTCGTTAAAGTAGAGGAAGCCTTCTGCATCAGCACTTAGTTGTAGTGGAGGTGAATCCAGTCCTATACTGTGCAGAATCTCTTCCTTCAGGGAGCGAACAACACCAACAATACGATCATAGGGTATTATAGGAAATGAAGGGATTTCGGCGCAGTTATCTTCGGTTAATCGTGATAGCGCATTCGCTTTTTTGTTTTTGTCTGCAGGCGTGTAGGTCACTAGGAAGTTGAATCTTAGGAAGAATAGTGACCAACGTACCTGCCGGTGGGAAAGGGTCTTGTTAGTCTGAAGGTATTGGAGATTTTTATGATCTGTATATATGAGTATTGGCAATCGAGTACCTTCAAGTAGATGTCGCCAATTCTCTAGTGCCAGTTTTATGGCAAGCAACTCTTTTTCACCCACTGGGTAATTCACCTCTGGGTTGCTTAATGATTTAGAGAAGAAAGCAACTGGGTGAAGTGGTGAAGTATTTGTTGGTCGTTGGGAGAGAACTGCTCCTACTGCCATGTTTGACGCATCTACCTCCAGTATATATTGGAGGGATGGGTCTGGATGGCGTAGTATGGGAGCCGAAGTGAAGCTTGATTTTAACAAGCGGAAAGCTCCATTGGCTTCTTCAGACCATTTAAATGGTTTCTTTACACTTGTAAGTTGTGTGAGAGGTCTCACAATAGCAGAGAAGTTCTTGATGAACTTCCTATAGAAGTTTGAGAATCCAAGGAATCGTTGTAATGCTTTACGAGTTGTTGGTACAGGCCAATCCAGAATACACGATATCTTGCTCATATCCATTTTGATTCCGTTCTTAGATATGATGTATCCTAGGAATAGTACTTCTTCTTTATGAAATAGGCATTTTTTTAATTTTACGTATAAATTGTGTGCGAGTAATCTGGACAACACAAGTCTTACATGTTTTATATGTTCAGACAAAGATTGAGAATAAATGAGTATATCATCCAGATATACCACAACACAAACATCAAGTAAGTCTCTGAAGATGTCATTTATAAATCGCTGAAAAGCTGCGGGAGCATTACACAACCCGAAAGGCATCACAAGATATTCGAATAATCCGTATCTGGTTCTGAATGCTGTTTTCCACTCATCCCCGTCACGGATTCGGATTAGGTTGTATGCCCCTTTTAGGTCCAATTTAGAGAAGTAGGTAGCTCCACGCACTTGTTCAATGAGTCCAGGAATGAGAGGTAAAGGATAGCGATCCTTTATCGTAATGGTATTTAATTGCCTATAGTCAATAATAGGCCTAAGACTTGAATCCTTATTGCGGACAAAGAAAAGTCCTGCAGCTGTGGAAGAAGTAGAGGAACTGATGAACCCTTTCGCTAAATTCTCATCCAAGTATTCCTTGAGATGAGAAAGTTCATCCTGAGAAAGAGGATAAACATGACCGAAAGGTAATTTGCTATTAGGGAGTAGATCAATAGAACAATCATAGTCCCTATGGGGAGGCAACACTTGAGCGTTTTTCTCAAGGAAGACTTCTGAAAGATCCTGGTAGCATGGTGGTGGTGTAATTTCATCTGACACCATACACAGGATTTTTTTATATGATTGGAGGTTACACGTGATCTCGCAATAGTGAGAAGGGAAGGTTAGAGTCCGTGTCTTCCAATCAATGGTTGGTTGATGTATGTGTAACCAGGGAAGTCCCAAAATAATGGGAAAATGTGGTGAAGGTAATACATCAAAAGTGGTTGTCTCCGCATGAGACTCGTTAGCAGTAACAAGGAGTGCTTGTGTCTGATTGGTGATTGGACCAGAAGATAACGGGATACCGTTAATGAAACTAACAGAGACAGGTTTAGGTTTTGAAATAATAGGTATTTTATTTAAGGTAACAAAACGAGTATCTATGTAGTTCCCACAAGATCCTGTGTCGATCATAGCCTTGGTGGTGATTCTAATTTGGTCCCACTGTAGTGTCAAATTAATAAAGAGATAGGGATTAGAAAAGGAAGTCGTTAAACCCCCCAGCAAGACATGTGAACACTCACCGTACTTTTTGCGGACAAGGGGACAGACGCTTATCAAATGATCCGAGGAGGCGCAGTACATGCAGAGGTTTTCGGATCTTCTCCTGGCTCGTTCAGTAGTCGATAAAGGAGGGCGTATCGTTCCTACCTCCATAGGAGTAGGGTCAAAGGGCAAAACCCGAGAAGGACTGGACAATGGCATTCCCATCTTCTCAGCCTTTCTTTCTCGCAGTCGCCTGTCAATATTGATGCTGAGCTGTATTAAGGCATCCAAAGTGCCAGGTAAATCCGCTCGGGCAAGCTCGTCTTTAACGGCTTCTGATAACCCGAGTCTGAACTGAGTTCGCAGAGATGCATCATTCCACCCAGAATCAAGGGTCCATCTTTTGAACTCTGCTATGAAGTCTTCAACAGGTCTCCTTCCTTGTTTTAAAGCCCTCAATTGGCTATCAGCAGTACTCTTAGCCTATTGGGGTCTTCATATAAGCTAGCGAGTTCCGCTATGAACAAAGGATAGGAGTTGAGAAGAGGGTCCTCTTTCTCAAAGAGAGAGTCTGCCCAAGCCCGTGGATCACCCGATAAATATGAAATAGTAGTACAGACTTTAATTTGGTCTGTAGTATAAGTACGAGGTTTTAAATGAAAAAGCAATTGACATGCGTTTTTAAATTCACTAAATTTTTTTCGATCACCTGTAAACACTAGAGGAGGGTTTATTTTAGGCTCACGAGGTTGAGCAGCAGTGAGTTGTGAAACACGGGCTATCTACTGTCTTAAAGTCTGATTTTCATTTTTTACTTCAGTAAGAGCAAGGATTAATGCATCTACCTTTTGTGTTAATTGTATCACTTGAGTGGCTAATTCTGCTGAATCCATTTTTTAAAGGTTCGTTCAATCTGTAACGCTCTAGCGTTTGTTTAGAGAGTTGGATTTGCAGCTGCAGAATCTCCACTCAGTAGTCGTGCAGAGATGTGTTGAATCACCATGTCCAACTCTCCAGACTCATCATTGTGGCCAGCCTGCTTCAGCATACAATATACAAACACTCAATAAGATGTTCCTGGAGTGATAGGTTGTATATGATAGTATAGAGGTGATGTGCTGAAAGGACAGGCGTGAGTTGTGATAGCAATGATGAGTACTCAATAGTAATGTTCAGGAGAGTAGTAGATGATGGTAGATAGGTTAGCAATCATGTGCAATAACAGGTGGTAGGGGACAGCAGATGGAGTGTACAAGAGAGGCTAACTTAGTGCAAGGATATAGATGGTAGTAGACTCAAGAGCTAGCAATCTATGTAACAGTGCAGATGATAGAAATAGTAATGCATAGATAGTAACAGTCCTTAGTATGCAGAAGTAGATAGTGTAAGTTTGATATCAAGGAATCCCCTGTGGGGTACTTATCACTAGTTAGATTAGTAAGCTGAAGGGTCCGGTAATGAGTGAATGATCGGGTAGCGAGATACGGGATCAATAGCGAGGTTCTGGTCTATCCAGGTATGGCAATAGCTGGAGGCTCCGGCAGCGTAAGACAAGGCTGTATACCATGCGGTTTGAACGAACAATTTGTGAGAGAGAAGCCGGCGATTGAAATAGCCGCTCAGAGCGGCACTTAGTGATGACGTCATGCGGCTTAAAGGTATATGCATTCCACCTAGCTGAAAAGGTGGGACGCAATATGAAGAAGGAAATGACCTATAAGGGTACCGAAGGTACCAGAATCTTACACTGCGCTTGTCTGTGATAACGCCCCCAGCCGTGCTAAATACCCGTTCAGATAATACACTGGCTGCAGGGCACGCCAGCACCTCCAAGGCGTAAAGGGCAAGCTCAGGCCATGTGCCGAATTTGGAGACCCAGAAGTTGAAGGGGGCAGACCCGTCATTCACTACATGTAGGCGTGTGCACACATACTGCTCCACCATGTTGGTGAAATGCTGCCTCCTGCTAAGATGTTCCATATGAGCTGCTGGTGCTGCTGTTTGTTGTGGCGTGCTGACAAAGCTTTTCCACATTTCGGCCATGCTAACCCTGCCTTCCCTGACCTCTTCCTCCTCCTCCTCTGCCTTGTGCTTCCACTGTGGCCCCGCTGTCAGGTGGGAATGCCAGCAGCATCGCGTCTACCAGCATGCGCTTGTACTCGCGCATCTTGCGATCGCGCTCCAGTGAGTGAATTAAGGACGCTACGTTGTCCTTGTAACGGGGATCCAGCAGCGTGGCCACCCAGTAATCAGCACAAGTTAGAATGTGGGCAACTCGGCGGTCGTTGTGGAGACACTGCAGCATGTAATCGCTCATGTGTGCCAGGCTGCCCAGAGGCAATGAAAGGCTGTCCTCTGTGGGAGGTGTATCGTCTGTGTCCTCTGTATCCCCCCAGCCACGCACCAGTGATGGCCATGAGCTGGCCTGGGTGCCACCCTGCTGTGAACATGGTTCCATCTCTCCTCCATCTCCTCCTCCTCATCCTCCAGAACTGTGCCCCTGCTGGACAAATGTGTCCCTGGCGTTTGTGTGTGCAGGAACCCACTATCGGAGCCCTTTGCGAATGACTGCCCTGAAAGCCTTGGAAATGTTACCTCTTCATCCTCCTCCTCCTCCTCCTCATCCTGTGCCACATCCTCTTCCATCATCACCCGAATTGTTTTTTCAAGGAGGCATAGAAGTGGGATAGTTAAGCTGACAACGGCGTCATCGGCACTGGCCATGTTGGTGGAGTACTCAAAACAGCGCAACAAGGCACACAGGTCTCGCATGGAGGCCGAGTTATTGGTGGTGAAAAGGTGCTGTTCCGCAGAGCGACTCACGCGTGCGTGCTGCAGCTGAAACTCCACTATGGCCTGCTGCTGCTCGCACAGTCTTTCCAGCATGTGCAAGGTGGAGTTCCACCTTGTGGGCACGTCACATATGAGGCGGTGAGTGGGAAGGCCGAAGTTACGCTGCAGCGCTGACAGGCGAGCAGCAGCAGGGTGAGAACGCCGAAAGTGCGCACAGACGGCCCGCACTTTCTGCAGCAGCTCTGACATATCGGGGTAGTTTTTAAGGAACTTCTGCAACACCAAATTCAGCACATGCGCCAGGCAAGGGATGTGCGTCAAACCGGCTAGGCCCAGAGATGCTATGAGATTTCGCCCGTTATCGCACACCACCAGGCCGGGCTTGAGGCTCGCTGGCAGCAACCACTCATTTGTCTGCTGTTCCATGCTCCTCCACAACTCCTGCGCGGTGTGTGTTTTTTCCCCCAAACAGGCAAGTTTTAAAACTGCCTGCTGTCGTTTACCCCTGGCCGTGCTGAAGTTGGTGGTGAAGGTGTTACGCTGTCCGGATGAGGAGGCGGTAGAGGATGAGGAAGCAGAGTAGGAGGAGTTAGGAACAGGAGGCAAACTGAAGCGCCCTGCAATCCTCGGTGGTGGAAGGACATGCGCCAAATTGCTATCCGCCTCAGGCCTATCCGCCACTGCATTTACCCAGTGTGCCATTAGGGAGATATAACGCCCCTGACCGTGCTTACTGGTCCACGTGTCGGTAGTTAGGTGGACCTTGCCACAGATGGCGTTGCGCAGTGCACACCTGATTTTTTCCCCCACTTGGTTGTTACATAGTTACATAGTAGGTGAGGTTGAATAAAGACAATAGTCCATCCAGTTCAACCTGTGTAGGTGTGTGTGGCTGTACTCATCTCACATACCCCTGAATGTTCTGATCCTTGAGATGTAAGTCTAAGAGTCTTTTGAAAGCCACCATACTACCCGCAGAAACCACCTCTTGTGGTAGAGAATTCCACAATCTTGTAGCCTTAACAGTAAAGAACCCCCCACGTTGCCTGTGGTTAAAACGCTTCTCCTCTAATCGCATTGTATGCCCTCGAGTCCTCATGCAATCCCTTCGAATGAACAGCTTTTTTTCTAAGCTGGGATCCCCATTAAGATATTTATAAATTGCTATCATGTCCCCCCTCAGACGTCTCTTCTCCAGGGAGAATAAATCAAGCGATTGTAGACGCTCTTCATAGTCAAGGTCCTCCAATCCCCTAATTAGTTTAGTTGCCCTTCTCTGGACTCTCTCCAGCTCCAACACATCCCTCCTGAGGACTGGCGACCAGAACTGGACAGAATACTCCAGATGCGGTCGGACCAGAGTTTTATAAAGTGGAAGGATTATAGTCTTATCTCTGGAATACATCCCTTTCTTTATGCATGCTAATATTCTGTTGGCTTTGGAAGCTGCTGCTTGACATTGCATGCTGTTGCCTAATCTATCATCAACCAAGACTCCCAGATCCTTCTCCATTTTTGATTCCCCCAAGGGTTCCCCTCCTAACGTGTATTGTGTTTTTATGTTTTTAGTCCCCAAGTGCAAAACCTTACACTTCTCCACGTTAAACCTCATTTGCCATGTCGTTGCCCACTCTGTAATTTTGTCCAGGTCATTCTGTAGGATATCTGCTTCATGCTGTGCAGTTATTGCCCTGGCCAATTTTGTGTCATCTGCAAAAACTGATAACGCACTACTGATCCCGTCCTCAATGCTGTTTATGAATAAATTGAACAAGGTTGGTCCCAGGACTGAGCCCTGGGGCACCCCGCTTACAACCTCAGACCAGTCTGAGTATGCGCTGTTTATTACCACCCTTTGGACACGCCCTTTAAGCCAATTCCGTATCCAAGAGCAAACCCTGCTTTCGATACCTGCAGACCTTATTTTATAAATTAAGCGCTTGTGGGGAACTGTATCAAACGCCTTAGCGAAATCCAAGTACACCACATCCACTGGTCTCCCCCTATCTAGCTCACAGCTCACCTCCTCGTAGAATGCTAAGAGATTGGTTTGACAAGAACGCCCATTTGTAAACCCGTGCTGATTACTGCTGATGATGTTGTTGTCTTTAGCAAACTCTACGATATAGTCCCTTATCATCCCCTCCAGAAGTTTACATACTATTGATGTCAAACTGACAGGCCTATAATTTCCCGGGATATGCCTCTGGCCCTTTTTGAATATCGGAATCACGTTAGCTTTCTTTCAATCCCCTGGTACATCTCCTGTCCTAATACTGTCAGCAAAGATCAGGAACAGTGGTCTAGATATAACCTTACTGAGTTCCTTGAGTACTCTCGGATGTACGCCATCCGGGCCTGGTGATTTGTTTGTGTTAAGTTTATCCAGCCTTTCCCTGATTTCACCCTCTGTTAGCCATAGTGGCAAATCCTGTGTATTACTACTAACCATACAGTCATGGTCAGTGTACCCCTCCGTTTCCTGTGTAAAGACTGACGAGAAAAAAGCATTCAGCACGGTTGCTTTTTCAGTGTCCTCTGTAACCATCCCCCCATCATCGCTAATTATGTGTGCAATATGCTCTGCCCTAGTTTTTTTGCTGTTGATATATTTAAAGAATTTCTTTGGGGTTTTTTTTACTATCCTCCGCTATTTGTCTCTCAAAGTTGATTTTAGCCATTTTGATTTCGTGTTTACTTTTCTTATTTGCCTCCTTGTATAGCTCGAAAGCCAATACAGTGCCCTCTGATTTATATTTCTTGAAGGCCATTTTTTTTTCCCTAATACGTTTTTTAACGTTACGGTTTAGCCAGCCAGGTTTGGCTTTGTCTCTTCTAAATTTATTTCCCATAGGAATGCACTGCAAGATGCCTTTGCCTAATATGTTCCTAAAGCATTCCCATTTTTCCTCTGTGGTCAGGGATCCCAGGGTTTGGTCCCAGTTTACCCTTTCCATCAATGAGTACAATTTTGGAAAGTTTGCCCTTCTGAAGTTTAGGGTTCTTATGTTCCCCACTTGCCTTGTTATATTGTTATTTATACTAAATGTGATCATCCTGTGATCGCTAGAGCCCAGGTTGTCCTGAACTACTACCTCCGAGATTATGTCTGGGTCATTAGTGATCAATAGATCCAGGACTGCATTTTCTTGTGCAGGGAAGGGATGGCTTGCCTGGAAAAGTAGTGGCGGCTGGGCACGATGTACAGTGGGACAGCCACCGACATAAGGTTTTTAAAACTGTGCATCTCCACCAGACGGAATGACAGCATTTCAAAGGCCAAGAATTTTGAAATGCTGGCATTCAGGGCCAGGGATCGCGGGTTGGTAGGTGGGTACTTCCTCTTCCTCTGAAGTGTTTGGGAGATGGAAAGCTGAAAGCTTCCACGGGACATTGTGGAGATGGTTGGTGACCCAGGTGGTGGTGTTGCTGACAGATCGTCTGTTTGCGGAGTGGTAGGTGCCGGTATCACTACAGATGTGGATGGAGCGGCCGAGACTGCAGCAGAAGAGGAAGCAGGATGAGCCAGAGACGTTTCTTGGTTTTGAAGGTGTCTACTCCACTGCAGCTCGTGCTTTGCACTTAGATGCCTGATCATGCAGGTTGTGCTCAGGTTGAGAAGGTTTATGCCTCGCTTCAGGCTCTGATTTCACAGGGTGCAAACCACTTGTGTCCTGTCATCAGCACATTTTCTAAAGAACTTCCACGCTAGAGAACTCCTTTGAGCTGGCTTTGCTGCGCTCGTTCCCTTGCTGCGTTGGGCAGTAGCAGGCATAGTGTCTAGGGCACGGCCGCTCCGCTTCTGCACCCTGCTCCCTCTTCTGCTGTGCTGGTGGCTCTGTGCGACCACCGCCTCTTCCTCCAAGCTACTCAGGTCACCTGCATGACCTTCATTCCATGTGAGGTCGAGGACCTCATCGTCCTCCACATCATCTTCCACCCAGTCTTCACCCCTGCCCTCCTTGTCGGTCTCCACAATTCTGAACGCCGCAGCAGTTGGCACCTGCGTTTCGTCATCATCGGAGACGTGCTTCGATGGTCCTTGCATGTACTCATCTTGAGAAATAAGTGGTTGGGCATTGCTGCACTCAATCTCTTCCCCAGCCACTTCTGGGGCAGGGATAGGTGGATGGCCCTGGGAAACCCTGCTGACAGAGTCATCAAAAAGAAGAAGAGACTGCTGTATGGCTTGGGGCTCAGACTGCTTGCCTGATTTGCAAGGGGGTGAGGTGAAAGACGGTTGGACATCGGCTGCAGGTGCCAACTCTGACCTTTCTGCAGTAGACTGGGTGGGAGACAATGTGAAGGAACTGGAGGCAATGTCAGCAGCAAACCAATCTACTATCGCCTCTACTTGTTCTGGCCTCATCACTTCTAGAGGCGTATGATGCCCTACCAAATACTGATGCAGGTTCTGTCGCCTACTAACACTTGAGGAAGGTGTTTCACTTGTGCGTGTAGCTGGCACAGATCGACCACGTCCTCTCCTTGCAACAGGAGCTCTACCAGCAGTACCACGACCCAGACCACGGCCTCTATTTGACAGTCTCCTCATATTTCAGTAATTTATGATCTTGCCCTAGAAAGGTGTTTATTGAATAGCGGAACAAAACAACAACAGTATCGCACGGGTGTATCTCACAGTCAAATATGCAAACTATGCTGCAATTTAATGTTTTTTACCCCAAAAGGGTGTATATTGAATAGGGGAATAGGAAAAAGGATAAAAAATGGTGTATCTCACATGTACAAACACAGACTAGGCCCTGATTAAAATTTTTTGTACCCTAAAGGGAGGATGAGGAAGAGGAGTAGGAGGAGTTGGGAACAGGAGGCAAACTGAAGCACCCTGCAATCCTCAGCGGTAGAAGGAGATGCGCCAAACAAATTTAAAAAGGTGTATCTCACATGTACCGATACAGACTATCCCGCAATTTAATTTTTTACACTCAAACAGGGTGTATATTGAATAGCGGAATAGGACAAAATTTACAAAACGGTGTATCTCACACGTACAAACACAGACTAGGCCCCGATTACAATTTTTTTGTACCCTAAAGGCAGGATGAGGAGTAGGAGGAGTTCGGAACAGGCAGGAGGCAGACTGAAGCACCCTCAAATCCTCGGCAGTATGAGATGCGCCCCAAAAATTGGAAAGGTGTATCTCACACGTACCGACACAGACTATCCCGCAATTTAATTGTTTTTACCCAAAGGTGTAGATTGAATAGCGGAATAGAAAATATGATATCAAAAGGTGTATGTATCTCACACGTACCGACACAGACTATCCCGCAATTTAATTGTTTTTACCCAAAGGTGTAGATTAAATAGCGGAATAGAAAATATTATCAAAAAAAGGTGTGTGTATCTCACACGTACAGAACCAGACTAGGCCCCAATTACTATTTTTTGTACCCCCAAAGGCAGGATGAGGAGTAGGAGGAGTTCGGAAACGGCAGCACCCTCAAATCCTCGGAAGTATGAGATGCACCCCAAAAATTGGAAAGGTGTATCTCACACGTACCAACACAGAGTATCCCGCAATTTAATTGTTTATACCCAAAGGTTTTGATTAAATAGCGGAATAGAAAATATGATATCAAAAGGTGTATGTATCTCACACGTACCGACACAGACTATGCCGCAATTTAATTGTTTTTACCCAAAGGTGTAGATTAAATAGCGGAATAGAAAATATTATCAAAAAAAGGTGTATGTATCTCACACATACAGAACCAGACTAGGCCCCAATTACAATTTTTTGTACCCCCAAAGGCAGGATGAGGAGTAGGAGGAGTTCGGAACAGGCAGCACCCTCAAATCCTCAGAAGTATGAGATGCACCCCAAAAATTGGAAAGGTGTATCTCACACGTACCAACACAGACTATCCCGCAATTTAATTGTTTATACCCAAAGGTCTTTATTTAATAGCGGAATAGAAAATATTATCAAAAAAAGGTGTATGTATCTCACACATACAGAACCAGACTAGGCCCCAATTACTATTTTTTGTACCCCCAAAGGCAGGATGAGGCGTAGGAGTTCGGAACAGGCAGCACCCTCAAATCCTCAGAAGTATGAGATGCACCCCAAAAATTGGAAAGGTGTATCTCACACGTACCAACACAGACTATCCCGCAATTTAATTGTTTATACCCAAAGGTTTTTATTGAATAGTGGAATAGAAAATATTATCAAAAAAATGTGTATGTATCTCACACGTACAGAACCAGACTAGGCCCCAATTACTATTTTTTGTACCCCCAAAGGCAGGATGAGGAGTAGGAGGAGTTCGGAACAGGCAGCACCCTCAAATCCTCAGAAGTATGAGATGCACCCCAAAAATTGGAAAGGTGTATCTCACATGTACCAACACAGACTATCCCGCAATTTAATTGTTTATACCCAAAGGTTTTTATTGAATAGTGGAATAGAAAATATTATCAAAAAAATGTGTATGTATCTCACACGTACAGAACCAGACTAGGCCCCAATTACTATTTTTTGTACCCCCAAAGGCAGGATGAGGAGTAGGAGGAGTTCGGAACAGGCAGCACCCTCAAATCCTCAGAAGTAGGAGATGCACCCCAAAAATTGGAAAGGTGTATCTCACATGTACCAACACAGACTATCCCGCAATTTAATTGTTTATACCCAAAGGTTTTTATTGAATAGTGGAATAGAAAATATTATCAAAAAAATGTGTATGTATCTCACACGTACAGAACCAGACTAGGCCCCAATTACTATTTTTTGTACCCCCAAAGACAGGATGAGGAGTAGGAGGAGTTCGGAACAGGCAGCACCCTCAAATCCTCGGAAGTATGAGATGCACCCCAAAAATTGGAAAGGTGTATCTCACACGTACCAACACAGACTATCCCGCAATTTAATTGTTTATACCCAAAGGTTTTTATTTAATAGCGGAATAGAAAATATTATCAAAAAAAGGTGTATGTATCTCACACATACAGAACCAAACTAGGCCCCAATTACTATTTTTTGTACCCCCAAAGGCAGGATGAGGAGTAGGAGGAGTTCGGAACAGGCAGCACCCTCAAATCCTCAGAAGTAGGAGATGCACCCCAAAAATTGGAAAGGTGTATCTCACACATACCTACACAGACTATCCCGCAATTTAATTGTTTATAACCAAAGGTTTTTATTGAATAGTGGAATAGAAAATATTATCAAAAAAATGTGTATGTATCTCACACGTACAGAACCAGACTAGGCCCCAATTACTATTTTTTGTACCCCCAAAGGCAGGATGAGGAGTAGGAGGAGTTCGGAACAGGCAGCACCCTCACATCCTCAGAAGTATGAGATGCACCCCAAAAATTGGAAAGGTGTATCTCACATGTACCAACACAGACTATCCCGCAATTTAATTGTTTATACCCAAAGGTTTTTATTGAATAGCGGAATAGAAAATATTATCAAAAAAATGTGTATGTATCTCACACATACAGAACCAGACTAGGCCCCAATTACTATTTTTTGTACCCCCAAAGGCAGGATGAGGAGTAGGAGTTCAGAACAGGCAGCACCCTCAAATCCTCAGAAGTATGAGATGCACCCCAAAAATTGGAAAGGTGTATCTCACACGTACCAACACAGACTATCCCGCAATTTAATTGTTTATACCCAAAGGTTTTTATTGAATAGTGGAATAGAAAATATTATCAAAAAAATGTGTATGTATCTCACACGTACAGAACCAGACTAGGCCCCAATTACTATTTTTTGTACCCCCAAAGGCAGGATGAGGAGTAGGAGGAGTTCGGAACAGGCAGCACCCTCAAATCCTCAGAAGTATGAGATGCACCCCAAAAATTGGAAAGGTGTATCTCACATGTACCAACACAGACTATCCCGCAATTTAATTGTTTATACCCAAAGGTTTTTATTGAATAGCGGAATAGAAAATATTATCAAAAAAATGTGTATGTATCTCACACGTTAAGAACCAGACTAGGCCCCAATTACCATTTTTTGTACCCCCAAAGACAGGATAAGGAGTAGGAGGAGTTCGGAACAGGCAGCACCCTCAAATCCTCGGAAGTATGAGATGCACCCCAAAAATTGGAAAGGTGTATCTTACGCGTACCAACACAGACTATCCCGCAATTTAATTGTTTATACCCAAAGGTTTTTATTGAATAGCGGAATAGAAAATATTATCAAAAAAAGGTGTATGTATCTCACACATACAGAAGCAGACTAGGCCCCAATTACTATTTTTTGTACCCCCAAAGGCAGGATGAGGAGTAGGAGGAGTTCGGAACAGGCAGCACCCTCAAATCCTCAGAAGTATGAGATGCACCCCAAAAATTGGAAAGGTGTATCTCACACGTACCAACACAGACTATCCCGCAATTTAATTGTTTATACCCAAAGGTTTTTATTGAATAGTGGAATAGAAAATATTATCAAAAAAATGTGTATGTATCTCACACGTACAGAACCAGACTAGGCCCCAATTACTATTTTTTGTACCCCCAAAGGCAGGATGAGGAGTAGGAGGAGTTCGGAACAGGCAGCACCCTCAAATCCTCAGAAGTATGAGATGCACCCCAAAAATTGGAAAGGTGTATCTCACATGTACCAACACAGACTATCCCGCAATTTAATTGTTTATACCCAAAGGTTTTTATTGAATAGTGGAATAGAAAATATTATCAAAAAAATGTGTATGTATCTCACACGTACAGAACCAGACTAGGCCCCAATTACCATTTTTTGTACCCCCAAAGACAGGATGAGGAGTAGGAGGAGTTCGGAACAGGCAGCACCCTCAAATCCTCGGAAGTATGAGATGCACCCCAAAAATTGGAAAGGTGTATCTCACGCGTACCAACACAGACTATGCCGCAATTTAATTGTTTATACCCAAAGGTTTTTATTGAATAGCGGAATAGAAAATATTATCAAAAAAAGGTGTATGTATCTCACACGTACAGAACCAGACTAGGCCCCAATTACTATTTTTTGTACCCCCAAAGGCAGGATGAGGAGTAGGAGGAGTTCGGAACAGGCAGCACCCTCAAATCCTCGGAAGTATGAGATGCACCCCAAAAATTGGAAAGGTGTATCTCACACGTACCAACACAGACTATCCCGCAATTTAATTGTTTATACCCAAAGGTTTTTATTGAATAGCGGAATAGAAAATATTATCAAAAAAAGGTGTATCTATCTCACATGTACAGAACCAGACTAGGCCCCAATTACTATTTTTTGTACCCCCAAAGGCAGGATGAGGAGTAGGAGGAGTTCGGAACAGGCAGCACCCTCAAATCCTCGGAAGTATGAGATGCACCCCAAAAATTGGAAAGGTGTATCTCACACGTACCAACACAGACTATCCCGCAATTTAATTGTTTATACCCAAAGGTTTTTATTGAATTGCGGAATAGAAAATATTATCAAAAAAAGATGTATGTATCTCACACGTACAGAACCAGACTAGGCTCCAATTACTATTTTATGTACCCCCAAAGGCAGGATGAGGAGTAGGAGGAGTTCGGAACAGGCAGCACCCTCAAATCTTCATAAGTATGAGGTACACCCCAAAAATTGGAAAGGTGTATCTCACACGTACCGACACAGACTATCCCGCAATTTAATTGTTTTTACCCAAAGGTGTAGATTGAATAGCGGAATAGAAAATATGATATCAAAAGGTGTATGTATCTGTAATGTTCTGGTACCGCTGGTACCCTTATTCCATATATTTCTCCTTTTCTAATTGCGTCTCATCTTGTTACACAAGAGACGCATATACCTTTAAGACCGCATGACATCATTGCCGAGCGCCGCTATGAGCGGCTATTTCAATCGCCGGTTTTCTCTCACTCATTGCTCGTTCAAACCACATGTTCACCGCACCTTCTCCTGTGAAGTCAGAGCTGCTGGCATTTCCCTTTGCTGAACTGAAGCCGGAACCTCGCTGCTGATCCGTACCTCGCTACGGGATCACCTCTTACCATTGGACTCTATCCTTACTAACCTATCTATGTGATAAGTACCCCACAGGGGATTCCTTACTAACTGCACTCCTACTGTCATCTACTGCAACTACCAGGACTATCTATATCTATCTATCTCCTATCATCTGCATAAGACTGTTAGCTCTTGGGACTACCTACACTATCCTTGCTCTAGGTTACTCTGTCTGAAGTATACTCCATCTGTGTCTTCTTACCATCTGCATTATACTTGACATCAGAACCTACCTGCCTATTATTACCACCTGCAACTCTCCTAAGTGCCCACTATACAATTGCCTGTCTCTCATCTATACTTCTCATATATTCTATCCCTCCATCTATACATCTGATTGAGTATATGTAAATTGTATACAGGCTGTGCACTATGATGAAGTCCTGAGAGTTGGATATGTTGTTCAACAGATCTCTACAAGGATACTGAGTGTAATAATTCTGCAGCTATAAATCCATCCATTAACAAAAATGCATGAACGTTACAGATTGAACGAGCCTTAAAAAAAAATATGGATTCAGCAGAATTACCCACTCATGTATTACAATTAAAACAGCAAGTAGATGCATTGATCCTTGCGCTTACAGAGGTACAAAACGAAAATCAGGCCTTGAGACAGCAGGTTGGCCGTCTTGCACAGCTTCCTACTGCTCAGCCCCGTGAACCTAAGATAAACCCTCCTTTAGTGTTTTCGGGTGATCGGAGCAAATTCCGTGAATTTAAAAACGCATGCCGATTGCTTTTCCTATTAAAACCTCTAACCTACACCACTGACCAAATTAAGGTTTGCACCACTATCTCCTATTTGACGGGTGAACCCCGGGCCTGGGCAGACGCTCTCTTTGAGAAGGATGACCCACTCCTCAATTCCTACCCTTTGTTCCTAGCACAACTTGCTACTTTGTATGAAGACCCCAATAAGCAGAGTACTGCTGATACCCAATTAAGGGCCTTAAAACAAGGGAGGAGACCTGTTGAAGATTTCGTGGCAAATTTTAAAAGATGGTCCCCTGATTCAGGGTGGAACGACACATCTTTACGAACGCAGTTCAGACTCGGCCTATCTGAGGCCGTAAAAGACGAGCTCGCCCGAGCGGATTTACCTGGTACTCTAGAGGGACTGATCCAGACCAGTATCAATATTGACAGACGACTACGAGAAAGAAAGGCTGAGAAGATGGGCTCACCATTTCCCAGTCCTTCTCGGATGTTGCCTGCTGACCCTACTCCTATGGAAGTAGGAATGATACGCCCACCTCTGTCTTTTTCTGAACGTGCCAGGAGGAAAACCGAACATCTCTGCATGTACTGCGCATCCCCAGATCATTTGATAAGCGGCTGTCCCCTTGTCCGCAGAAAAGAGGGTGAGTGTTCAAATGTCTTACTAGGGGGACTTACAACTTCCTTTTCTAATCCTTATCTTTTTGTTCATTTAACCTTGCAGTGGGACCAAACTAGGATCACCACCAAGGCTATGATCGACACAGGATCTTGTGGAAACTACATTGACATTTGTTTCGTCTCCCTTAATAAAATACCTATTGTTTCAAAACCCAAACCTGTTTCCGTTAGTTTTATTAACGGTACCCCTTTATCCTCTGGTCCTATCACCAGTCAAACACAGGCACTCCTTGTAACTGCTGACGGGTCTCATGTGGAGACCACCACCTTTGATGTATTAACTTCACCACATTTCCCAATCATTTTGGGACTTCCCTGGTTACACATACATCAACCAATCATCGATTGGAAAACGAGAACGCTAGCCTTCTCTTCTCCCTATTGTGAAACGACATGTAATCTCCCCACATATGATAGGATCCTGTCTGTAGTGCCGGATAACATTATACCCAAGTGTTATCAGGATTTATCGGAGGTTTTCCTTGAAAAAAATGCTCAAATGCTACCTCCCCATAGGGACTATGATTGTTGTATCGACCTACTCCCTAATAGCAAGCTGCCTTTTGGTCATGTTTATCCTCTTTCACAGGATGAACTCTCTCATCTAAAGGAGTACCTGAATGTGAACTTGGCAAAAGGATTCATCCGACCTTCTACTTCCTCCACTGCTGCTGGACTCTTTTTTGTCCGCAATAAGGATTCGAGTCTTAGGCCTATCATTGATTTCAGACAATTAAATGCCATTACTATAAAGGATCGTTATCCTTTGCCTCTTATTCCTGAACTTATCGAACAGGTGCGTGGAGCTTCTTTCTTTACAAAGTTGGACTTAAAGGGAGCATATAATTTAATTCGAATCCGTAAGGGGGATAATTGGAAGACGGCATTCAGAACCAGATACAGACTGTTTGAGTACCTTGTGATGCCTTTCGGGCTATGTAATGCTCCCGCAGCCTTCCAACGTTTTATAAATGAGATATTCAGAGATTTGCTTGACGTTTGTGTTGTAGTATATTTGGACGATATACTCATCTATTCTCATTCCTTACCTGAGCACATAAAACATGTGAGACTTGTGTTGTCAAGACTACTTGCACATAACCTATATGTTAAATCAAAAAAATGTTTATTTCATAAAGAGGAGGTACTATTTCTAGGATATATTATATCTAAAGATGGAATCAAAATGGACATGAGCAAAATATCCTGCATTCTGGATTGGCCTGTGCCAACAACTCGCAAAGCATTACAAAGGTTCCTAGGATTCTCTAACTACTATAGGAAATTCATAAAAAATTTCTCTGCGATTGTGAAGCCTCTCACACAACTCACAAGTACGAAAAAAACATTCAATTGGTCAAAAGAAGCAAATGGAGCATTCTGTCTACTGAAATCAAGCTTCACTACTGCCCCCATACTATGCCATCCAGACCCATCCCTTCAATACATCTTGGAGGTAGATGCGTCAAATATGGCAGTAGGAGCAGTTCTCTCACAACGACCAACAAACACCTCACCGCTTCACCCAGTTGCTTTCTTCTCGAAGTCGTTAAGCAGCCCCGAGGTGAACTACCCAGTAGGTGAAAAGGAGTTACTAGCCATAAAACTGGCGTTAGAAAATTGGAGACATCTACTTGAGGGTACTCAATTGCCAATCTTGATATATACCGATCACAAAAACCTTCAATACCTTCAGACTAATAGAACTCTTTCCCACCGGCAGGTACGGTGGTCGTTATTCTTTCTGAGGTTTAATTTCTTAGTGACTTACACCCCTGCAGAAAAAAATAAAAAAGCGGATGCGCTTTCACAACTAGCCGAAAGGGATTGCACCGAGGTTCCCTCAGTTCCTATAATACCACTTGAGCGTATTATCGGTGTCATTCGTTCCCTGAAGGAGGAAATTTTGCACAGCATAGGACTGGATTCACCTCCACCACAACTAACTACCGACGCAGAAGGCTTCCTCTACTACAATGATAAATTATACATACCCCCTACTATGCGAACCAAGATTTTGCAATTGTCGCATGATGTACCTCTGGCAGGACATATGGGTATGACTAAAACTTTCAATCTACTTACGAGGCAGTTTTGGTGGCCAGACGTGAAGACAACCGTAAAAAAGTTCGTTTCATCTTGTGATATATGTGCAAGGTCTAAAATTGACAATACGAAACCATCGGGGTTACTTTGTAGTTTACCGATACCCCAGGTCCCGTGGGAAGTGGTATCCTTAGACTTCATAGTGGAACTACCACCTTCCAGAGGATTCAACACCATCTTGGTGTCAGTAGACCATCTGACCAAGATGGCACATTTCACTCCTATCCGAAAACTACCTTCATCTAAACAAACAGCGGAATTACTCGTGAAACATGTCTTTAAGTTACATGGTATTCCAAAAACACTACTGTCTGACCGTGGTTCACAATTCATCTCAAAGTTTTGGCTAGCTCTATGTCAGATACTACGAATAGAGCGTAAACTTACTTCTCCCTACCACCCTCAGACCAACGGACAGACAGAGAGAGTTAACCAGTGCATTGAGCAGTACCTGCGTTGCTATACTTCGTACCTACAAGACGATTGGGCGGATCTCCTCCCGCTGGCAGAATTCACCTATAACAACGCGACTCATAGCACTACTAAACAAAGTCCATTCTACTTAAATTATGGGTTTCATCCCACACTCCTTCCACCACGTATCTTGCCATCAAGTAATCCAGTGGCATCTGATTATCTTGCCCAGATAAAGGATTCTCTGGGACTACTCAACAATACCATATCACATGCTCATAGCCAACAAAAGAGGTACTACGACCTCCGTAGGAAACCCTCTCCCCAATATGCCATTGGGGATCTTGTTTGGCTTTCTACAAAAAATCTAAGATTAAAGATCCCTAGTAAGAAACTTGGGCCTCTATTTCTGGGACCATTCCCAATACAGAAGCTTATTGGAAAAGCGGCTGTACAACTCACATTACCAACAGACCTTAAGATACACCCCATCTTCCATGTGTCCCTACTGAAGCCCTATGTTCCTAACCAAGGAATAAGGCCTACTATCTCACCTCCACCACCCGTACAAGTGGAAGGTGGAGAAGAATTTGAGATAAAAGAAATTTTGGATTCCCGTTTTCATAGAAGAAGACTCCAGTATCTTGTACGATGGAAGAACTATGGGCCCCAAGATGATACCTGGCTGGATACCTCAGATACACATGCCCCTAGACTAATTCGCAATTTCCACTCGAAATATCCAGAAAAACCAGTACTAGAGGCCTTCCGGAGCCGGCCTTAAGGGGGGGGGTACTGTAATGTTCTGGTACCGCTGGTACCCTTATTCCATATATTTCTCCTTTTCTAATTGCGTCTCATCTTGTTACACAAGAGACGCATATACCTTTAAGACCGCATGACATCATTGCCGAGCGCCGCTATGAGCGGCTATTTCAATCGCCGGTTTTCTCTCACTCATTGCTCGTTCAAACCACATGTTCACCGCACCTTCTCCTGTGAAGTCAGAGCTGCTGGCATTTCCCTTTGCTGAACTGAAGCCGGAACCTCGCTGCTGATCCGTACCTCGCTACGGGATCACCTCTCACCATTGGACTCTATCCTTACTAACCTATCTATGTGATAAGTACCCCACAGGGGATTCCTTACTAACTGCACTCCTACTGTCATCTACTGCAACTACCAGGACTATCTATATCTATCTATCTATCTCCTATCATCTGCATAAGACTGTTAGCTCTTGGGACTACCTACACTATCCTTGCACTAGGTTACTCTGTCTGAAGTATACTCCATCTGTGTCCTCTTACCATCTGCATTATACTTGACATCAGAACCTACCTGCCTATTATTACCACCTGCAACTCTCCTAAGTGCCCACTATACAATTGCCTGTCTCTCATCTATACTTCTCATATATTCTATCCCTCCATCTATACATCTGATTGAGTATATGTAAATTGTATACAGGCTGTGCACTATGATGAAGTCCTGAGAGTTGGATATGTTGTTCAACAGATCTCTACAAGGATACTGAGTGTAATAATTCTGCAGCTGTAAATCCATCCATTAACAAAAACGCATGAACGTTACAGTATCTCACACGTACCGACACAGACTATCCCGCAATTTAATTGTTTATACCCAAAGGTTTTGATTAAATAGCGGAATAGAAAATATGAAATCAAAAGGTGTATGTATCTCACACGTACCGACACAGACTATCCCGCAATTTAATTGTTTTTACCCAAAGGTGTAGATTAAATAGCGGAATAGAAAATATTATCAAAAAAAGGTGTATGTATCTCACACGTACAGAACCAGACTAGGCCCCAATTACTATTTTTTGTACCCCCAAAGGCAGGATGAGGAGTAGGAGGAGTTCGGAACAGGCAGCACCCTCAAATCCTCAGAAGTATGAGATGCACCCCAAAAATTGGAAAGGTGTATCTCACACGTACCAACACAGACTATCCCGCAATTTAATTGTTTATACCCAAAGGTTTTTATTGAATAGCGGAATAGAAAATATTATCAAAAAAAGGTGTATGTATCTCACACGTACAGAACCAGAATAGGCCCCAATTACTATTTTTTGTACCCCCAAAGGCAGGATGAGGAGTAGGAGGAGTTAGGAACAGGCAGCACCCTCAAATCCTCGGAAGTATGAGATGCACCCCAAAAATTGGAAAGGTGTATCTCACACGTACCAACACAGACTATCCCGCAATTTAATTGTTTATACCCAAAGGTTTTTATTGAATAGCGGAATAGAAAATATTATCAAAAAAAGGTGTATGTATCTCACACGTACAGAACCAGACTAGGCCCCAATTACTATTTTTTGTACCCCCAAAGGCAGAATGAGGAGTAGGAGGAGTTTGGAATTGGCAGCACCCTCAAATCTTCAGAAGTATGAGATGCACCCCAAAAATTGGAAAGGTGTATCTCACACGTACCAACACAGACTATCCCGCAATTTAATTGTTTATACCCAAAGGTTTTTATTGAATAGCGGAATAGAAAATATTATCAAAAAAAGGTGTATGTATCTCACACGTACAGAACCAGACTAGGCCCCAATTACTATTTTTTGTACCCCCAAAGGCAGGATGAGGAGTAGGAGGAGTTCGGAACAGGCAGCACCCTCAAATCCTCGGAAGTATGAGATGCACCCCAAAAATTGGAAAGGTGTATCTCACACGTACCAACACAGACTATCACGGAATTTAATTGTTTATACCCAAAGGTTTTTATTGAATAGCGGAATAGAAAATGCTATCAAAAAAAGGTGTATGTATCTCACACGTACAGAACCAGACTAGGCCCCAATTACTATTTTTTGTACCCCCAAAGGCAGGATGAGGAGTAGGAGGAGTTCGGAACAGGCAGCACCCTCAAATCTTCAGAAGTATGAGATGCACCCAAAAAATTGGAAAGGTGTATCTCACACGTACCAACACAGACTATCCCGCAATTTAATTGTTTATACCCAAAGGTTTTTATTGAATAGCGGAATAGAAAATATTATCAAAAAAAGGTGTATGTATCTCACACGTACAGAACCAGACTAGGCCCCAATTACTATTTTTTGTACCCCCAAAGGCAGGATGAGGAGTAGGAGGAGTTCGGAACAGGCAGCACCCTCAAATCTTCAGAAGTATGAGATGCATCCCAAAAATTGGAAAGGTGTATCTCACACGTACCAACACAGACTATCCCACAATTTAATTGTTTATACCCAAAGGTTTTTATTGAATAGCGGAATAGAAAATATTATCAAAAAAAGGTGTATGTATCTCACACGTACAGAACCAGACTAGGCCCCAATTACTATGTTTTGTACCCCCAAAGGCAGGATGAGGAGTAGGAGGAGTTCGGAACAGGCAGCACCCTCAAATCCTCGGAAGTATGAGATGCACCCCAAAAATTGGAAACGTGTATCTCACACGTACCAACACAGATTATCCCGCAATTTAATTGTTTATACCCAAAGGTTTTTATTGAATAGCGGAATAGAAAATATGATATAAAATTGGTGTGATTTATCAATAGCACATGTGAACAGCAGTGTCTTATATCAGTCAGCTCTGCTGCAGGCTATGGAGGGGAAAAAAAATTCCCCTTTTAAGTTTGTAATTTTTAACTAGATTAGTACAGACTATGCCACAATTTAATTTTTTTAACCCAAGGGTGTATATTGAATAGTGGAATAGAAAAAAGGGCTCTTTCACACGGGCGGGTTTCCATCTGTCCAGATTTCACGCACAGGATCGGCTGCGGATGGCAGCGGGTGTCAGCGGAGGTGACCTCCGCTGACACTCGCTGCCCCATAGAGCTGAATGGTGGATCCGATCAGATCCGCCTAAAAAACTGACAGGCGGATCTGATCGGATCCACCATTCAGCTCTATGGGGCAGCGAGTGTCAGCGGAGGTCACCTCCGCTGACACCCGCTGCCATCCGCAGCCGATCCTGTGCGTGAAATCTGGACAGATGGAAACCCTATTTTTCCATCCGTTCAGTAATAGGATCGGATCGGATCTGATGAGAGCGGACAAGCGGTCCGCTCTCATCCGATCCCCCATAGAGGGCAGCGGGGGCTGAGACACCTCCCTCTCCGCTCTGCAAGCGGAGACGGAGCTGTCATCCGCCCGGCTCAGCGGGGATCGCGGATCGATCCCTGCTGAGCAACACGGATCCGTCGACGTGTGAAAGAGCCCAAAGTGTATAACTTTTGAAATCACTCAATAACAGCACATGTGAACACAGCAGTGTATTATCACAGTCAGCACAGCAGCACTGAAGGAAAAACGCTGCACACAGTGACTGATAGAAAAAAACTTTTCTCCCTCCTCCTCAGTGGGCAAAAAAGATTGTTTTCACTGCACCCCACACACAGCAAAATCGATGTGGACCAACTCTGCTGCAGGCTATGGAGGGAAAAAAAAATTCCCCTTTTAAGTTTGCAATTTTTAACTAGATTAGTACAGACTATGCCACAATTTAATTTTCCTGGTTCCTCCATGGCAGCATACTAGTGATAGATAGAGATGTATCGAACGGTTCGTCGGCGAATGGTTCCCGGCGAACTTCGAACGTTCGCGTTCGCCGCTGCGGGCGAACATATGCGATGTTCGGTCTGCCTCCTATACATCATCATTGAGGCAAACTTTGACCCTGAACATCACAGTCAGCAGACACATTCCAGGCCAATCAGCATACCTCCCTCCCACACCCTCCCACCTCCTATAAATAAGCAAGGGCAGCATCCATCTTAGATCATTTCTGTGTTACTGAGAGCAGGGAAAGTGCTGGTGCTGCTGCTGCTGTTATAGCTGGGAACAGTTTCCGGTCTTGTTAGCCAGTGTTCTTGGTACACTCCTGCTGTAAGGACAGCACCCCAAAAAGCCCTTCCTAGGGCTGGTATTTGAGGTTTTTTTTGGATATATATATATATATATATATATATATATATCTATTGTCCCCAAAAGCCCTTTTGAGGGCTGGTATTTGTGTAATTTTTTTTTGTTCTGTGATATATATATATATATATATATATATATTGTCCCCAAAAGCCCTTTTGAGTGCTGGTATTTGTGTAATTTTTTTTGTTCTGTGATATATATATATATATATATATATATATATATATATATTGTCCCCAAAAGCACTTTTGAGGGCTGGTATTTGTGTAATTTTTTTTGTTCTGTGATATATATATATATATATATATATATATATATATATATATATATATATTGTCCCCAAAAGCCCCTTTGAGGGCTGGTATTTGAGTATTTTTTTAATATATATATATATATATATATATATATATATATATATATATATATATATATGTAGCATGTCCAGAACCAGAAAAAAAAAGATCATATAGGTGTAAAAGGGGTTCCCACCATCCCTGCTCTACTGAAAAATTATCTTTTTTTCTGGTTCTGGACATGCTACAGAGCTGAAACTTCACAAGTACACTTTTTAGACCCCCTAGACACTAAATCACACAAAAAAAGTCCTTAAAAATTGTCATTTTTGATAGAGAGCCAATTATTGGAAAACTTAAAAAAAAAAAAAAACTTAAAAAAAAAATTTCTTTGGATTTATTGTCTGGGGGTTCAAAAAAGTGTACCTGTGAAGTTTCAGCTCTGTAGCATGTCCAGAACCAGAAAAAAAAATAGATTCAGGGTTAGGGCTAGGGTTAGGGTTAGGGTTAGGGCTAGGGTTAGGGTCAGGGCTAAGGTTAGGGTTATTTTTAGTGCTTAGGGTTAGAGTTAGAGGGGTAGGGGTAGGGCTACTAACTCTAACCCTAAGTATCTCACCGTAACCCTAACCCTAGCCCCTAACACTAAACCTAACCCTAACCCTCTAACCATAACCCTAACCCTCTAACCTTAACCCTAACCCTCTAAGCCTAGCCATAAAAATAACCCTAACCCTAGCCCTAACCCTAGCCCTAACCCTAGCCCTAACCCTAACCCTAGCCCTAACCCTAACCCTAGCCCTAACCCTAATTCGTAATTTTTTCTGGTTTCGGACATGCTACAGAGCTGAAACTTCACAGGTACACTTTTTAGACCCCCCAGATGCTAAATCCAAAGAAATTTTTTATTTTTATTTTTTTTTTAATTTTTCCAATAATTGGCTCTCTATCAAAAAATTACAATTTTTAAGAACTTTTTTTTTGTGTGATCCCTCTCCGGCATGCCACAGTCCAGGTGTTTGTCCCCTTGAAACAACTTTTCCATTACTATTGTGGCCAGAAAGAGTCCCTGTGGGTTTTAAAATTCGCCTGCCTATTAAAGTCTATGGCGGTTCGCAATGTTCGCCGGTTCGCGAACATTCGCCGATGTTCGCGTTCGCCGTTCGCGAACAGCAAATTTTATGTTCGCGACATCACTAGTGATAGAGCTCCGCCTCGACTCCACCTTCAGGATCAGTGAATAGCATAAATTAAAAGGTATAGCCCCCCCATCATTCTCCTTTTTTTCCTCCTACCTCTTGAACAGTGAAGATTGCAGCAGTATGTCCCTACCTTTGCCTGTGAAAACGGGCAGCTTCCACTGGGTTCAGCCTCTCCCGTGTGCAGTCCCTGTTCTTGGGCCGCTAAACGCGCTAATAAGACTGGGAACCCCTTCTGTGGATCTTCTGGGGTCTGTGAGTAACGGCGTTTCCTAACGCGGAACAAATATGCAGTCTTTTCTAAAAATATATTTATATATATATACGTATATAGATACATATATGTTGATATGTATATATACATTCATGAATATCAAAATCATTACATATGAGGTGGGGAGTTATGGTGGCAGAAGGATCAGCATTCTGTCCTGGCTTTTCTGTTTGTATACTATGGTGTGTTTTTTCCTGTACTGGCTCCCCTTTAGGTAAAATTCCCAAGTCCACCTACGATTTCAAGCTCTGCCTTTCGGCCTGTGAACATCCCCAAGAGTCTTCACAAAGGTCTTGATATCGGCCCTTGCCCCCCTAAGGGAGAAAGGATTAAGAGTATATCATTACCTGGACGATATCCTCCTCTTAGCCGACTGTCCACGGAAATTGATTCTCCACAGGGACATTCTACTACAAACCCTGAAAGATCTAGGGTGGTTAGTAAATCGGGAGAAGAGTCAACTATCTCCAACCCAGGTGATGGTATACTTAGGGGCAGAATTCAACACGGCCAGAGGCACGGTCTCTTTACCCCAAATGAAGGCAACAGCAATAATTCAAAAGACACTTCATGCCATAGGAAGGGACTACATGTCAGCTTCACAATGTATGAGTCTGATCGGCTCAATGTCATCCTGCATCCCTCTAGTGCCATGGTCACATTGGCACCTCAGGTTCTTTCAGTCGGGATTCCTGTCCCAGTGGCGCACACGTCATCTCTCGCAAACGATCCAGATAACATCGATAATGCGCAGAGGCCTTCATTGGTGGACAAATCCGGAGAATCTCGCCAAACCTCACCATTTGGGTTCTCATTCCTGGACCATGATCACATCGGATGCGAGCAGCCAGGGATGAGGAGCGCATTGCGAAACAATACAGATCCAGGGGAGATGGTCCTTTCCGGTGAAAGGCTTGGTTTCCAACATTCTGGAGCTGAGGGCGGCATTCCTGGCACTAACCTCACTGGCTTACCCTCCTGAGGGAAGTAGAGCCCATTATGATCTGGGCAGAAAGGAATCTGGTGGTCCTCAGAGCAGCCTATCTACTGGGCAGATTGAACACAGTGGCGGATCATTTATCAAGAGACTTCGAAGACACCAACGAATGGGCCATACATCCGCACATTTTCCAGCAGATCCTCAGCCTATGGGATCTTCCACAGGTGGATCTATTCGCAACTCCAGAGAACTCCAAGCTCCCGAGTTTCTTTTCACGTCTCCCTTACCCTCAAGCGGAGGAAGTGGATGCTCTGTCCTGCCCATGGCGGTTCACGAAAGGCTACGCCTTCCCACCACGTCCCCTAATTTCCAGGTTCCTACTGAGATTGACGAGGGAACCAGTACAGATACTGGCAATCCTTCCGTATTGGCCGAAGAGGCCTTGGTTTCCATTGGCCCTACGCATGAGCGTATGCTCCCCGATCAAGATTCCTCCCTTCCCTCACCTACTATCACAGGGGGGGAGGTTCCATCCAAGACCACAGACGCTGAACCTTCAAATATGGCTGTTGAGAGGAGGCGGTTTGAATCCTTAGGATGCTCCCAGCAAGTTATCAATACCCTCCTCAAAGCCAGAAAGTCAGCAACCAATTCAGTATATGCTAAGATCTGGAATAGGTTTGTGTCAGAAGAATAAGAACAGAAGAATTTGATCCCATCGCGCCTTCAGTTTCAAACGTATTGGCCTTCCTTCAGTCTGGTCTAGACAGGGGTCTCGGCTTGAGTACACTTAAAGTTCAGGTGTCAGCGATTTCAGCGGCAACCAGCATCAGATGGGCAGATAATCCGCTGGTAATCACCTTTCTCAGAGGAGTTCTTAAGATTCGTCCTCCAAGTAGAAGTCCCTTTCCTCAGTGGGACCTTCCTTTGATTCTGGAGATGCTGTCCAAACACCCATTTGTACCGGTGGAGCAAATTTCGCTATGGAACCTGACTTTGAGGACAGTTTTTCTGGTGGCGATCACGTCCGGCAAAAGGATTTCAGACTTGCACTCCCTGGGAATAGGGGAGGAGCATATATCGTTTTTCCCTGACAGGGTGGAGCTAAGGCCTCTTCGAGGTTTTACTCCGAAAGTGACTACGCCAGATAATCTAAGTGAACCATGGGCATTACCAGTCTTCTCAGATTCATGTCAGGAACTAGATGTTCCCAAAATACTGAAAGCCTATTTGGAAATGACAGCAGCCTTCAGGAATTCAGAAAAGCTTTTTGTGATTCCTTGGGGTAAAAACAGAGGAAAGGAAGCCTCAAAAAGGACCTTGGCATCCTGGGTAGTCAAGACCATTCAAAAGGCCTATACTGCACAAAACATGGATGTTCCTTCCAGAGTGAACGCACACTCAACAAGGGCAGTGTCAACTTCATGGGCAACGAGAGCAAACGTCTCATTGGAGACAATATGCAGGGCGGCGTCTTGGTCATCACAGCACACGTTTCTCAGACACTATAGAGTTGATCCAGGGGCCCTAACGACGGTTGAATTTGGAAGACGAGTTGTTCAAGCAGCAATGTCTTTGTCTAATTAAACTTTATTTTTTGATTAAGCATTATCCCACCCGTGTAAGCTAGTTATTTATCACTAGTATGCTGCCATGGAGGCACCATGAAAACGGAAAATTGTATCATACTTACCGTAATTTTCTTTTCCTGGTGCCTATCCATGGCAGCATACGATCCCTCCCTCGGTTTTCCTATTTACGGAGAATGATGGGGGGGGGGCTATACCTTTTAATTTTTGCTATTCACTGATCCTGAAGGTGGAGTCGAGGCGGAGCTCTATCACTAGTATGCTGCCATGGATAGGCACCAGGAAAGGAAAATTACGGTAAGTATGATACAATTTTCCGTTTTTTTAACCAAAGGGTGTATATTGAATAGTGGAATAGAAAAAAGTGTATAACTTTTGAAATCACTCAATAACAGCACATGTGAACACAGCAGTGTATTATCACAGTCAGCACAGCAGCACTGAAGGAAAAACGCTGCACACAGTGACTGATAGAAAAAGACTTTTCTCCCTCCTCCTCAGTGGGCAAAAAAGATTGTGTTCACTGCACCCCACACACAGCAAAATCGATGTGGACCACTGACACCTGCCTATCTCCAGCCTCTCCCTAAAAGGATTGATAAGATCGGTCACTGCAAATCCCCCCCACACAGCAAAATCGAATGTAGAACACTGACCCTAAAAATCAGCAGCCTCGCCCTAAAATGCCCTACAACTCGCCCTGCCTAAAACACTCCGACCTGTCCCTCAATTCTATCTGGACACAAATGATTTTTGCCTGTCTGTCCCTAATGAGCAGCCAGCACGATGTGTGCTCTGTCCCTGAACTACAGCATAATGACGCAGCGGCGCTGGCTCGAACTTATAAAGACTTGGTCATATGCTTCAGATGGCCAATCACAGCTACTAATACATTTGTAGGCATGGCTGGGATGGCTTAAGGCACACCAGTTAAACGCTTGTTGATTGGCTGTTGAAAGCCCGCCATGAAAAGCGCACCAATGCATACAAAATCCGGAAATAAAATGACCGAACACGGATTTTTACCCGAATATACAGTAAAGTTTTTGGGTCCGTGTTCGGGTAACAAAAATCCAATTATTCGGTACGAACACGAATAATACAGTCCGTGTTTGCTCAACCCTAGTTGTGAACCCAATCAAGCCATCAGCGGCGGGGAGAGCGCCCCAGAGCGGCAGGAATGAGCGACGTAGCCCTACAGCGGTTTGCCTGCCACAGTAAATAGTCGTGCGGCGGTCGGCAAGTGGTTAACCACTTTACCACCGGAGGATTTTCCTGCTTAACGTCCAGGCCACTTTTTACAACTTGGCACTGCGCGACTTTAACTGACAATTGCGCGGTCATGCAACCCTGTACCCAAACAAAATTTATGTCCTTTTCTTCCCACAAACAGCTTTCTTTTGGTGGCATTTGATCACCTCTGCACTTTTCATTTTTTGCGATATTAAAAAAAAAAAAAAGAGCAAATATTTTGCAAAAAAATTGACATTTTCTACTTTGACAGTTAAAAAAATCCAATATATTAAATTTTTGTCATATATTTAGGCCAAAATGCATTTAGCTACATGTCTGAGCGTATTTTTAACCACTTTAAGACCGGAAGATTTTACCCCATTCCTGACCAGGCTATATTTTGCGATTCGGCACTGAGTTATTTTAACGGACAATTGCGCGGTCGTGCAACTCTGTACCCAAATTAAATTTATGTATTTTTCCCCACAAATAGAGCTTTCTTTTGGTGGTATTTGATCACCTGTGCGATTTTTAATTTTTGAAAAAAAGAGCGACAATTTTGAAAAAAAATATATTTTTTTTACACTCTGATATAACATCCCCCCCCCAAAAAAAAATTATAAATCACATTATTTTAACATTTCAGGCCAATTTGTTTTTCAGCTACATATTTTTGGTAAAAACAAAAAAATCACAATAAGCGTATTTTGATTGGTTTGCGCAAAAGTTATTGCGTTTACTAACTACGGGAAAGATTTGTCATTTTTATTGTTTGTTTTTTTTACTAGTAATGGCGGCGATCGGCGATTTTTTTTTTTGCTGGACTGCGACATTGCGGCGGACAGATCAGACCCCTAACTGAAATTTTTTACACTTTTGGGGGTACCAGTGACATTACTACAGTAATCAGTGCTAAAAATACGCACTGTTACTGTAATAATACTGGCAGGGAAGGGGTTAACTTTATTGGTGATCAAGGGGTTAAATGTATGCCTCATGCTTACTGACGTGTGTGGGGGAAGGGGATTGTGTGACACAGACACAGATCGCAGGTTCAGCTATGCTAAATCCTGTAATCTGTCACTGTCTGTCACATAGGAGATCTGCCCACTTTGTTTACACAAGCAGGCGGATTTCCTCACTCAATCCCCGACGATTGGGGAAGAGCGGCGATGATCAACTCCCCTGGCCCGACTCCCGCTGTGTCTGAATACAGCGGGAGCTAGCCTCTGGTGGCACACGCGCTGCCAAGAGAGGGGAGAGTCTGGTGACGTAGGTCTACGTCGCCAGACCTTAACGAGCCACTTTGCCGCAGTAGCAGCACAGTGAGCAGTGGTAAAGTGGTTAAGTGGGTAAACTGACCTAATTTACAGACCAAAGTTCATCTCTTTGATCTAAAAGAACCAAATGATACATTGTTTATAGTTGTCTCTCAGTGCTGAGCAATGTTGATAAACATTTGCTGGAGGCTCTTTTTTTTTTTTTTTTTCGACAGCTGTGAGTGAGCAGAGAACAGCTCTGCACTGTATGAATTGGAGAAACGCTGGATTAAGATTGTAAGGGGAAGGGGGAGGGGGGGGGGGGTTGAATCGAGATGGTGATTTTTTAACAATTAATTGCACAGCTATACCTCCTTGTACACAATGCTCCCTCCTGTACATATTGCCCCTTCCTGTACAGTACATATAACCCCTTCCCTGTACACCTTATTCTCCTCTCTGCACACAATGCCCCTCCTGTACAAAATACCCCCTCTTACCCACATTTACCCCCCTCCCTATACATAGAGACACACACACACACTTCTCCCTTCATGCACACACTGACCCCCATCCCACTCACCCTACACCTTGCCTTCTTTCTCTTGTAAACTGTCCCCAAAAACATGAGACATCAGTTGTGGAGATGGTGCATTAATTACTCCTCAGCCTAGCAAGGGTTAAGGTTATGAGGGAAAGTGGTGATCCCTAAAGCCGCACATCTGAGAAATACTATGGAGGTAAACAGAGTGGCAACCTCAGAACCTCAGCCTGGACTCCGACCTGGCCACTCTCCCGATGTATTTTGCTCTGCCCCTTGGAGCTTAGACATGGTTAAACTTATGCTGTCTCCACTCCGCTGCACACTGGATTCCCCTGCATACTTAAAAGGAAGTGGTGAGTCTAGCTCTCTCTGCTCACATTCCTGGGATCGTGAACTAATCTGCCGACCTGTCCAGGTCCCCGGAGTACACACCAATGAATGTAGGGCAGCAGCAATGCTAACTAGTGCCATAAGAAGCCCTGACTGGCTACACAGCTTTAGTAGAAAGTGCTGATTGAAGGCTTCCTAGAAAGAAGTCTGTTTACCTGGGGCAAACCGAGCAGCAGTGATCTGACTTTGTTATACAGAGTGGCTGCAGGTTCAGTGCAGAGTCACTATTCTGGACCTGTGGAGCATGGACGGGGTTGCAAGTGCGACCCTTGATGCTACACGAATGGATGCAAGTTGAGAGAGGACTGGATGGAGTGCAGTTTGGGAGAAGCTGAGAGATAATCTCCCTGTGTCAGTGGCTCAGTGTATGGCAGACAAGAAATTGCCCTATATTAATTAACCACTTAAGCCCCGGAGGATTTGGCTGCTAAACGACTAGAGGGTATTTTGCGATTCGGCACTGCGTGACTTTAACGGACAATTGCGCGGTCGTGCGACGCTGTACCTAAACGAATTTGGCGTCCTTTTTTTCCCACAAACAGAGCTTTCTTTTGGCGGTATTTGATCACCTGTGCGATTTTTTGATCACGCGCTGTAAACAAAAAAAGAGCGTAAATTTTGCAAAAATAGCAATATTTTTCCCTTTTTTTTATATGAAATTCTCCCAAAAAAGAATGTAAAAATCAAAATTTTTTAATATTTTCGGCCAATTTGTTTTATGCTACCTATGTTTGGTAAAAAAAATCGCAAAAAGCGTATTTTGATTGGTTTGCGCAAAAGTTATTGCGTTTACTAACAAAGGGAAAGATTTTTGTCATTTTTGTTGTTTTTTTTTAACGCGTAATGGCGGCGATCTGCGGTTTTTTTTGCGGTACTGCGACATTGCGGCGGACAGATCGGACCCTTGACTGACATTTTTGACACTTTTGGGGTTACCAGTGACATTTCTACAGTAATCAGTGCTATATATATGCACTGTTACTGTAAAAATACACTGGTAGTGAAGGGGTTAACTTTATTTGAGAGGGAGGGGCTGTGTGTGTCCCTAGGGGCGTGATTCTAACTGTGATTGGCTGTGGCTTCAACTGTATGCAGAGTGATCAATGGATCTACATAGTAGATCCATGTGATCATCTCTCATACAGAGAGGAGAATGACAGGCAGCTTGTTTACACAAGCTGCCTGACTTTCTCCCTCTCCCCCGCCGATCGCAGAGTGGCCGGCGGCGATCGGGTCCGCCGGTCACACGCGCGGGGGGGTCCGTGACCACGCGGGAGCGGGAGCGCGCCTCCGGCGGCGCGCGCTCGCTCCCTAAACCCTCACAGGCGAGCGACGTAGACCTACGTCACTTTGCCTGTGAGGGGCCGACCGCCGCCGTAGATAGTCGTGCGGCGGTCGGCAAGTGGTTAAATGTGTGTAGTGGAGATATTCTTTAGTGTGCAGTAAACCAATATTTTATTTATTTTTTCATACAGATGAAGACATAGAAATTTAGAAGAGAGAGAGAGAGAGAGAGAAATGGAAAGGAAAAAAAGAGGGATGGGGAGACAGAGAAGGAAAGAGAATGAGAGAGAAAGGGAGAGAGAAAGAATTAGAGAAAAAGAGGGTAGAAGAGAGAGAGTTTAATTATTTCCCTTGGGGGGATATAATTAACCAAAGGTGTAATATTTCATCCAAGTGTTTTTACATTCTACAGTACACTGGGCGCCTCAAGATTTTGCATACTTTAAAAAAATGCAGTGATGTAGCACCCTCCTAGATAGGTGCTAGGCAGGAACAATAGTTTGCTCTGCCTGCTTAACAGGGGAGTAGCAGGTAAATCATAGTCTGCTCCCATCTGCTTATCAGGGGAGCCTGATAAGTAGTTAGGCCTGTTACATGTGATCAGGGTGTGATTCATCTGGGCTGAGGGAGTGTCCCCACTGTATCCAATAGGGGAGCTTGTTGGACAGTGGAGGAAACCCAGCCAGTGACACTGGCTTTTATGACTATCCCAGTGGGTTGGCACAAACAGTGGTGTATCCTGGGATATGTTATAAAAGTCAAGAGCACATGTGACAGGGTGTCTCTGGGCAGGAAGCCAGGACCCAGGAGGAGGGGGACGGCTGTCTCTCCTCCTGTCTATTGTGGAAGGTAGTCAAAGGCAGTCGGCCTAGTGAGACAAGAGTGTGGTGCTGAGCCAAGAGGTCCAGGAAGCTGACAAGTGGAGTTGGAGGCAGAGCAACCTTGGGAAAAACAGTGTCCGTGAGTACCGGGAAGCTTGCCAGGGGTTTGCCCAGAAAAGGGGACCATTCCAGTGGAGAGTCAGTGGGCAGCTGTCAGTGCACTCAGCAAGTGAGAAAGGGGATGCAAAATTAAAACCCTGAAGAATAACTCAAATAGGATTGCATTATCTAGCTTCACTTCTGTGGCAAGGTGAAGCAGCGGCCTTGCCGCACACTAGCACACTACAGTGAGTTGTCCTCAAGATTGTGCATAGTTCATAGTTGGAGTATCCCACTCATCCCTTCTCCCATACCAGTTCTAAATAAAACAAAAAAACAACATCCCCTGGATTGATTGACTGAGCCAATGACTTTCAATGCTATTTGTCTTCTATCAGTTGCTAAGGGTAACCCAGGGGAATCCAGAAAGTGCAATTCTCAGCAGTCCCCTAAGTGGCAGTGCTACACAAAAAAAAGGTTGAAAAAACCTTGGTAAAGGCTCTGGCAGTGTGTGACCAGGCATGGGCTTAAACAGCAGCATTTATTTTTAAAGCATTTGTTAACCTAAAAGAAAATTTATCCTGTTCCCTTAAAATATGTTATACAGCACAGTGCTTGTGCTGTGTAATTTGTCTCCTTCTATCACCTAAAATACCTGACTGATCCTGCCTGGCTATTTCCTCCCTTCTGTACACTGACTACGGTATACCATGGCTGCTGAGTCCTGACACCATGGTCAGTTTACATGCCTCCGTCATCCGCAGCTTACCTGTTCTTCTCTGTCCTCTCCCCCCTCCCTCCCTGCCTGTCTGCTCCTCTGTCAGTGCCCCTCCTGCTGCTATAGTCTCATTTAAGGTTTAATATCCTGTCTACAGTCTGTTTAATAATCCTGTGTGCCCCTGTGTCTGTGTTTTATAAAAATAAGCAATTCTTGACAAGAAGTGCTACTTATCGCTCACATAACTCGCCACCTCTCTCCTCCTCTCCCCCTCCCCTCCTCCTCCCCTCCGGACTGAAAACAGCGAGGAATCCTCGGCTCCACCCACTGCAGGCAGCTGTCAGAAGGGGAGAGGAGAGAGCCAACGGGTCACATAAGCGGTGCTCAGCACTCTGAAAACTGGTAAAGAACGCCTTATTTTTTTTAAAACACACACAGACACAGGGGCACACAGGATTAATAAACAGACTAGACAGGATGGTATAGTGGCTTAACAACCACTTTAAAGGGGAAGTTGAGATTCCAGGGGGCATCTGCCCCTTGCCCCTATCTGCGGACGCCCATGTGCCCAGGGACAAATACCTAGAATGCAACCAGTCTGCATTTTGGGCCGTTGCTGCTGGGTGCATAATGTCCTCAAAGTTAGTACCACTCAGTGCACCATCCAGCCACAGCAGCCGTCAGGCTTTCATAGATGTTTTCAGGCTGCCAACAGCAGTGATGGACAGTGTTTCTGGACCTTCCAAATGCACCTAAACACCAGAGTTTTATGCACCCAGGGGTTCCCTTCCCAGTGTGCATGAGGCCATAGAGAAACTGGGCGCAATAAATTGCATTTGACATTGTTCTTGCCTTGACTTGTAGTTGATCATGGAAAAGAGGGATAAAACATACAACACATAAAATGACCACCCCAGAATAGCATCCTATTTTAATGTCAAATATGAAATGGAAACAGAGGTTTTAGGATGGACTAATTTTCCACTAGCATTTCCACTAGACCCAATATATGGACTTCTCTGTCATCTGCTTCACGGTGAAGCTTTGCACAGCTCTGCTAGGAAAGTGTAAAAATATACTGTGCATTTCTCAGAAGTCGCAGGCTCAATGAAGACAAAGGTATTTCAGTGTCACTTACACAATAGAATGTGAGAGCCACTCTTTTAGAATTTCTCAGCATACAATTTACTTATAAAAGAAAAGTCTCATCCCCCACATAGCACAAATAAAAGGATAATTGTGTGAAATTTGAGATAATACATCCACTTTCAAGCATAGGCTGTTGTCACTATGAAGATAACTAGGCAAAGTGCTTTTTATTCTAAGAATTATCCATGCTTCCTCTTGTTCCCCTCAGATGATTAATAACACATCATAGGGCGAAAATGGTGAAAACATTTAAACATGAATAAAGAATATTATACATCAGAAATATTAACTCAGCAGGCACATGCACTATCGCGGTTCATTTTGCTGGATGTAATTACCAAGTATACAGTATGTATGAATTATCATATAATCAAATCCCATCCTTGGTAAAGATATCTGTGTGGGTTTACTAAACCAGATACTCGAGTGGGCTTATTAGGCAAAACACAAAGCATATTTACCCATAACCAATTAGAATTCAGATCATCATTGGGGTGGATTTACTAAAGGCAATGAGATTGTTGACTTTGCAAGTGTAGCTGCAAATTTTCTGCATAGCTTAGTAAATGAGGGGAAGCTCTGCTGACTTCCAGTATCCAATTATGTGCAAGCAAAAGATTATTTTTTTTACATTTTCCTTGCATGTTATTGGGTATTCTTTTATTCTTTACAAAGTGAAGCTTCAGCTCATTTACTAAGCTTAAGAGCAAATTCCCCTGCACAAGTTAACATTCCTTTTGCTTTCAGTAAGTCTACCCCATTGCCTGTTCTGTCTTTTTTAAAATTAACTTGAGACAGAGGGAAAAGTCACTTTTTGGATCTGTAAAAGGGATAGTAAAAAAATAAAAAAAATAAAAGATTCTGCTTCTGTGGATTCAGGGGCACAGACTAGTAGTTACATGATTTGGTTCTTTTCAGCTCTGAACCCTTCTCTATCAACAATTTAAAGCTAAACTCTGGGAATAAATAAAAAAAAATAAATAAATTATGTGATTCTATTCTTTAACCACTTTGGCCCTGGAGGATTTTCCTGCTCAAAGACCAGGGCCTATTTTGCGATTCAGCACTGCGTGACTTTGACAATTGCGCGATCGTGTGGCGCTGTACCCAAATGAAATTGACGTCCTTTTTTTCCCACAAACAGAGCTTTCTTTTGGTGGTATTTGATCACCTGTGCGATTTTTAATTTTTGCGCTATAAACAAAAAAAGAGCGACAATTTTGAAAAAACAACAATATTTTTCACATTTTTTTGAATGAAATTCCCAAACAAAAAAAAAATGTAAAAATCAAAATTTAACATTTTAGGCCAATTTGTTTTCTGCTACATATGTTTGGTAAAAAAAAAAAAATCGCAACAAGCGTATTTTGATTGGTTTGCGCAAAAGTTATTGCGTCTACTAACTACGGGAAAGATTTTTCATTTTTATTATTTTTTTTACTTGTAATGGCGGCGATTTGCGTTTTTTTTTTTTTTTTCGGGACTGCGACATTGCGGCGAACAGATCGGACCCTTGACTGACATTGACACTTTTGGGGGTACCAGTGACATTACTACAGTAATCAGTGCTATAAATATGCACTGTTACTGTAAAAATGGCACTGGCCGGGAAGGGGTTAACTTTATTGGTGATCAATGGGTTAAATGTATCCCTAGGGGCGTGATTATAACTGTGGGGGGGCGTGGCTTGTGATGTAACTACAGAGACATACGATCCTACATAGCAGGATTGTATGATCTCTGCAGTTACATCAGGGAGAATGACAGGCGGCTTTGTTTACATTAGCCGCCGCCTGCCTTTCTCCCTCTCCAGCGGGAGATCGTGAGCGACCGGCGGACATCGGTGCCGCTGGTCACTTGCGCAGGGATGTTAGTGAACGACTCGCCCCCTAGAGGCTCGTAGGCAAGCGACGTAGCCCTACATCGCTTTGCCTGTAGGGGGCTGACTGCCGCAGTAAATAGTCGTGCGGCGGTCGGCAAGCGGTTAATAGCTACAAATGACAAAATATAATTTTGCCTATGAATATTTAGATATTACCTTGCAATAGTAGCAGTGACAGCAGACAGCATCTAGGTGTGCACATGAGATGTGCCGGATGTGACTAGACACATCCTGATCAACCTGGGCGCCAGTAGCATACATTGGTTGCATGTGTCATGGCTGCTTGACTCTGACATTCACAAAGAGCCCAGCCAGTGCAGTCCCTCCCCCAATCCCCTCCATACACATAGAAGAGCAGAAGGCCTTGATCTATTCTTGCTTCAGCCCCCCCCCCCACTCACTCCAATTCCTGGGGCTATGCTATGCACATGTATGTGATGTGTGGGCGGAAACTTTAATAAATAGCCAGTGTTCTGTCAAAAGAGCCAACTCGTCAGAATCTCTAATTACAGTCAGGTCCATAAATATTGGGACATCGACAAAATTCTAATCATTTTGGCTCTATACACCACCACAATGGATTTGAAATGAAACAAACAGGATTTGCTTTAACTGCAGACTTTCATTGCTTTAATTTGAGGTTATTTACATCCAAATCAGGTGAAAGGTGTAGGAATTACAGCCGTTTGTATATGTGCCTCTCACTTTTTAAGGGACCAAAAGTAATGGGACAATTGGCTGCTCAGCAGTTCCATGGCCAGGTGTGTTCTTCCCTCATTATCCCATTTACAAGGAGCAGATAAAAGGTCCAGAGTTAATTTCAAGTGTGCTATTTGCATTTGGAATCTGTTGCTGTCAACTCTCAATATGAGATCCAAAGAGCTGTCACTATCAGTGAAGCAAGCCACATTAGGCTGAAAAAACAAAACTAACCCATCAGAGAGATAGCAAAAAAGATTAGGGGGGAGGGGCCAAATCAACTATTTGGAACATCCTTAAAAAGAGAGAACACACCGGTGAGCTCAGCAACACCAAAAGACCCGGAAGACCACGGAAAACAACTGTGGCGGATGACCGAAGAATTCTTTCCCTGGTGAAGAAAACACCCTTCACAACAGTTGGCCAGATCAAGAACACTCTCCAGGAGATAGGTGTATGTGTGTCAAAGTCAACAATCAAGAGAAGACTTCACCAGAGTGAATACAGAGGGTTCACCACAAGATGTAAACCATTGGTGAGCCTCAAAAACAGGAAGGCCAGATTAGTTTGCCAAATAACATATAAAAAAGCCTTCACAGTTCTGGAACAACATCCTATGGACAGATGAGACCAAGATCAACTTGTACCAGAGTGATGGGAAGAGAAGAGCATGGAGAAGGAAAGGAACTGCTCATGATCTAAAGCATACCACCTCATCAGTAAAGCATGGTGGTGGTAGTGTCATGGCATGGACATGTATGGCTGCCAATAGAACTGGTTCTCTTGTATTTATTGATGATTTGACTGCTGACAAAAGCAGCAGGATGAATTCTGAAGTGTTTCGGGCAATATTATCTGCTCATATTCAGCCAAATGCTTCAGAACTCATTGGACGGTGCTTCACAGTGCAGATGGACAATGACCCGAAGCATACTGCAAAAGCAACCAAAGAGTTTAAGGGAAAGAAGTGGAATGTTATGCAATGGCCAAGTCAATCACCTAACCTGAATCCGATTGAGCATGCATTTCACTTGCTGAAGACAAAACTGAAGGGAAAATACCCCAAGAACAAGCAGGAACTGAAGACAGTTGCAATAGATGCCTGGCAGAGCATCACCAGGGATGAAACCCAGTGTCTGGTGATGTCTATGCATTCTAGACTTCCAGCTGTAATTTGTAAAATAAGGTGTCTGAAGATAAAACCCACATACACCCGCCCGGCGCTGGTGGTATTTAAAATGTATAAATACTAAAATTGTTTGGGGTTAAAATTGTGTATAACACCTAACGTGTACACTAGCAGCCACTGTAGGAATAACAATTGATAAAGGAATGTAAAATACAAAAGTGCAGTATTCTTAGTCACAACCAAAGCAATATCACATTCAGCGGCGCTTAAATCAGACTATAAGGTAACATGACATTAGTCCATAATACTGATAAACTGTCCATGTATTATGAACCATATAGTATATCCATTATTCAGAATGTCCAATTTGTAAACAGAAATAGTATGGAAGTGCAGTCTCCCAGGCTAGTAGGTCACCAGTGTTCCTCAACAGATGCACGGTAGCCTTCACCACACCTTCTGTGCTCCCCTTAGCAATGGACACTCAAGTTATCAAGTTAATATGAGCCTGTATGCATCGGCTGCATGAGCCCTTGTCCCCGGATATCCAGCCAATTTCAATGGTTCTGCCAGCCAGGACACCTTATCAGCTTTCTCCAAAGCCAGGGTCAGGAACCGTATCACAGCCTTCAGAAGTCTTTCTCAGCTCACTGCTCTCCTTAACGCAAAAAGCCTCAGGCTGCATCCTGAATGTGATTTTGCTTTGGTTGTGACTAAGAATACTGCACTTTTGCATTTTACATTCCTTCAAGCTGTAATTGACTGCAAAGGATTTGCAACCAAGTATTAAGTGAAAGTTTGATTTATGATTGTTAATCTGTCCCATTACTTTTGGTCCCTTTAAAAGTGGGAGGCACATATAAAAACTGCTGTAATTTCCTACACCGTTCACCTGATACGGATGTATATACCCTCAAATTAAAGCTGAAAGTCTTCAGTTAAAGCACATCTTGTTTGTTTCATTTCAAATCCATTGTGGTGGTATATAGAGCCAAAAAGATTAGAATTGTGTCGATGTCCCAATGTTTATGGACCTGACTGTACGTCACTTCTGGTGACTCTCCAGCAGCAGTAATTGCAGATTTCGACGACTTGGTTATTTTTACAGAACACTGACAGCCTATACACTGCGGAACTCAATGACTTGTCTGTTTTGACAGAATGTCAGCTAAGGAGTAAAAAAGTTGTTGCCACCTCAGAGGCGGCCATGTTGGTTAATAGTGGGCGAACTAACAATATTTTTTTCATTATATAGTGTACCATAGTGTATAGGCTGCCGGTGTTCTGTGAAAAAAGTCAAATTGTTGAAATTTGCAATTACTGCTGCTGGAGAGTCATCAGAAGTGACATAATTGGAGATTTTGGTGAGTTAGCTGCCGGTGTTCTGTCAAAAGAGCCATCTCATCTACATTAGTGATGAGCCAAACACCCCCCTGTTCGGTTCGCACCAGAAGATCTCGAACAGGGGAAATGTTCTAGCGAACATGCGGATTCCATTAAAGTCTATGGGACACGAACATGAAAAATCAAAAGTCCTAATTTTAAAGGTTTAAATGCAAGTTATTGGCCCAAAAAAGTGTATGGGGACCTGGATACTGCCCTGGGGCACATGAATCAATGCAAACAATTTTTTTTAAAACAATTGTTTTTACAAGAGCAGGGTTTTTCATAATGCTTAAAGTGAAACAATAAAAATGAAAAATTACTTTAAATATTGTGCCTGGGGGGCCCCCTTAATGTGCCTGTAAAGTAGAGCATGTGTGCGATGTTTGTAGCCTGCTGCAGCAATACTGACATTTCAAAAGGAAAAAATGTAATTTAAACTCGCAGCTGTAATGTGTTGTCGGCTCCCGGCAATACAGATAAAAAAAATGAGAGAAAATTAGAGAAAATGGCGTGGGCCTCTCCCCCCCCAAAATCCTTACCAGGACCCTCGGGTTTGATATGAATTTTAAGGTGAACCCCCCCCCCACATTTTTTTTTTTAAAGTGTGGGGTTCCCTTAAAATCAAGGGGGCCCCGAGATCCCGCCCTCCCCATGCAAATGGATATCGGGTACAATGTACCCTTACCCATTCACCAAAAAAGTGTACAAAAAAAATAAAGACAAAAGCCAATTTTGGAAAAGTCCTTTATTAAAAAATTTTTAAAAATAGTGTCCCCCGATATCAGTCGCCCGCCTGCCCGAAATATATATAAGAAAAAAAAAAAAAAAGAAGCTCCTGCTGGATGCTTCCCGCGCTATTAGCAGTTTTGAGTTTGACAGCTCTTTTATAGGGATCTGATGTCACAAGCTGCCCCACAATGCACTGCTTAGGTGCAGTGGATAAATTACATGATTTCAGTAATGTATTCACTGCACCTGAACAGTGCATTGTGGGGTGGCTTGTGACGTCAGATTCCTATAAAAGAGCTGTCAAACTCAAAACAGCTCATAGCGCGGGAAGCGTAGAATCAGGAGCTTCTTTTTTTTTTCAGGCGGGCGACCAATCGGGGGGACACTATTTTTTAAAAATTTTTAATAAAGGACTTTTCCAAAACCTGGCTTTTGTCTTAATTTTTTTGTACGCTTTTTTGGTGAATGGGTAGGGGTATGATGTACCCGATATTCATTCACATGGGGGGGTGGGATCTGGGGGCCCCCTTGTAACAGAGGGGGAAGCAGATCCCATCATGGGGCTACCAGTGCTTTGGGCGTGTCTGTGAATAGATTACATTGCACTGTGTCTGTCTCTCTGGTATCATGAGTATCATAACTCACGGGCAGCAGGCATTCTATCATGGCTCTGGATGGCACTGTCAGTGTGTCACATAACATGGCTGCTTATTGATCAAAAAATTAACAAAATCAGCACCCAGCAGCCATGTCATGTGACACACTGACAGAGCCAGCCAAAGCCATGATAGAGCACCTGCTGCCTGTGAGTTATCATAATAATAATGATCTTAACCAGTTGCCAACTGTCTTATTGCAGATTTACTGCTACAGGGCAGTTGCGCTGTGCAGGATTATGTATATATACGTAATCCTGCATTTCTGGGTATCGGAGCCAATGTCTGCTGGTACCTGCCGATCATTCTGTACACAGGCAGAATGGCGGTCTGCGTTTGTAAACAAGGCAGTTTGCCGTTCTGTCAGTATGGAAGACATTGATCCTGTGTTCCTGCAAAGCACGGTCAGGGATCTATGCTTTCCCTTAGAAAAATCACCTGCCCCACAGTGAGAAAACACTTGTGTGACGGTACTCACCGTAATTGGGAGTGAAAGACGGATATTTAATGGACACTGAGAATATGGCTTGGATTGCTTCAAATGGGGTCTGTATTTACTTATGCTAATGAGTATTGTACTTCAATGGCAGAGACAGGCTCTCCCTATTGTTTTTGTATTGAGATGTGATGTGGATTCTGTTAAGCCTGTCTTTCCCATTGTTAAATGTTAATGAACTCACATATTGTTTCTGTCCAGATGGCTAGATAATTAGTCCAGGTCAATTCTATTTCTGGTAAATAAACAGCAGATTCCAGTACAAGCTAAGTTGTCGGCTAGCTTTGTATGGGGGCGGCTGGAAAATCTGATATCCATGTTCTAGACTGGGAGGAAGCCATATACTGGTGAAGTCCACAAGTACAGTGTGGGTTGTGGTTCCGTTACATTGGTGGCAATCGGGGGGATGCTTCCTGCAGTCTGGGACATTCAAACCTCCACTGGGATCCAAGGTCCGGATAGCAGAAGAGGAGAGGTACAGATATCAGCTGCCATGGAAGAGGAATTCGGAAGGAGGTTGAGAGATGGGGATACAGCACAGGGGACCAGTGTCAGAGAAGGTCCTTCTAGGATGGCATGATGTAATTGGCTGGGAACTCTGGAAGGAAGCTCTAGCCCCTGAGCACAGCGACACCTGGGAAAAATCCTCCCCTCCTTCCAGGAAAGGTACTGGTCGCAGTACGAAGTTTGAATGGTGTTTTTGGGAGACAGCCGCACCAGGAATGAAAAGCTGAGTTAAGCAGGCTGGTGCAGGTGGAGATGCTGTTGGACGAGAGCTACAGAGCCCTCCGCTGGTATGTAACCCAAGTGTGCCCATGGACAGCAGAGGACAGCCCAACAGAAGGCTTTTGCTATGGTGGCCTGGGGCTGTTAATAAAGAGGCTGTCTGAGGACCCTGACTTTGGGAGCGATTTGGAGTGGCGTTTTGGAGTAAATCTTGAAATACAGATAACAGATGCTGAATGTCTTGGAAGTGCACTGGGCACTGGAAGATTTGGAATGTCTAGCCAATCAGGAATGGGAGCTGGAGATCGCCTACAGACGGCTGCTAGACTCTGCTCAGTGACGGGCCTTGGCTCCCCTTGCCTGGGAATATCTGGAAGTACCAGCTGACAGTTTCCTGACATCCTGACTGATGAATTGACAATATGGCACAGTAATAGCTCACCTGCACCCACGGTCTTGAATGCGGAGGTCTTATGGCGGATACAAAAATTAGTACAAAAAAAGAGAAAAATAAATTGTCCAAGAGTAACCGGGGTGTGCATGAATGGAGGTTAACAAAGAAACCACAAATAGCGTTCCTAATAAAAATACAAATTTAATGAATAGAGGAACATACAGTTTCAATAAGGACCAAAAAAAACTATAAAACCTTCCACCTAACCATTTAAAGTGACTATGTGATATTAAAACCAACAACACACACGCTAAGAGCTGCTGCTGCTGAATAATGAGCAATGTAACAATGAGATTGAAAATAGCATAATGAATATAATATTCAAAGTAGCAAGGGGCAAAAAAAACTCAGCTGGGTGTGACTATAAGCAGGCAGGCAAATCAAGCCAGCCGCAAATTAGAGACAACCGAGCTGAGCAAAGAACAGGGCCATACATGTAATGATAAATGGATGACACCAGTGGAAACGGACATGTGGGAGCAATTTACACAGAATTGGACTATGAAATTCAAAAAGCCCAAAAGGTCCTAACATGTGATTACACTGGTGTTACCATACAGAGAGATAATGCGTTGCAAAATCTCTGTGTATAGGGCAGGCATCCACCAACAGCTGAAAATTTGGAAACAGTATACACCATCAAAAAGACGTGTAGGGCAATATGTGATCCCAGCAGGGTGTAGGCATTGACAGCCGATCTGGATGCAATGAAGAGAATCCAGACAAAAGCCTCGGTAGGAGCAGGGATTCCCGCTCATGCGATCATCGTAGAATGTATGGAGGGATCGGTTGCACCCTTCAGACAGGAGTGGCTGTAGATAGAGGATTCACCATATACCCCAGCCGGGTCTGCCAATAGACAATCAAGCCTCATGGACAAACCTGATCATGCAGTAAAACACTCAATCCCTTAAAAGTCCGCAAAGTAGGCTGAGAGTGAATCCAGGTATGTAGACATGAAAAGTCTGTGGAAATGTCTAAAAAGCAAAACCAAGTGGCTGTGATCAAGGAGCCTAATGCATGTGGCCAATGCTCACCACCGAACAGTATGAACATAAGGGAGCGGCATTGAAAGCAGACCCATACACTGCATCGGCAGGGCAGTCCGTGCATCAGACAATGGAACACATATTGTAAACCAATGGAAATAACTCACACTGTATGGTATGGCAGTTTGTAGGAAGCCGAGGTAGTCCACAGCAATATGGCCACTCTCACCAGATAGTTGCACTGCAAACAGATATTCCAATGTCAAGGGCGGGTAGATGATACATGAGTGATCAAAGTGAAGATGGAATGGATTCCCCGGAGAGGTAGTTTGCAGGATCATCCGCCACAGATTTGTCGGAGATCAAATAAAGTTCATAGTGCATTAGACCACAGCTGTATAGTTAAATGGAATCAAATCCAACAGTACCAGGTGCCACATGTCTGCTCACATTATATGGGAATAGATTGCTGTTGTAGCAGATGATCATCCTAAAATAGGAATGGCCATATTCAGAGTCCACCTGTGGATAGGGGACTGAAAAAGGGGATCACATATGCAATCTCTGCAAGGATCAATTAGCTGCCAAAAGTAGGACAAATGCCATGGCCCTTAGCACCGAGCCCCAGCTCTGGAACAGCTAGACAGCGTGACGTCTACGCGTTTCGCTGAAAGAATCAGCTTCCTCAGGACGTAGCGCCCCACTGGCTGTGGACTGCATTAAATACACTCAATAATTAGACAAAGTCAGAAAGACAATTAGGCCAGGTGAGGCACATTAACCACTTGCCGACCGGTCACGTTGACCGTACTGCGGCAAAGTGGCTCGATATCGTCCAGCGACGTAATCCTACGTCGCTGGACTCCTCCCCTTGTGGACGACGCGCGCGCACCGCCGGAGGCTCGCCACCGATGTTTTCAGTCACAGCGGGAGTCAGACCAGGGGTAGAGAGGCGGTGATCACCGCCGCTCTTCCCCGATCGTCGGGGATCTTGTTTGTAAATCCGCCAGCTTGTGTAAACAAAGCGGGCGGATCTCCTAAGTGACAGGCAGGGTCAGATTGCAAGATTCAGCATAGCTGAACCTGCGATCTCTCCCTGTGTCACTTAGTCCCCTCCCCCCACACACTTTAGTAAGCACCAGGCATACATTAACCCATTGATCACCAATAAAAATTAACCTCTTCCCTGCCAGTGTCATTTTTACAGTAACAGTGCATATTTATAGCACTGATTATTGTAGTAATGTCACTGGTACCCCCAAAAGTGTCAAAAATGTCAGTAAAGGGTCCGATCTGTCCGCCGCAATGTCGCAGTCCCACAAAAAAAAAAATTGCAGATCGCCGCCAGATCACCGCCATTACTAGTTAAAAAAAAACAATAAAAATGACATAAATTTCCTGTAGTTAATAGCTGCAATAACTTTTGCGCAAACCAATCAAAATACGCTTATTGTGATTTTGTTTACCAAAAATATGTAGCAAAAAACAAATTGGCCTAAAATGTTAAAAAATTTAGATTTTTACTTTTTTTTGGGGGGGAATCTCATATAAAAAAATGTGAAAAATATTGTTATTATTTCAAAATTGTCGCTCTTTTTTTGTTTATAGCGCAAAAAGTAAAAATTGCACACGTGATCAAATACCACCAAAAGAAAGCTCTATTTGTGGGGGAAAAAGGACATAAATTAAATTTGGGTACAGCGTCGCACGACCACGCACATGTCCATTAAAATAACGCAGTGCCGAATCGCAAAATATGGCCTGGTCAGGAATGGGGTTAAATCTTCTGGTCTTAAAGCGGTTAAAAAAATGCTCATTGAGAATTTTTTTGTCAAAGACATGTAGCTAAATACATTTTGGCCTAAATATATGACAAAAATTGAATATATTGGATATTTATTAACTGTCAAAGTAGAAAAATATTGTTATTTTTTCAAAATTTTTGCATTTTTTTATTAATATCGCAAAAAATGAAAAGCGCAGAGGTGATCAAATACCACCAAAAGAAAGCTCTGTTTGGGTACGGTGTTGCATGACTGCGCAATTGTCAGTTAAAGTCGCACAGTGCCGAATCGCAAAAAGTGGCCTGGATGTAAGACAGCAAAATCCTCCGGTGGTAAAGTGGTTAATGTGTTAACGATAAAAATAGAGGGAATAGAGTTTCATAGGGGTTCATTGGAAGAAAAGGGATGGACAGGCAAACACCAAAAAAAAAAATAAAACACAAAGTACGACTGATAGCGATCTGCGACTGACCGTGCTCTGCGTCTGACTGACTGTGTTCTGCGATTGATAGCGATCTGTGACTGACTAACCGTGCTCTGCGACTGAAAGCGATCTGTGACTGATAGTGATCTGTGAATGACCATGCTCTGCGACTGATAGCGATCTGTGACTGACCGTGCTCTGTGACTGTTAGCGATCTGCGACTGACTGTGCCCTGCGACTGACTGAGCGTGCTCTGTGTCAGTGCCTGGGAGGACTGGTAAGTATCTTAGCGACTGGTGAGTACCCCAGGTTTAGAACCAGGGGAGATAGAGATAGTGTAGGTAAGGAATAGCAGGTAGTTACCATTATCCCTGTAGAGTAGTGGGTAATAATGTCCGACAGGTTTGGGGATGCACTTCTTGCTCCATGTATGCGTTCCTTGATTAACCAATCGAGGGCGAATACTGCTGTGCAGGATGTGTGCGACTTGTTTTTCTGGAAGCCCACATCAAAATGGCTAAAATCAACTTTGAGAGACAAATAGCGGAGGATAGTAAAAAGAACCCAAAGAAATTCTTTAAATATATCAACAGCAAAAAAGCTAGGGAAGAGCATATTGCACACATAATTAACGATGAAGGGAGGATGGTTACAGAGGACACTGAAAAAGCAACCGTGCTGAATGCTTTTTTCTTGTCAGTCTTTACACAGGAAATGGAGGGGTACACTGACCACGACTATAGGGTTAGTAGTAAGACACAGGACTTGCCGCTATTGCTAACAGAGGGTGAAATCAGGGAAAGGCTGGATAAAATTAACACAAGCAAATCACCAGGCCTGGATGGCGTACATCCGAGAGTACTCAAAGAACTCAGTAAGATGATATCTAGACCACTGTTCCTGATCTTTGCTGACAGTATTATGACAGGAAATGTACCAGGGGATTGGAGAAAGGCTAACGTGATACCGATATTCAAAAAAGGGCAGAGGCATGTCCCAGGAAATTATAGGCCTGTCAGTCTGACATCAATAGTATGTAAACTTCTGGAGGGAACGATAAGGGACTATAATCGTAGAGTTTGCTAAAGACAACAACAGCATCAGCACAGGTTTACAAATGGGCGTTCTTGTCAAACCAATCTCTTAACATTCTACGAGGAGGTGAGCTGTGAGCTAGATAGGGGGAGACCAGTGGATGTGGTGTACCTGGATTTCGCTAAGGCGTTTGATACAGTTCCCCACAAGCGCTAATTTATAAAATAAGGTCTGCAGGCATTTGCTCTTGGATATGGAACTGGCTAAAAGGGCGTGTCCAAAGGGTGGCAATAAACCGTGCATACTCAGACTGGTCTGAGGTGGTAAGCGGGGTCCCCCTAGGCTCAGTCTTGGGACCAACCTTGTTCAATTTATTCATAAACAGCATTGAGGACGGATCAGTAGTTCTATATCAGTTTTTGCAGATGACACAAAATTGGGCATGGCAATAACTGCACAGCATGAAGCAGATATCCTACAGAATGACCTGGACCAATAACAGAGTAGGGAACAACATGGCAAATGAGGTTTAATGTGGAGAAGTGTAAGGTTTTGCACTTGGGGACTAAAAACATAAAAGCACAATACACTTTAGGGGGGGAACCAAAAATGGAGAAAGATCTGGGAGTCTTGGTAGAGGATAGACGAGGCAATAGCATGCAATGTCAAGCGGCAGCTGCCAAAGCCAGCAGAATATTAGCATGCATAAAGAAAGGGATGTATTCCAGAGATAAACCTATAATCTGGTCCGACCACATCTGGAGTACATAGTTACATAGTTAGTGTGTGTGTGTTTGCTGTTAACCGTACATTGTATACCCCTGTATGTTGTGGTATTTACGGTGCCCATCTAATAGTTTTTTGAAACTAGCAATGCTCCCTGCTGATACGACTGCTTGTGGAAGAGAATTCCACATCCTTACCGCTCTTACAGTGAAGAACCCCTTACGCACTCAAGGTTAAACCGCTTTTCCTCTAGTTTTAGTGAGTGGCCACGTGTCTTTCTCTGAATAGTTTGTTCCTTATGCTAGGGTCGCCAGTACAGTATTTGTACATTGATATCATATCCCCCCTCAATCATCTCTTCTCCAGAGAGAATAAGTTCAGTGCTTGTAGTCTTTCCTCATAGCTAATGTCCTCCATTCCCCTAATTATTTTTGTTGCCCTTCTCTGGACTCTTTCCAGTTCCAGCACATCCTTCCTGAGGACCAGTGCCCAGAACTGGACAGCATACTCCAGATGTGGCCGGACCAGAGTCTTGTAGAGCGGGAGAATAATCTCTTTATTTCTGTAGTGAATCCCCTTTTTTATACATCCCAGTATTCTGTTGGCTTTGCTTGCAGCGGCTTGGCATTGCATGCCACTGCCAAGCCTGTTGTCTACCAGTACCCCCAGGTCCTTTTCCATCCCAGACTCACCCAGAGGTTCCCCCCCTAGTGAGTAGCTTGCTTTCTGGTTTCTGGCCCCCAAGTGCATTACTTTACATTTTTTCAACATTAAACCTCATCTGCTATGTAGCTGCCCACCCTATTATTTTGTTCAGGTCCGCTTGTAAGGTTTCCACATCCTGCACAGAAGATATTGGCATGCCTAGTTTAGTATTCTGTCCAGTTCTGGTCGCCAGTCCTCAGGAGGGATCTGTTGGAGCTGGAGAGAGTCCAGAGAAGGGCAACTAAACTAATTAGGGGATTGGAGGACCTTAATTATGAAGAGCGTCTGCAATCGCTTAATTTATTCTCCCTGGAGAAGAGACGCCTGAGAGGGGACATGATAGCAATTTATAAATACCTCAATGGTGATCTCGGCATAGAAAAAAAGCTATTCAGTCGAAAGGAATGCATGAGGACTTGAGGGCGTACAATGAGATTAGAGGAGAAGCGTTTAACCTCAGGCAACGTTGGGGGTTCTTTACTGTTAGGGCTACAAGATTGTGGAATTCTCTAACACAAGAGGTGGTTTCTGCAGGAAGTATGTTGGCTTTCAAAAGACTCTTAGACATACATCTCAAGGATCAAAACATTTAGGGGTATGGGAGATGATTACGGCCACACACACATACACAGGTTGAACTAGATGGACTATTGTCTTTATTCAACCTCACCTACTATGTAAATGTAGTTTTTGTTTTCTGAATTGGTAAATCTATCAGTTCTCTCAACATGGGGATATATCTGACAATGGCCACATGCGAACATGCCAGTAGTTCTAGGGACCTCGGCTTCCTACAAACTGCCACACCATACAGTTGTGAGTTATTTCCATTGATTTACAATATGTGTTCCACTGTCTGATGCACGGACTGACCTGCTGATGCAGTGTATGGGTCCGCTTTCAATGCCGCTCCCCTTATGTTCATACTGTTCGGCGGTGGCCACATGCATTAGACTCCTTGATCCTGGCCACTCGGTTTTGCTTCTTAGCCATTTCCACTGACTTTTCATGTCTACATACCTGGATTCACTCTCAGCCTACTTTGCGGACTTTTAAGGGATTGAGTGTTTTACTGCATGATCAGGTTTGTCCATGTGGCTCGATTGTCTATTGGCAGACCCGGCCGGGGTATATGGTGAATCCTCTATCTACAGCCACTCCTGTCTGAAGGGTGCAACCGATCCCTCCATACATTCTACGATGATTGCATGAGCGGGAATCCCTGCTCCTACCGAGGCTTTTGTCTGCTTCCTCTTCATTGCATCCAGATCGGCTGTCAATGCCTACACCCTGCTCGGATCACATATTGCCCTACATGTCTTCCTGTAGAACAGCTGGCATCAGGGCCTAACATCACTGAGTGCTGCCCAACACCAACAGGAGCTTCAGCCTCCCTGAGAGAAGAGGCAGCTGACCTTTCTGCTACATGACTGACAGGGACCTGGTATTTCCTGCCAGCAGCATCTATGGAGTTACAAGAAAATTCTCCAGCTGAAGCGCTGACAACTGTACAGAGGGTCCAAGACCTCTGCCCCACACCTGTGGCAGTTTGAGTCCCAGGGTGAGAAGGTGGTGATCACTCCCCAGCAGCAGATCAGGATCCAGGGGGAGAAGAGTGAGGAGATGTCGTCCTCCCTTCCAAACAGTCAGTCAAAGCAGAGGAAACTGTCACTCCCCATCGACAGCTACACAGATCAAAGAAGAAAGTGGTCATCCTTCCTCCCCAGTGAGAGATCCACAGTCTGGGAGCGGGGGAAGCCGGTCTCCCTCCCTAACAGTTAGCCAGAGTGGATTATGTGGAGTCCCCAGTAGAAGTGCTGGCAACAGGGCAGAGTGCTACCAACCTCTGCCCAGCACCCACGACAGCTACAGAGTTCCAGGAAGATAAGGGAATTGGCCCCTCCCCCAGTGACAAGCTGATGAAGTGAAGCTTCTACACCCAGCTGAAGTGCTGGCAGCCGGACAGAGTCAACGACCTCTGCCCCACACCTACTGAAGACAACCCTTTCCTGCGGCCAAGAATGGAAATCATGTTGATTACCTATGTGAGTTCACTCTGCCCTCAAATAACAAAATATGGAGTTCCTGTGGTAGTGGATGAGACTGCAGTCTTCACCTCTATATCCGAGGGATGCTGGACAGTCGGCCCAGATCCCCAACAGCCTGGCGAAGTGAGCCCTGCCACCCTGTCTTCTCTACAGTGGCTGAAAGGACACCTGGGAGAAGGGCCAGTCCATGCTTATCCCCAGCATCGGGTATGTTCTACGAGAGAGGAAGAGGTTGGCTGCCTGAGTAACACTGTTTTCCGGACAATTTGTTTGGGGTGCTGGGTGGTTGCAGACATTAGGAGGGCCCATGGAACACAGCCTACCTTAGAGAGGTTGGAAAATCCCTCTCTCAGCCCCCTAGGCCCCTCTTATGTATAAGTCTATTCTGTTCTAGGCCCCTCTTATGTATAAGTCTGTGTCTATTAGGGACACATGGTGACCAAGAAGTCCAGTCTGGCCTTCCCAAACCAGGCTTCCACAGACTGATCGGCTATGAGAGCTCCATGCACCCTGCCAGGACAAACTTACAAACTATGTGGAACTTTGTCATGGAAGCTGCCATGATGAATTGACTCTTTGAGACTTGTTACCCGACAACTCAGGCACAGATCGATTGGAGGTCTGGTACCTGATTAATCTACCTTTGGGGGGAAGTTATGTGACGGTACTCACCGTTACTGGGAGTGAAAGACAGATACTTAATGGACACTGAGAATATGGCTTGGATTGCTTCAAATGGGGTCTGTATTTACACTTATGCTAATGTGTATTGTACTTCAATGGCAGAGACAGGCTATCCATATTGTTTGTGTGTTGAGATGGGATGTGGATTCCGTTAAGCCTGCCTGTCCCATTGTTAAATGTTAATGAACTCATATTGTTTCTGTCCAGATGGCTAGATAATTAATTCAGGTCAATTCTACCCATATGGAAGAAAAATGTATTTCCAATATATTTAGGGAAAAAATATTTTGAAATATATTGAATATGGCCAAAATTGTAGCATTTCAAATATATTTCCAATATATTTGGGATAAAAATTTTAGAAATATATTGAATATGGCCAAAATTGTAGCATTTCAAATATATTTCCTATATATTTGGGAAAAATAAAAAATGTTTATTTAAAATATATTTTTAATATATTTTTCTTCCATGTGGGTATTTCTGTATACAATTTCATCTGCATATGATAATGTAATCAGGCAACCCCTGACCTGTGTGTGGTAATCTGTTTAGGAGGGGGAGGTCCATGCTGTATATAAATGCTGTGTTCTGTTTCAATAAACAGAAGATTCCAGTACAAGCTAAGTTGTCGGCAAGCTTTGTATGGGGGTGGCTGGAAAATCTGATATCTATGTTCACAACTGACCGAAATCCACAAGTACAGTGTGGATTGTGGTTCCGTTACAACTTGTTAGGCACACATTTAACCCCTTCATTGCCCTAGATGTTAACCCCTTTCCTGCCAGTGTCATTAGTACACTGACAGTGCATATTTTTAGCACTAATCACTGTATTGGTTTCACTGGTTCTCACAAAGTGTCAAAAGTGTCTGCCGCAATATCACAGTCCCGCTATAAGTCGCTGATTGCCGCAAATATTAGTGAAAAAAAATATGTCCCAGGATTTCTGTTTAAAATCTAGGGTGACAGCAAACAGTTCAGACAAAAAAAAAGACCATGCCTAAACAAGGACACCCTTAATCAGGTACTTGCTGATTTTAAACACTACACAATGCAATGCACACATATGTAGTACACTGTTGCAGGGTTTTAGGAATTAGAATCTTGCTGTTAAAGGGTAACAGCCCTCTTATTCATGTCTCTCAATGCTGCTGTTGCGTTTTCATCTTCTTCTGATGGAAGATACGGGTTCATTTACACAGGCATTTAGCCATGATGCAATTCATAGTAGCAGAAATATATAGAATCCTTCTGCAGGATTTGACAGCTGGGAGAAGATAGCTGCAGCCATCAAGCCCATACAATGCAATGACAGGCTGCCAGTGGCCAAAGCTATTCATGGCCGTTCACACAGCCAGCAACTACCTGCGATGATCACAGCTGGACACAATGTGTGCATCCAGCCACAATACCCATAAGTAATGGTATTGTCCACTAAAACTCCATCTTATTTCAGTTACGCTCTTTAGGTATTAGATGTGACCTTATTTTCTGCACATCTCATACCTAAAGAGCACAACTGAAATAAGGGGGAGTTTGAAGTGAATTTCTACATGTAGCACTGCCCCCGTAAGGACTGCCAGAATCCACTTTTCGGGTCCCCCTGAGTTACCAACATACAGTTCTTTAGTTCTCCTTTGGCTCGTTTCAATAATCATTCCAGGGGTATTTGGTTGTTTTGTGTTTATTTAAATTAGGGATCGGAGAAGGGAATAGTGGGATACTCCAAATTAACTATGCAAAATCGGTTGAGGACTCATATCTTCAGGTACAGCCAGGCTGTTAATTCACCCTGCCACTATAGGTGAATTTGGGAATTAAGTCTCTTTCCTAAGATGACTTGGTGAGCTTGAAATTATCTTCAGGATACTCCCTCTAGCATCCTCTTTCCATCCACCGCCAACACCCGTCCACTAACTATCCTACACTTGGAGTGGCCCCCCTCAGTTCAGGCTCTCGACGTGAGTCCCTGTACTCACAATATTGTGGTCCCATGGTCTCCAGTGTCTCCCCCTCAGTCAGCTCTCCTGGACCTCTGGGTTCAGCTTCTCTCATCCGTTCCTCCGGTCCTCAGGACGACCACCTGCAACCACATGCCACTGCTACAGAGGAGGCAGCCGCCCCCCTCCCTCTGGGACTCTGCTCTCCAGCCAAAGACCCCGCAACACGTGTGCTCCTGGCTTTTATACAGTATCCCAAAATGCACTGATGTGACCTGCCCTCCGCCAATCACCAGGACTGTATGAAAGCCTATGCATCCATTCGTCAGGTTTCCTCCCACTGTCCAACATGCCTCCCTATTGGACCAGTGTGAAACAATGAATTGCATATTAGGCACAATGAGCAGACCTTACTATCCGATTCTGCTCTCTGGTAAGCAGACAACAATATAGATTAGGCTCAAAACTATACTTTCTCACTAGCAGCTACCTAGGAGGGAGGGTGCTACATACACTTATGGGAAGCACTTCGGAAACCTAGAAACTGGTGGACTTATAAAACTGGTGGTAGCAGTAACATAGAAATAGTATTGCACATGAGTAGAAGTCCACCCCTATACTAAAATCAGTAAATTTACAGGCATCCAATATCTAAGACTAACTTATCCTAAAGAAGAAATCACTATACATATCTTTTCTGAAGCCACTCTGCTTTGGTCCCTTGCTGAGCTGTCCGCGGGTGCTTTTTGGTGGAGGCGGGTGCAGAGAAGGGAGCTGACAATATAAGCCCCATAGTAAGTCTGTGGGTGACGTCACTTCTCGAGTATCTCCCAGCCATCTCTTCTGCAAAGCTTCCGCCATTAAAGACCGTAGCGGATCGGCTTCAGAAAAGATATAGCAATTTCTTCTTTACAGGTCTAGATAGGTTAGTATTAGCTTTTAGGTATTAGGATGAACTTCCTAATATGGACATATATATATATATATATATATATATATATATATATATATATATATATATATATATCAGATATATACACAATGTTGGTTTTGGGTGGGGTTATATTTTTCTTTTGATAAAACATGAAAATGGTTGTTGTTTTATGAACATTGTACACCTATTGTTAGTCATTTTGTGGAGTGCATTGTGATTGCACACCTAGATTTTTTATAGGTTTAGTAAATCTTTTGGTGCTGAAATATATTACAAAATTGTTTATGATATGCAAGACTTTAGCAAACTAAATGTAAATTAGTTAGGGTTTACAGCTCCCCTCTCTCTTCCCTCCCTTTCCCATCATCTCACCCCCATTTCATTCCTCTCACCCCCATTTCCTTCCTCTATGTGAATCACAGGTACTATGGCTGTATGGCTGCAAACGGCGTTTGCACTGTACACCAATCAGTCATAACAATATGACTGTCAAACTAGCAAAGTGAATATATGGAGATAAGAGTGCTTTCAGACAGTGGCAGAACTACCAGGGTCGCAGCAGTCGCATTTACGACTGGGCCCTTGCTTTCTGCCACTGTGGGAGGGGACCTAAGACTGCAGGAAGACTTCACGCCCTGCACTCTACAGAGCTACAGGAACTTTTTGCAGAGTTTTTAGAGTTCTGACATCTTGCATCCCCCCGAGATGAGCTACTTTACACAGGCAACCCGGCATCTGAGAGAATCACAAGTGGCACTTTGGATCATCCAGTAATATCCCTGGTGGGGGTGCAGAAATAGAGGACTCCGCACATGTGTCAGCTCCCTGTTTAACAGCACTCACTGATCTGCAGTGATCTCATCCCATCCTGGATACACATGATATGTGGGCTCCCTGTTCCATAAGTAGCATTGGCTGTATCAGGTTACAGCTCATTACAGGAAACAAGTCCCCAGCAGGGGCGAAGATTGGGTGAGTCTTTTGGTCATTGTTTACAGAAGAATTGCAGTCCAGACATCCATCCAGCAACATACCTACAGGAGGGCTGTTGAGACATTTTCTTAGCATTGTCCATACACTGAGTTCACCTGCTGCATATCACTCACAGAGTGCAACTGAGAAATCCATCCAGATCAATCCCCCCCCATAACCTACATTGGCTTTCTGGCTGTTGCAAGAGGTTTGTAGCCACAATCAAAGTTATTGGTGGACTGGACCAGCTACATATAGCCTAATAAATAGCAATATTGCTGCGCTAAAAAACTCAAGATAAAAATGATCATTAAATTCCTAAAAGCGGAAAGCAGCCACACAAATCCGGAATGATAAACAGATCCAAAGAAGATAATATTAGTAATGCAGCGCTAGTCCTATATAAAAAGTCCCAAATAAACTGGACAAAGCAGTCCTTCAGTGTCCACTTCAAACGGAAGAAAATGTGGGAAACCACAGACCCGGAGAACCGCCACCAAGCACACTAATCACATCGCCTCTTACCAAATGAAAGTGACCTCCATTACAGAGATCCGATATGGCCAAATGTGTAGGGGCAAAGAGTGATCCTCCTTCCAATGATACAGGGCTCACAGGTCCAACCGCATACAGGATGTAAAATAGAAAGCGAGACACTCTCATAGTGCAGACTGCATAAAGCTTTTAATTGCACGCATAGTTAAGAACACTTACAATAAAATAGATCAAAACAAGCATCTTAGCTGATAATGGGTGTTCCCCTCCGTGTATCGTGTTGCGTTCCGAAAACCGCCAAAAAGATGGCCGCCACGTCTCCTCCGCGTATCGGCGTGCGTCACCGTGAGCGCCATCCGACGCGTTTCGTCAACAACAGACGTCGTCTAGGGGTGTGGTCTCACGGTGAACAATGCTATAAATAGCGGTGGAGGAGGGCGGGACTCATAGGGCAAACCGGAACCCGGACATGAAATACATGCGTTCCAAGAGCCGGAACCCAGATGCAAATGATTACATCCAGAAAACCCAAGGTTATTATCAACCAATAGATTCTGTAACGCAAAATCAATTGGGATTGTGTATAGAGTTTAGCGGACACCTGGATGTCCGTGTTCGGCGGGTTCGGCTGAACTTGAAAAAAAGTCCGGGTTCGTGATCCGGACTTTTTCCAAACTTTACCCGGACACCGAACCCCATTGAAGTCAATGGGGACCTGAGCTTTCAGGCACTAAAATGGCTCTAAAAAACCAATGGAAAGGGCTAGAGTGCTGCAAGTGGCAGCAAAATGTAGTTAAGAGCATGGCAAGTGCTCTGCAAACAAATGTGGATAGGGAAATAACTTAAAACAACAAAACAAACAGAAAAATAAAACAATTTTCTTCATCTGTGAAGGACGAGGCCCATATGGAGTAGGAGGGAGGTTGAGGTGGCGGTGGATGTGGCGGTGTAGGTGGAAGCGGCGGTGGAGAGGGACGAGGTAGCCAACACTGCTTTTTTTTTAGTCATTTTAATTAGGGTACACCCCAAAAGAGTGAGAAAGATCAAAAATATAACAATGGCTGGGTAAGGTCGGTATCCATCTCTATTCCGCACAAGGTACGGAAAAGTCCTGTGGGATCCATGCCTGGTTCCTTTTAATGAATGTGAGGTTGTCCACATTGTCTCTGGACAGGCGGCTGCGCTTGTCTGTGATAACGCCCCCAGCCGTGCTAAATATACGTTCAGATAATACACTGGCTGCAGGGCACGCCAGCACCTCCAAGGCGTAAAAGGCAAGCTCAGGCCATGTGCCCAATTTGGAGAACCAGAAGGGGGCAGACCCGTCATTCACTACATGTAGGCGTGTGCACACATACTGCTCCACCATGTTGGTGAAATGCTGCCTCCTGCTAAGACGTTCCATATGAGCTGCTGGTGCTGCTGTTTGTTGTGGCGTGCTGACAAAGCTTTTCCACATTTCGGCCATGCTAACCCTGCCTTCTGAGGTGCTGGCGGTGCCCTGGTTGCGTTAGCGACCTCTTCCTCCTTCTCCTCCTCTGCCTTGGCTTTGTGCTTCCACTGTGGCCCCGCTGTCAGGTGGGAATGCCAGCAGCATCGCGTCTACCAGCGTGCGCTTGTACTCGCGCATCTTGTGATCACGCTCCAGTGAGTGAATTAAGGACGGTACGTTGTCCTTGTAATGGGGATCCAGCAGCGTGGCCACCCAGTAATCAGCACAAGTTAGAATGTGGGCAACTCGGCGGTCATTGTGGAGACACTGCAGCATGTAATCGCTCATGTGTGCCAGGCTGCCCAGAGGCAACGAAAGGCTGTCCTCTGTGGGAGGTGTATCGTCTGTGTCCTCTGTATCCCCCCAGCCACGCACCAGTGATGGCCATGAGCTGGCCTGGGTGCCACCCTGCTGTGAACATGGTTCCATCTCCTCCTCCATCTCCTCCTCCTCATCCTCCTTATCCTCCAGAACTGTGCCCCTGCTGGACAATTGTGTACCTTGCGTTTGTGGGTGCAGGAACCCACCCTCGGAGCCACTTGTGAATGACTGCCCTGAAAGCCCTGGAAATGATCCCTCTTCCTCCTCCTCCTCCTGTGCCACATCCTCTTCCATCATCGCCCGAATCGTTTTTTCAAGGAGGCATAGAAGTGGGATAGTTAAGCTGACAACGGCATCATCGGCACTGGCCATGTTGGTGGAGTACTCAAAACAGCGCAACAAGGCACACAGGTCTCGCATGGAGGCCCAGTTATTGGTGGTGAAGTGGTGCTGTTCCGCAGAGCGACTCACGCGTGCGTGCTGCAGCTGAAACTCCACTATGGCCTGCTGCTGCTCGCACAGTCTTTCTTGCATGTGCAAGGTTGAGTTCCACCTTGTGGGCACGTCACATATGAGGCGGTGAGCGGGAAGGCCGAAGTTACGCTGCAGCACTGACAGGCGAGCAGCAGCAGGGTGAGAACACCGAAAGTGTGCACAGACGGCCCGCACTTTCTACAGCAGCTCTGACATATCGGGGTAATTTTTAAGGAACCTCTGCACCACCAAATTCAGCACATGCACCAGGCAAGGGATGTGCGTCAAACCGGCTAGGCCCAGAGCTGCTATGAGATTTCGCCCATTATCGCACACCACCAGGCCGGGCTTGAGGCTCGCTGGCAGCAACCACTCATCGGTCTGATGTTCCATGCTCCTCCACAACTCCTGCACGGTGTGTGGTTTTTCCCCCAAACAGGCAAGTTTTAAAACTGCCTGCTGTCTTTTACCCCTGGCTGTGCTGAAGTTGGTGGTGAAGGTGTTACGCTGACCGGATGAGGAGGCGGTAGAGGATGAGGAAGTGGAGTAGGAGGAGTTAGGAACAGGAGGCAAACTGAAGCGCCCTTCAATCCTCGGTGGTGGAAGGACATGCGCCAAATTGCTATCTGCCTCAGGCCCAGCCGCCACTGCATTTACCCAGTGTGCCGTTAGGGAGATATAACGCCCCTGACCGTGCTTACTGGTCCACGTATCGGTAGTTAGGTGGACCTTGGCACAGATGGTGTTGTGCAGTGCACACCTGATTTTTTCCCCCACTTGGTTGTGTAGGGAAGGGATGGCTTGCCTGGAAATGTAGTGGCGGCTGGGCACGGCGTACTGTGGGACAGCCACCGACATAAGGCTTTTAAAACTGTGCGTCTCCACCAGACGAAATGACAGCATTTCAAAGGCCAAGAATTTTGAAATGCTGGCATTCAGGGCCAGGGATCGCGGGTGGGTAGGGGGGTACTTCCTCTTCCTCTGAACCGTTTGGGAGATGGAAAGCTGAACGCTTCCACGGGACATTGTGGAGATGGTTGGTGACCCAGGTGGTGGTGTTGCTGACATATCCTCATATTTCTGTATTTATGATCTTGCCCTAGAAAGGTGTTTATTGAATAGCGGAACAAAATAACAACAGTATCGCACGGGTGTATCTCACAGTCAAATATGCAAACTATGCCGCAATTTAATTTTTTTTACCCCAAAAGGGTGTTTATTAAATAGCGGAATAGAAAAACAGTATACAAATACAACGGGTGTATCTCACAGTCAAATATGCAAAGTATGCCGCAATTTAATTTTTTTCACCCCAAAAGGGTGTATATTGAATAGCGGAATAGAAAAAATTATATAAAACGGTGTATCTCACACGTACAAACACAGACTAGGCCCCGATTACAATTTTATGTACCCTAAAGGGAGGATGAGGAAGAGGAGTAGCAGGAGTTCGGAACAGGATGCAAACTGAAGCGCCCTGCAATCCTCGGCGGTGGAAGGAGATGCGCCAAACAAATTTAAAAGGTGTATCTCACACATACCGATCCAGACTATGCCGCAATTTAATTTGTTTTACCTCAAAAAGGGTGTATATTGAATAGCAGAATAGAAAAAAATTGTATAAAACGGTGTATCTCACACGTACAAACACAGACTAGGCCCCGATTACAATTTTTTGTACCCTAAAGGCAGGATGAGGATGAGAAAGAGGAGTAGGAGGAGTTCGGAACAGGATGCAAACTGAAGCTCCCTGCAATCCTCGGCGGTGGAAGATGCGCCAAACAAATTTAAAAGGTGTATCTCACACGTACCGATACAGACTATGCTGCAATTTAATTTTTTTCACCCCAAAAGGGTGTATATTGAATAGCGGAATAGAAAAAAGTATATTGTTAAGTTCATGTTAAGTTCAAATGTTAAGTTTGAGCCATGAAATAATCTAGGCCAATCAGGTTTGCATTCGTCTCCATATGTTTACTCAGAATATACACCATACAGCGGGTCCACATCTTCCAACAGAAATGTGACCCAGATTATACTTTGGTTACAGCTCTTATAGTACATAAACGGGCACAAGCCCAAGTTACAGATTACACAAAGTTTTACAAGATTTCATAATATAGTCTAGGCGGATGACAATACATTCCTTGTGGAAAATCCCAATTACACATCGGGTCCTTTTTGACCTAGCAAGGGCGTAGTGACAGGTTAGTCTGACAATTAAAAAAGATTGAATATGTTAGGGAAAATAACATTTTACAGTAATAAGGGGCTTGTTTTCATAAACATCTCTTTCCGGGAACTTTATCATTTTTGGAAGAACATTTCATATCCTCTGGGACAACGTGAGACACAGTATTTAAAACATACCAACTAGAATTCTAAGCATTTAAGAAGAATATATTTTTTAGTATATTAAAGGGGACTTTGACTATATAACGATATGCTCTTCATATATTTTCAAATCTTGACATTTCCTCCTTTGGTTAGAATTCTTTGGTATTCATCTAACTTGAATTTCAAACTTCTTCTGTGTCGTTACGTTGAACTCCAGGTATGCGGGCAACCATTTAACGAGCAGTTTTCACTCGAGACCTTGTGGGCTAAAAAGAACCAGTATTAGTACAATCATCACAAGTATTTGAAGTAATTTTCAAGCAGCATTTGCATAGCATTGGTACACATTTGATTATGAGGAGTATCAACACTATAATTCCAACATCATATAGGATACCATGCAATATACCTGCGAACCACCCTCCAATACCAGTAAACCAGTTGACAAGTTTTAGCCAAGAGAGTCAACTTTCCCAGCTACCTCCAATCCAAGCGGTTTCGGTATGTTCCTTACAAAAATAAAGCTTTAATTGCTGCGCCCTTTATACATGTGAAATGATTGCATCTTCAGCTTTCGTATAATTTCCTATGTAATTGCAGCATGAGGTTCCCACTACGGTACACATTCCTCCCTGACTAGCAGTAAGGTAATCCAACACCAGCTAGTGTTGCAAAACCTCCTTTTTAACCATTTTTAATTCAGTGGCCATTAATATGAAATTTCTGTCATACAGAACAGTTATGTTAAACCATTAAATCAGCTAAATCTGTAATAAAACTGAAGGCTTTTTTAATATAACATCTATTCACCCAAGGTATAGAAAATATTGGTCTTATCTCTCTATCATGGGACTCAATATCAGTATCATCATCATTTCTTTCTCTGGGCCTATATTTTGAGTTGGGATAGGTGTTGGTATTTCAAGATTAGTCTCTTCTTCATTGTCATCTTTAGTCTCCTCATTTCTGCTAGTATCATCTTCCACTTGTCCGGGGGTAGCCTGTACTGGAATATCCTGTTCAGTAAGGGCTCTTTTGAAGAAATGGGCAGGGATTTTATGCAATTGTGTCTCTTTAAACTCATTGTCACTCATATACCATGTAGCAGGCACAACCCTCCCAAAGTATTTAATGGAATCCAAGTGTAACCTTTCTTTCCACACACGAAATAGTACCCTGGGGGAGCAGCACATGCCTTTCTTTAGTAATATCCCTGCAAACACATTAATAACTTCAAATTGTTCTGGTGTGAAATCATGCAATTCCTGATATTGATCTGTACTCCACATAAAATCTTTACCATCAAACCAATACCTGACATCCGCATTATCCATGCACTGAGAGTCTCCAATCGCTCAATCAGTATTCTTGTAACCTTTCTCAAGTAGTTCTGGCGGATAAATTTGGGTAAAGTTAATACATACTGCTGGTATTCTCATTGGGGCATTGGTAAATAGTAGTAGTGAAATGGCCTTGTCAACCATATTAGCACTGATATCACCAAAGTGAGCACCGTCTTCTATCCCAGCTAGGGTACTGGGTATACCTAGTAAGGGCAAAGTCTTATACGAGATAGGTGAGTGTGTGCATATCCAACACTTAGTGATTTTCAACTTCTTGGCAGCTTGCAACTGCATGGCCATAAAGGAATTTATAGAAGGGTTCTCCCAGTTTAGCATGTAAGTCTCTCTTCAGCCTTTGCTCAACTCCAGACTCTGGGGTAATGTGTAACTTTTTAGTCATTACAGTAGTATTGAGGAAAAAGGTATCATGCTTCTCACCTTTTTTTTTTATCATGTGAGTCCATTCATACATCATGACTGTGATCCACACCAAGGCTCCTCCACTCAGGATAATTCCTCAGAGATGCATATCAGCTCTAGGTACTGTAGGAGACATTCTTCCTTATTCGTAGTCTTCTGGCTCGAGCCTGAGTCAATGATGGAGATGACCTTGGAGGTAAAGGTACAGAAAAGCCCTTGCCAGCTGTACACTGGCTTGTATGTTTGTTCAAAGCTACTGCTTTCTTACAATGGGAACCATGCACCCAATACTTGTAGTCTTTTAGCTTTACAGCTGTGGGAGACACAAGAATAATCTGGAACGGTCCCTTCCACTTAGGGGACAGAGTAGTCCTGGCGGTGTGATTCTTGATGTACACCCACTCTCCAGAATTTAGTCCATGAGTCTTTTCACTTAGGTCCACTGGTTGTCCTGCTTTGGAAAAAGTATCAGAAAACACATTTGTGTTAAAGTCTTAAAGTCACTGTTTCTGATGTTTGGGATGATCCTTTGGGGTAGTCCTGATAGTTGCTAGGGCTATAGACAATGCTTCTACCCATGTGCTCTTTCCATTAGTAGTCATCTTAGCCAGATACCTCTTTAGGGTTTGATTACTGCGTTCCACCATCCCACTAACCTGTGGTCTATATGTGGTGTGTAACTGTTGTTTCAGACCTAAGATATCTACTACCTCTGCTATTAGTTTGTTATCAAAGTGTGTACCTCTGTCTTTAGTTTGTTATCAAAGTGTGTACCTCTGTCTGAAGAGATCACAGCTCCCATACCAAACCTAGGAATCAATTCTCTAGTAAGACACTTAACTACTTAACAATATTCGCAAACTAAAAGATACTTGAATCGGCCACAAGGGGGCATATCTGAGAAGTCAATATGCACAATTTGAAATGGCTCCTCAGTATGCGGAATGTGTTTCATAGGGGTAGGCAGTGGTTTACCTATGTTATGCATTTGACATACAGTACATTCATTAACTTGTTTAGCAGCATATGTGTAAAAACCTGGTGCCCACCACTGTTTGTTCACAACCCCTCCTGTTGAGACATGGCAAGGCCCATGGCTCAAGGCAAACAATGAAGGAAAAAGAGTCGGTGGAGCAACCAGTTTATCATTCAACCTCCACAGGCCATCTGGTCCGCAAACAGTTCCTTTGACAGACCAAGTGGATCGGCGGGGTGAATTCTCCTGTAGGGCCTTGATAACCCCATGGTCCACTTGAAGATTTGTGACGAAAAATGTAGGGACTGCAGGCGGCCGATGAGAGTAAATAGCTACTTTAGCATATTTATCTGCCAAAGCATTTCCAACCAATACACTGTCATTAAACCCAGTATGTGCTTTACATTTAATTACTGTTACTTTAAGAGGCGATTGGACTGCAAACAATAGTCTAACAATTAACTCTTTGTGTTGAATGGGTGTTCCTGTTGCTATCAAGTAACCCCTTTCCTGCCATAATTGTGCAAAGCTGTGCAATATACCCACAGCATAAGCAGAATCACTGTAGATATTTACCGTATCTCATTCTGCTAGCTCCAATGCAACACAGAGAGGTGTAAGTTCTGCAGCCTGCGCTGACTTAGAATTTAGCAGAATTTCAGTATGCAGTAGCCGACTCTCACCGTTTACTACTGCACAAGCAGCTAATGTTAATCCATCAGGTCGTCTGAGGGATGAGCCATCTACCAACAGGTCTGCACATACAGGCAGACCAGCAATGGATTCATCCTGAAGATCAGATCTGGGTTTTGTTACTTCATCAATAGAGGTAGCACAATCATGTATTAGGTATTCAGAATCATCAACTTCCTCACTGTCAGCTTCCAGTAAAAAGGTAGCCGGATTCAGAGTCTGACAGCGCTGAATTTTTAGATAAGAAGCTGATAACAAAATCAAATGATAATGTGTTATCCTTTGTACTGAGAAGTGTTTAGTATAGGCACTATTTAACATAGCCTCCAAATCAAGGGGGCACATCAAATACAAAGTGTTGCCCAATACAATGTCTACAGTTTTCTCAACCAGTAGGGCAGCCGCCGCTACTGATTTTGGACATCCAGGTAGCCCCCTGGCAACGCTGTCCAATGGGTAACTGTAGTACCCCACTGGGCGATGTCTGGCACAGAAGTGTTGCGTTAACACCCCATTCGCATGTCCATTTATTTCTGTGCAAAATAAATAGAAATCTTTGCTATAGTCTGACAAACCAAGACTGGGCACTGTTAGCAAAGATTGCTTGATTTGTTTAAATGCTTCCATAACTGAAGAGGTTAACTCTTCCGAAGTGAATTTATAATTGCTTTTGTTTGTCCCTTTAATAATTCCTGTAGGGGTCCTACACTGCCCCTCTTTGGATCTCCAGTTCTCCCTTTTGGCCTGACAGGGGATAAGGGGGTTCCGTCACCTGTACTGTAGAAACTGACACTCCCCTGGGTTTATGTACCTTTTCCTTTACCCTAGGGACTTGCATATTCATTATTTTAGTTTTTTCCTTTTTCTCTATTTTTTCCTTTCTTTTTTTTTTTTTTTATAACACTTCTCAAGCTATCTGTGCTATGTCAACCAACTCAGGGACAGGTTTAATTCTCCATCCCGCTATGCGGAGCTCCATTTTCTTTTCTAATCTCAGACAACAATCCACTTACAAAAATATTTATCACTTTAGGTTGTTTCATGTCATCTTCACTTTCAGTCACCCAATCACTGTGGTTCTATATAGCATCTTTGAATCTATTCCAATAGTTCAACATATCCTCACCTTCCTTCTAAACAACATCCAATAACATTTGCATATTCTGTCCTTTATCAAACATACTTGTTACCCATTTCTTTAGAATTTTATTGTATCAATCTTTGTTTCATACGTACAGTATTTTGGCCATCTGCCTGTATCCTCAATATCCCTGATTCATGCGCACTTATTTATTTATTGCAAATGTGTTCCATACATACACACACACATTATATATATATATATATATATATATATATATATATATATATATATATTTATATATATATTTTTTTTCCTGTTTCCTGGTACTGCCCAATCAATCAAAATCCACATATCTATATATGTAGCTTGCTGAGTTTTCTCCATTCACATCAATCTTTTGTACCATTTTTAAGACTCTTGGCAATGTTTGGGAGATCTTCTACAATTGCCCTAATTTCTTGGGGTTTCTAAGGGACATAAACTTTCCCTATCCTTGCTGTATACTGACCTCCATCACCCATTTTTAAGGGCATTTCTACACCAGGTCAGTTACCCGGACTGAAAAACAAGAAACGAAGATGGCTTTGTCTCCTCGTCCACTAGGACGCTAACAAAAACACATTACTTCACTGTAAAAGTGAGTAGCAGCGGATGGTATGGCCATCAGTAGAGATGGCACATCAGATACCACGTGTATGCTAAAATCAGATAAAACTATAAAACTAAAACATTTGTTTGGCTCCGTGCCAAACTTACAAAAAAAAAACGTTCTTTTTTTTTTTTTCTCGTGTCATTTTTACAAAAACCTGACCAGAGGTTCCCCTCCTTCAATAGAGGACACCCCTAAAATACCATTCAAAAACTATAAATCAGATAAAAAGTTAATCTGATTTAAAACTTTTGGCTCGGTGCCAACAGGGTCCAACGGTCACACTAATTGCGGTAACCCTTTCTGTGCAAAAATAAATTCCATAACTATAACGGGAAAGAAGATATTTATTGTTGAACCATCTCTTGGCAAGTAGCCAATTTTCTAAATTTTGCAGCAGAGCTCCCTTTCATACAGGGACTTATGAGCAAAATGTAAATTCTCATTATCTATAATTCTATATATATATATATATATATATATATATATATATATATATAAAATAACCTCAAAGTGTCCTGCCAACTATGGCGAACTATGTTTTCCCTGGTAAAACTGTTTCTATTACTCTTCCTCATCTATATGTTAAAGTATTTTTTTCTGAACACATTTTATAGGGAGGGGCTTCACCTATTTTTTTCCCTTCCCGTGCTGCTAGACATTTAATTCCCCCATAATCAGACATTTTAAATAGCAAGTTAAACAAGGCATCAATTTTTAGGCATACTCAGAATAGCCCTCTGGTGGCCACCATTTAGAGGGATCCTCTTCATATGCTTTTTTAGTAATTTTGCACCATTTTACATGATGTTTGAGGGCGTCTGGATCAACACTCACCATCATCTTAACAATGGGATCACCTGAATGCAATTTAGCAACATTTAAGCCTGTTTTCTTTGCTATTTTTAATACATTTTTGCTTTAACACTCAGCAGGTTATACAGACACTGGGGTTTAAGGCAATACCTGCCCTAATACCTCCACATTTGTCTTTCAACACCACACACACACACAATCCAGAAAATAGTAGTATCTCTGCTTAAATCATCCCTTATATATATATATATATATATATATATATTGTCATTTCTTGTAATAAGGAGAATCAAAGAAATATTTTTTAGAAAATAATATTTTTCATACACAGTATTTCCTATTGGTACCATTTAATAATCTCAGTAACCATACACAGACAGAATGCAATTAAATTCAAAGGATACGTGTCACCTTTTGTAGCCGCACTTCCCCCAACCGGCACACCACCACACATCAGAAAAAGACAGTTTTTCAATATGAGAAATAAAAATATTTTTCTCACCTGAGGCCTCTGTGCTGTCCCTCCTGCTGTGGGGTGCTCACCGGCGGTTTGAGATGCAGATAGAAAGACACGATTCGAGGGGTCACCAAATGTTAAGTTCATGTTAAGTTCAAATGTTAAGTTTGAGCCATGAAATAATCTACGCCAATCAGGTTTGCATTCGTCTCCATATGTTTACATCTTCCAACAGAAATGTGACCCAGATTATACTTTGGTTACAGCTCTTATAGTACATAAACGGGCACAAGCCCAGGTTACAGATTACACAAAGTTTCACAAGATTTCATAATACAGTCTAGGCGGATGTCAATACATTCCTTGTGGAAAATCCTAAATTACACATCGGGTCCTTTTTGACCTAGCAAGGGCGTAGTGACAGGTTAGTCTGACAATTAAAAAAGATCGAATATGTTAGGGAAAATAACATTTTACGGTAATAAGGGGCTTGTTTTCATAAACATCTCTTTCCGGGAACTTTATCATTTCTGGAAGAACATTTCATATCCTTTGGGACAACGTGAGACACAGTATTTAAAACATACCAACTAGAATTCTAAGCATTTAAGAAGAATATATTTTTTAGTATATTAAAGGGGACTCTGACTATATAACGAAATGCTCTTCATATATTTTCAAATCTTGACAATATAAAAAGGTGTATCTCAAACGTACCGATACAGACTATGCCGCAATTTATTTTTTTTCACCCCAAAAGGGTGTATATTGAATAGCGGAATAGAAAAAAATTTATAAAACGGTGTATCTCACACGTACAAACACAGACTAGGCCCCGATTACAATTTTTTGTACCCTAAAGGCAGGGTGAGGATGAGGAAGAAGAGTAGGAAGAGTTCGGAACAGGAGGCAAACTGAAGCACCCTGCAATCCTCGGCGGTGGAAGATGCGCCAAACAAATTTAAAAGGTGTATCTCACACGTACCAATACAGACTATGCCGCAATTTAATTTTTTTCACCCCAAAAGGGTGTATATTAAATAGCGGAATAGAAAAAAGTATATAAAAAGGTGTATCTCACACATACAAACACAGACTAGGCCCAGATTACAATTTTTTGTACCCTAAAGGGAGGATGAGGAAGAGGAGTTGGAGGAGTTCGGAACAGGAGGCAAACTGAAGCTCCCTGCAATCCTCAGTGGTGGAAGGAGATGCGCCAAACAAATTTAAAAGGTGTATCTCACACGTACCGATACAGACTATGCCGCAATTTAATTTTTTTCACCCCAAAAGGGTGTATATTGAATAGCGGAATAGAAAAAATTATATCTCACACGTACCAATACAGACTATGTATATACAAAGATAAATCCCCATTGGTGTGGGACTGTGAATGCCACTGGACATTGTATATTGTGATAAAACATAATTTTTATTTAAATCAAAATGCACAAAAAATGTTAAACAAACAAAACAAACAAAGTGTTACAAATACATACAGGGCATATAAAAATCGCATGCAATTGACAGACCATGTACCAGACCACATTGAAGATGCTCAGATGCATATGGTGATCATAGAAAAGGAAAAAGGACCCTACGCGTTTCGGGCATTAATTTAGCCCTTCCTCAGGGGTCTACCAGAGTTCCAGAAAAGCACCTATTATGCCTGTAAAGATTGAAAACCTTTTAGTAGGTTATACACTAAGTATACATATATACAAAAAAGTCATAGTACTTATATTGTGATGCGTGCTTAATGATCAAAACCTACCCTTTGCGTCTAAACAAGGGATTGGACAGGTCTGTCGCTTAAAAACAGTAGATCATACCGTGTGGAGGGATGCCCAGATTCCCATGAGCCCGTTCAGGGCAAAAAATTGTAGGAGGAGAAGAAGAGTATAGTAGCTGCCCAGGAGGACCACCAGGGCACCACAATGATCGGAACGTTTGGCCCAGCAGAGACCACTCCCATAGAGAGGTACACTCATGTAATGTAGAGTATAGTAGATGAACCTAATTCGGATGAAAAAATATGGAGGAAGGGGGAGAAAGAAGAAGAGGAATTGAAAGAGTGAAAGGTAATATCCAAAATGGTACTGTTAACATTAAAATAGCCATGTTAATATTATGACATAAGAATTTTTATTTACCTGTTGAGTATGGAGTGAATATAATGACAGAGGGTCATATATAGTAAAGAAGGAATGGTAATTCCGTATTGAAAAAGTCACAACGTATGATTATCTGTGGGGATGAGGGAATATATAAATAAATGGGGAAAACTCATTCCCAGAATAAGTTAGATTATAGCACAACTATCCATGAAGGTGGAAGTTGGATATAAAGCATGAGGACAAAGAGGGAAAAACAAGGGTAAGGGAACCCTAAGCCCCAAACTCAGAAGTGGGTGTATCAAGAGAAGAAAGGTGCATTGTCTGGAAGGTGATACAAAAGTGTAGTGTGATGAAGATAAGGATTAGCAAACACTTTATATAGAAGTGAAAGCAGTGATCATAGTAAGCTATATACCAATATACATGCATAAAGTATCTTGAGTATACTTCAAATGATACATCCTGTAACATTGTGATGTAATCACATAGGACGTCCGTTTTTTAAGATTCAGATATATATTATGTATATCTATAAAATAAGCCAATTGATGCAGTATATGGATATAAAGTCTGATGTTTGGGATTTTATATATTGGTGTGAGGTGCAGGTGTTAGAAGAAGAACCACCGTATATATAATGTAATATGCATATAGAAAGCAGGTAGATCCAGACAAACTTACATAAAGATAATATGATACCTAGATGAAAGATGAGGACATGATAGGGGTAAACCCCAAACGTATGTCCCAGACAAAAAGAAACACAGCCGAATATAAGAGGAGGAATATTGTCCCCAGACCCAAGGAGTATTATAAGTAGAAGGTAAGTAAGTATATCCAAAGAACGTTACCTGTATGTGTAGGTCCTGGAACTTGGCATCCTCTGTGTATGGATGCCAAGTCCAACTGTATAAGAGCGGACATCGGACACCAGCGCCTGCGCACTGGGACTGTGTCACGTGGCCATTCTCGTCCGGGAACCAATCCGATCATCCGCCCGAGGAGCGCGGGCCCCGCCCATCCCAGAAGGAGAGGCCGGGTCCATGCTCCACGGGCGCCGACGCGGGAAACCAGCTCCACCGGAAGGAAGCCAGTGTTGACGGGGAGCCGCAAAGAGCAGCGCCCCCTACCCGCGTCGGGGGAGACCTGCGGTCCGCATAAGGCAGCATAGAAGACGGAACCAGCCAAAAGAGGCTGAGGAGAGAGAAAGGGGGGAGGAGAGAGAAGAGGAAAAAGAAGGAAAGGGGAGGAAAAGGGGAAGAAAAAGGGGAAGTAAAAAAAAAGCTAAATACACATAGAGCAGAACGGTGCAGGGCCAAAAGGAGGAAAAGGGACGGAAAAAACCCGAGAGAATTCGTAAATAGGACAATAAGATGTATATCGTCCCCACTACACCAACATGGTGTCAAGAAAATATATGACTGCAAATAAAAAGAAGGAGGGGGGGAGGGAGAGAGAAGCTCCCCAATCTATAGGATAATAATATGTATGAAACAGTAAAATCTGAGTGTCCACCATGATGGACCAATACAGATCTGTCATATGCATATATTATACCATGTGTTACACAAATTTCCAGCAGTGCATGTATTTCACACCTATATACAGTGTGTAATACTATATATTACATATATTTCTAGCAGTATAAACGTTGATATTTACACATCCTATTATATATGATGTGCAAGATATAGTTCAGTCAGTCCACTATACAAAACATGTATGCTCGATCTCCACAAGGTATATGTTGTATACCCCTATATATGTAATACACAAGATATTATAATTATGTATAGGCGATAATACTATTAGCCAATGTCTTTGCTAGGGGGTCTCCACATAGTATCAAGGGACATATCTGTAAACAGCTATATTTGGGGGACCAATTTCCATGTGAATTTTCAAATATAAAAGTCAGATATAAGGCGGGGGGACGTCATATCCCTTATCAGTTATGTTTTCAAAAAATACACTGTGATATGATATGTGTCACTAGTTCAGGAACAACAATTAAACAGTTCCTCATACTACTCACTTCTGGTTCATAGAGGCGTTATATCAAGGGTGTGTGGATTCCAAGGTATTGAAACGTCTCGGAGCTATGTACATATATTTGGGTAATACCCAGAAAAGGTTATCTCAAAGACATGTTTTAGGTGTTAAATCATCTAGAAAAAACAGATCATCGAACCATATCTTGGCTAAGTTTATATATAGAATAGGATTTATATGAGGGATTATGAGTTATAATTGTTATTCCTGACATAGCACTAAGACCCTATCCTACTTTTAGGAGAGTCGATAGAGGCATCTATTGTTCCCAGCCTCCTGAAGAAAAGCCCTCTAAGAAGGGCTTAAAGCTTACTATGTCATTTAGACCCGGAGCTGTAGTGGCATTAAGTTCTAGGATCCAGCGTGTTTCTCTCTGTAAAAGGGTCTTATTCCAGTCCCCTCCGCGGGGACTGGGGTGGACCCTATCCAGAGCTAAAAACGTTGGTGTCGGGGGGATGCCTGAATGCATGTCGCGAACATGCCTGCCAAGGGGTAAATCAGGATCCCATTTCTGCATGCTGACTACGTGTCGGTATATACGCTTATGGAATGGTAGTTTGGTTTTTCCTACGTAGTAGAATCCGCAGGGGCAGGAGAGTAGATATACCACCCCGGCTGTCCTACAGTTCACAAAATGATGTGGCTTAAACATTTTGCGATTGGGAAGGCGTATGTTTTTTTCCCTATTGATATACTGACAGTGATTACATCCCCCACACGTAAAAGTCCCAAATCTTTTGCAGGGGTCATTGCGATGTTTGCCAACAAATTGGCTACGTGTGAGGTAATCCCTTAGAGCTTTTGTTCTTCGATATGTGATAGCTGGTTTTTTTGTAATGTGCGGACTGATGTTAGGGTCAAAACTCAACAGATGCCAATATTTATTAATCGCTTTGTATATTTGTTGATCATGTTGTTCCGAATATTGAATTATGATACGGGGGAGATGAGCATCATCCCTTGCCGCTCTGACTTTTTTGTTATTAAACAGCGATTCCTGTCTTGTAAAAGAATTCGCTCTGGTGAAAGCGTTTTTGAAGCACGTTTTTGAATATCCCCTTACGTAGACGTATCCTTAGATTATTGGCTTCAATTTTAAACTGGGTGTCGTTAGAGCAATTTCTTCGTATGCAAAGATATTGGCTAAAGGGTATAGACCGAATCAGTGGTGCAGGGTGGGAGCTGGAGGCATGTAAGATAGTGTTCGCGGATGTGGGTTTGCGGTAGAGTGTAGTTTGCAAATTGCCTGATGTATCTTTTTCAATAGTAATATCAAGAAAGTTGATAGAATGCAAGTCATAGTTCATCATGAATTTGAGATTAAAGGTATTGTTATTCATCTGGGCAACACCCTCAATGAGCTCGTCAACCGAGCCACTCCAAATGACCAACACATCATCAATATAATGATACCAGGCCAGAATGTGTCTGGTCCAGGTTGTAGGTGAGTCATCTGAGAGCAGTTGACGTTCCCACTCCCCCAGGTACAGGTTGGCATACGATGGGGCACACGAAGTCCCCATCGCTACCCCCTGCACCTGGAGGTAGTGGGAACCATCAAAAGAGAATATGTTATTGTTAAGTATAAATTTAAGACCCTGGACGACGAACCCATTGAGGTCGCCCAGATGTCGGTCGGATTGAGAGAGTGTCTGTTGTATCACCCGGATGCCCTGTTGGTGTGGTATCGAACTGTAGAGCGCCTCCACGTCAATAGCCACCAACAGGGCATCCGGGGGAATAGTAGTGGACTCCAGAACCTGGAGTAAGTGAATAGTGTCCTTGACATACGAGGGTAAACTCTGTACGTAAGGTCGCAATTTTGAATCTATGAACTTGCTTAAATTTTCAGATATACTCCCACATCCTTCTTTTTATTTGCAGTCATATATTTTCTTGACACCATGTTGGTGTAGTGGGGACGATATACATCTTATTGTCCTATTTACAAATTCTCTCGGGTTTTTTCTGTCCCTTTTCCTCCTTTGGCCCTGCACCGTTCTGCTCTGTGTGTATTTTTCTTTTTTACTTCCCCTTTTTCTTCCCCTTTTCCTCCCCTTTCCTTCTTTTTCCTCTTCTCTCTCCTCCCCCCTTTCTCTCTCCTCAGCCTCTCTTGGCTGGTTCTGTCTTCTATGCTGCCTTATGCGGACCACAGGTCTCCCCCGGCGCGGGTAGGGGGCGCTGCTCTTTGCGGCTCCCCGTCAACACTGGCTTCCTTCCGGTGGAGCTGGTTTCCCGCGTCGGCGCCCGTGGAGCGCGGACCCGGCCTCTTCTTCTGGGATGGGCGGGGCCCGCGCTCCTCGGGCGGATGATCGGATTGGTTCCCGGATGAGAATGGCCACGTGACACGGTCCCAGTGCGCAGGCGCTGGCGTCCGATGTCCGCTCTTATACAGTTGGACTTGGCATCCATACACAGAGGATGCCAAGTTCCAGGACCTACACATACAGGTAACGTTCTTTGGATATACTTACTTACCTTCTACTTATAATACTCCTTGGGTCTGGGGACAATATTCCTCCTCTTATATTCGGCTGTGTTTCTCTTTCTCTGGGACATACGTTTGGGGTTTACCCCTATCATGTCCTCATCTTTCATCTAGGTATCATATTATCTTTATGTAAGTTTGTCTGGATCTACCTGCTTTCTATATGCATATTACATTATATATACGGTGGTTCTTCTTCTAACACCTGCACCTCACACCAATATATAAAATCCCAAACATCAGACTTTATATCCATATACTGCATCAATTGGCTTATTTTATAGATATACGTAATATATATCTGTATCTTAAAAAAAGGATGTCCTATGTGATTACATCACAATGTTACAGGATGTATCATTTGAAGTATACTCAAGATACTTTATGCATGTATATTGGTATATAGCTTACTATGATCACTGCTTTCACTTCTATATAAGGTGTTTGCTAATCCTTATCTTCATCACACTACACTTTTGTATCACCTTCCAGACAATGCACCTTTCTTCTCTTGATACACCCACTTCTGAGTTTGGGGCTTAGGGTTCCCTTACCCTTGTTTTTCCCTCTTTGTCCTCATGCTTTATATCCAACTTCCACCTTCATGGATAGTTGTGCTATAATCTAACTTATTCTGGGAATGAGTTTTCCCCATTTATTTATATATTCTCTCATCCCCACTAGGGATGATCGAACGGTTCGGGTCGACCATCGGTTCGGCCCGAACATTGGGTGTTCGAGGTTCGGCCGAATTTAGAACTTTTTGCCCAAAAAGTTCGGAATTCGGCAACCAGAACCGCCCAAAATGCAATGCTTCAGGAAATGGGCTTTAAAAGCCCGTGATTGGACCAGAACCATTAGCAAAAGCCAATTGAGGGGGCAGGAGAATGCCTGGAATGTGATTGGAGTGACTAGGGGGTCCCTAGACCAATCATTAGTGAATACGCCCCCCAGTATATAAGATCGCCCCCGCCATATTCCTAGCATCGTTATACTGGACGAGAACGTTATAATGGAAGAGAGTGGAAGCAGTTCTGTTAATTTTACTTTAAAAGTGTCATTTAGCTATTTTTAGTGTGAGGAAAGGGATATCTAGTGTAGTTAGAGTGCTCCTTCACACTTAAGTTAGCTTCAAAAATTTAGTTTCTGTAGGTGTTAAGTGTTAAGTGTAAGGGGACCGTAGTGTAGTGTAGGGTTAACTGGCAGTGACTGCTATGGCAGGGTGACAAAACCCTTCCATAGCAGGGTGACCGCTATAGAGAAATGATCATTTCTCTGAATTGCTTCGGCACACCCATATGGCTTCTCACCAGCCAAGCATTTTTTATGCTGCAGGGGCTGCCACTGCCAGTGTTTTTTTGAGGACATGTTTGATGTCAGACATGACATCTGAACATGTGCATAGGGGGTATATATACACATATATGTCTGAATATATACCCCTAGACATATATAGGTGTGATAGTAGCAGAAATAAATGCTTGCGCTAATGAAATCATTTACAGTAATATATTTCTGCTACTATCACACCTATATATGTCTAGGGGTATATATTCAGACATATATGTGTATATATAACCCATATACACATGTTCAGATGTTTTGCCTGCCTCAAAAGAACCAAAAAAAATGCCAAAAAAACGCTAGCGTCAAAAAAAAAAATGCCCAGGTGTGTTTTTGCTGGCATTTTTTGGGGGTTTTTGGAGGCAGGCAAAACATCAGAACTTGTGCACAGTACCACTATACACAAGTTCAGATGTTTTTCCTGACTGCAAAGAACCCCAAAAAATGCCTTCTATTAAACCGGCAAGGTGTTACAGCAGCGAAGCCAAACCCCTGAGCTGAAAGTTTTCTAATACAAACAATCTTTTTTTTATGGTTCTGGACATGCTACAGAGCTGAAACTTCACATGTACACTTTTTAGACTCCCCAGATCTGAAATCCAAAGTAAAAAAAATCAAAAAATCTCTTTTTTTTTAATTTTTTCAATAATTGGCTTTTTTATCAAAAATGACAATTTTTAAGAACTTTTTTTGTTTGATTTTGTGTCTGGGGGGTCTAAAAGGTGTACCTGTGAAGTTTCAGCTCTGTAGCATGTCCAGAACCAGAAAAAAAAGGATTGTATGTATTAGAAAACTTTCAGCTCAGGGGGTTAGCTTCTCTCCTCGGTTTACACACCTTGCCGGTTTCAAAGCAGGCATTTTTTTGGGTTCTTTGCAGTCAGGAAAAACATCTGAACTTGTGTATAGTTGTACTGTGCACAAGTTCTGATGTTTTGCCTGCCTCCAAAAACTCCCAAAAAATGCCAGCAAAAACACACCTGGGCATTTTTTTTTGACGCTAGCGTTTTTTTGGGGTTCTTTTGAGGCAGGCAAAACATCTGAACTTGTGTATAGTGGTATATATACACACATAATTATATGTATATAGACACCTAGCCATATATAGGTGTGATAGTAGCAGAAATATATTACTGTAAATGATTTCATTAGCGCAAGCATATATTTCTGCTACTATCACACCTATATATGTCTAGGTGTGTATATAAATATATGTATGTGTGTATATACACCACTATACACAAGTTCAGATGTTTTGCCTGCCTCAAAAGAACCCCAAAAAATGCCAAAAAAACCGCTAGCGTCAAAAAAAAAATGCCCAGGTGTGTTTTTGCTGCCATTTTTTGGGGGTTTTTGGAGGCAGCCAAAACATCAGAACTTGTGCACAGTACCACTATACACAAGTTCAGATGTTTTTCCTGACTGCAAAGAACCCAAAAAAATGCCTTCTATTAAACCGACAAGGTGTTACAGCAGCGAAGCCAACCTCCTGTGCTGAAAGTTTTCTAATACAAACGGTCTTTTTTTATGATTCTGGACATGCTACAGAGCTGAAACTTCACATGTACACATTTTAGACCCCCCAGATACTAAATCCAAAGTAAAAATCAAAAAATCTCTTTTTTAAAAATTTTTTTTCAATAATTGGCTTTTTTTTATCAAAAATGACAATTTTTAAGAACTTTTTTTTGTGTGATTTTGTGTCTGGGGGGTCTAAAAGGTGTACCTGTGAAGTTTCAGCTCTGTAGCATGTCCAGAACCAGAAAAAAAGATCATATAGGTGTTAAAGGAGGGTCCCACATCCCTGTTCTACTGAAATTTTTTTTTTTCATGGTTCTGGACATGCTACAGAGCTGAAACTTCACATGTACACTTTTTAGACCCCCCACTTTTTAGACCCCCCCAGATACTAAATCCAAAGTCAAAATCAAAAAATCTCTCTTTTTTTTTCAATAATTGGCTTTTTTATCAAAAATTACAATTTTTAAGAACTTTTTTTGTGTGATTAATAGTTAATGGGGCATGACCCAGAACCCTAGGCACTTTTTAGGGGCATTTATTGGGTTTTAGGGCTTAAAAATGTTTTTTGATTACCGAAGTTCGGGTCCCATTGATTTCAATGAGGTTCTGAAATCCGAACCGAACTTTCGGGAAATTCGGGTGTTCTGGTCGAGCCAAACTTTTCAAAAGTTCGATCATCCCTAATCCCCACAGATAATCATACGTTGTGACTTTTTCAATACGGAATTACCATTCCTTCTTTACTATATATGACCCTCTGTCATTATATTCACTCCATACTCAACAGGTAAATAAAAATTCTTATGTCATAATATTAACATGGCTATTTTAATGTTAACAGTACCATTTTGGATATTACCTTTCAATCTTTCAATTCCTCTTCTTCTTTCTCCCCCCTTCCTCCATATTTTTTCATCCGAATTAGGTTCATCTACTATACTCTACATTACATGAGTGTACTTCTCTATGGGAGTGGTCTCTGCTGGGCCAAATGTTCCGATCATCGTGGTGCCCTGGTGGTCCTCCTGGGCAGCTACTATACTCTTCTTCTCCTCCTACAATTTTTTGCCCTGAACGGGCTCATGGGAATCTGGGCATCCCTCCACACGGTATGATCTACCGTTTTTTTAAGCGACAGACCTGTCCAATCCCTTGTTTAGACGCAAAGGGTAGGTTTTGATCATAAAGCACGCATCACAATATAAGTACTATGACTTTTTTGTATATATGTATACTTAGTGTATAACCTACTAAAAGGTTTTCAATCTTTACAGGCATAATAGGTGCTTTTCTGGAACTCTGGGTGACCCCTGAGGAAGGGCTAAATTAATGCCCGAAACGCATAGGGTCCTTTTTCCGGTTCTATAATCACCATATGCATCTGAGCGTCTTCAATGTGGTCTGGTACATGGTCTGTCAATTGCATGCGATTTTTATATGCCCTGTATGTATTTGTAACACTTTGTTTGTTTAACATTTTTTGTGCATTTTGATTTAAATAAAAATTATATTTTATCACAATATACGTGTCCAGTGGCATTCACAGTCCCACACCAATGGGGATTTATCTTTGTATATACATTGACTAGGGATGATGGCCACTGGCACCTGGTATTAAGTGCTGGGATTACTGTTTTCTCAATGCAGACTATGCCGCAATTTAATTTTTTTCACCCCAAAAGGGTGTATATTGAATAGCGGAATAGAAAAAAGTATATAACAAAGGTGTATCTCACATGTACTGATACAGACTATGCCGCAATTTAATTTTTTTCACCCCAAAAGGGTGTATATTGAATAGCGGTATAGAAAATTTTTTATAAAACGGTGTATCTCCGATTACAATTTTTTACCCTAAAGACAGGATAAGGATGAAGAAGAGGAGTAGGAGGAGTTCGGAACAGGAGGCAAACTGAAGCGCCCTGCAATCCTCGGTGGTGGAAGATGCGCCCAAAAAATTTGAAAGGTGTATCTCACACGTACCGATACAGACTATGCCGCAATTTCATTTTCTTTACCCCAAAAGGGTGTATATTGAATAGCGGAATAGAAAACATTTTATAAAACGGTGTATCTCACACGTACAAACACAGACTAGGCCCCAATTACAATTTTTTGTACCCTAAAGGGAGGATGAGGAAGAGGAGTAGAAGGAGTTCGGAACAGGAAGCAAACTAAAGCGCCCTGCAATCCTCGGCGGTGGAAGGAGATGCGCCAAACAAATTTAAAAGGTGTATCCCTGTAATGTTCCGGTACCTTTGGTACCCTAAATTACTCTTTTCACAAGTGTATGCGCCCCACCATTCTCTTTTGGAAAGGAGCGCATACACCTTTAAGACTGAAGCTGTCATCACTCAGCGCCGGACTAGATGGCTATTTAAAGCGCCGGTTCTCACTCACATGTGTTCGTTCAAACACCCTTACCTGGATGCTAACTTGGCTTGAAGCTTTCGTGCTTGCAAGCATACCTCGCTGACGGAACCTCGCTGCGCTGATCCCTGCATCCCGCTTCCGGATCATCCGCTCCTCCTGAACCTACCTTCGGCTGTATTGCTATTAGTGCTAAGTACCCCGCAGGGGAACCCTCTATAAACTTATACTAAGCTTACACTATCTAGCTCTGCATAGTAAAGACTATTTATCACATCTGCATATCTAGATTGCTAGCTCTTAAGACTACTGCTACTTATTCCTGCACTGGGTTGATCACTCTTGTATGTCCACCTGCTACTCTGTCATCTGCTACCATACATGATTGCTAAACCTACCTGCATCCATCTGCTACTGTCTTACCTTCAAGTGTCTGTCACCTACCACTTCCACTCAACCTGTCTCTTAAATCTTCATCACTGTGTTACTACATACATAAAGTCACTCTAGGAACCAGCTTGTTGAGTGTGTGTATTTACTAGCTGAATTAAGACCTTCCACACATGATGAGTCATTGAGGTTGGGAATGGTATCTCAGCATCTCTCTTACATGACTACTGAAGTGGAATATTTCTGCAGCTGAAAATCCACACCATACATGAAACGCAGGAGCGTTACAATCCCACACGTACCGATACAGACTATGCCGCAATTTAATTTTTTTCACCCCAAAAGGGTGTATATTGAATAGCGGAATAGAAAAAATTTAAAAAAAACGGTGTATCTCACAAGTACAAACAGACTAGGCCCCGATTACAATTTTTTGTACCCTAAAGGGAGGATGAGGAAGAGGAGTAGAAGGAGTTCAGAACAGGAGGCAAACTGAAGCGCCCTGCAATCCTCGGCGGTGGAAGATGCACCCAAAAAATTTGAAAGGTGTATCTCACACGTACCGATACAGACTATGCCGCAATTTAATTTTTTTCACCCCAAAAAAGTGTGTATATTGAATAGAAAAAAGTATCTCACACGTACCGATACAGACTATGCCGCAATTTAATTTTTTTCACCCCAAAAGGGTGTATATTGAATAGCGGAATAAAAAATAGGATATAAAATGGTGTATCTCACACGTACAAACACAGACTAGGCCCCGATTACAATTTTTTGTACCCTAAAGGGAGGATGAGGAAGAGGAGTAGGAGGAGTTCGGAACAGGAGGCAAACTGAAGCGACCTGCAATCCTCGGCGGTGGAAGATGCGCCAAACAAATTTAAAAGGTGTATCTCACACGTACCGATACAGACTATGCCGCAATTTAATTTTTTTACCCCAAAATGGTGTATATTGAATAGCGGAATAGAAAAAAGGATATAAAATGGTGTATCTCACACGTACAAACACAGACTAGGCTCCGATTACAATTTTTTGTACCCTAAAGGCAGGATAAGGATGAGGAAGAGGAGTAGGAGGAGTTCGGAACAGGAGGCAAACTGAAGCGCCCTGCAATACTCGGCGGTGGAAGGAGATGCGCCAAACAAATTTGAAAGGTGTATCTCACACGTACCGATACAGACTATGCCGCAATTTAATTTTTTTCACCCCTAAAGGGTGTATATTGAATAGCGGAATAGAAAAAAGGATATAAAACGGTGCATCTCACACGTACAAACACAGACTAGGCCCCGATTACAATTTTTTGTACCCTAAAGGGAGGATGAGGATGAGGAGTAGGAGGAGTTCGGAACAGGAGGCAAACTGAAGCGCCCTGCAATCCTCGGCGGTGGAAGATGCGCCAAACAAATTTAAAAGGTGTATCTCACACGTACCGATACAGACTATGCCGCAATTAAATTTTTTTCACCCCAAAAGGGTGTATATTGAATAGCGGAATAGAAAAAAGTATATAGAAAGGTGTATCTTACACTTACTGATACAGACTATGCCGCAATTTAATTTTTTTCACCCTAAAAGGGTGTATATTGAATAGCGGAATAGAAAAAAGGATATAAAATGGTGTATCTCACACGTACAAACACAGACTAGGCTCCGATTACAATTTTTTGTACCCTAAAGGCAGGATAAGGATGAGGAAGAGGAGTAGGAGGAGTTCGGAACAGGAGGCAAACTGAAGCGCCCTGCAATCCTCGGCGGTGGAAGATGCGCCAAACAAATTTAAAAGGTGTATCTCACACGTACCGATACAGACTATGCCGCAATTAAATTTTTTTCACCCCAAAAGGGTGTATATTGAATAGCGGAATAGAAAAAAGTATATAGAAAGGTGTATCTTACACTTACTGATACAGACTATGCCGCAATTTAATTTTTTTCACCCCTAAAGGGTGTATATTGAATAGCGGAATATAAAAAAGTATATAAAACAGTGTATCTCACACGTACAAACACAGACTTGGCTCCGATTACAATTTTTTGTACCCTAAATGCAGGATGAGGAATGTAACGTTCATGCGTTTTTGTTAGTGGATGGATTTACAGCTGCAGAATTATTACACTCAGTAGCCTTGTAGAGATTCTGTTGAACAAACATATCCAACTCTCAGGACTTCATCACAGTGCACAGCCTGTTATGCAATATACATATACTCAATCAGATGTTTAATGGAGGGATAGAATATATGAGAATGTATAGATGAGAGACAGGCTATTGTATGGTGAGCACTAGGAGTAGTATTAGGAGAGTTGCAGGTGATGGTAAAGCAGATAGGTTCTGATGTCAAGTATAGTGCAGATGGTAAGAGGACACAGATGGAGTATACTTAGACAGAGTAACCTAGTGCAAGGATAGTTGAAGGTAGTCCCAAGAGCTAACAGTCTATGCAGATGATAGGGAATAGATAGATACAGATAGTCCTGGTAATTGCAGTAGATGACAGTAGGAGATTGGTTAGTAAGGAATCCCCTGTGGGGTACTTATCACTTAGATAGGTTAGTAGTAACAGTGTCCATTAGAGAGAGGTGATCCTGTAGCGAGATACGGATCAGCAGCGAGGTTCCGGCTTCAGTTCAGCAAAGGGAAATGTCAGCAGCTCCGACTTCACAGAGAGAAAGCCGGCGAGTGAAATAGCCGCTCATAGCGGCACTCAGCAATGATGTCATCCGGTCTTAAAGGTGTATGCGTCTCTTGGATAACAAGATGGGACGCAATTTAGTAAGAGAGAAATATGGAACAAGGGTACCAGAGGTACCAGAACATTACAGTACCCCCCCCTTAAGGCCGGCTCCGGAAGGCCTCTAGAACTGGTTTTTCTGGATATTTCGAGTGGAAATTGCGAATCAGTCTAGGGGCATGTATATCGGAGGTATCCAGCCAGGTGTCATCTTGGGGCCCATAGTTCTTCCATCGTACAAGATACTGGAGTCTTCTTCTATGGAAACGGGAATCCAAAATCTCTTTTATCTCAAATTCTTCTCCACCTTCCACTTGTACAGGAGGTGGAGGTGAGATAGTAGGCCTTATTCCTTGGTTAGGAACATGGGGCTTCAGTAGCGACACATGGAAGATGGGATGTATCTTGAGGTCTGTTGGTAATGTGAGTTGTACTGCAGCTTTTCCAATAAGCTTCTCTATTGGGAAAGGTCCCAGAAATAGAGGTCCAAGTTTTTTACTAGGGATTTTTAATCTCAGATTTTTTGTAGAAAGCCAAACAAGATCCCCAATGGCATATTGGGGAGAGGGTTTCCTACGGAGGTCGTAGTACCTCTTTTGTTGGCTATGAGCATGTGATATAATATTGTTGAGTAATCCCAGAGAATCCTTTATCTGGGCAAGATAGTCAGATGCCACTGGATTACTTGATGGCAAGATACGTGGTGGGAGGAGTGTGGGATGAAACCCGTAATTTAGGTAAAATGGACTTTGTTTAGTAGTGCTATGAGTCGCGTTGTTATAGGCGAATTCCGCCAGCGGGAGGAGATCTGCCCAATCGTCCTGTAGATACGAAGTATAGCAACGCAGATACTGTTCAATGCACTGGTTTAATCTCTCTGTCTGTCCGTTGGTCTGAGGGTGGTAGGGAGAAGTAAGTTTACGCTCTATTCGTAGTATCTGACATAGAGCTAGCCAAAACTTTGAGATGAATTGTGAACCACGGTCAGACAGCAGTGTTTTTGGAATACCATGTAACTTAAAGACATGTTTCACAAGTAATTCCGCTGTTTGTTTGGATGAAGGTAGTTTTCGGATAGGAGTGAAATGTGCCATCTTGGTCAGATGGTCCACTGACACCAAGATGATGTTGAATCCTTTGGAAGGTGGTAGTTCCACTATGAAGTCTAAGGATACCACTTCCCACGGAACCTGGGGTATCGGTAAACTACAAAGTAACCCCGATGGTTTTGTGTTGTCAATTTTAGACCTTGCACAGATATCACAAGATGAAACGAACTTTTTTACGGTTGTCTTCATGTCTGGCCACCAAAACTGCCTAGTAAGTAGATTGAAAGTTTTAGTCATACCCATATGTCCTGCCATAGGTACATCATGCGACAATTCCAAGATCTTGGTTCGCATAGTAGGGGGTATGTATAATTTATCGTTGTAGTAGAGGAAGCCTTCTGCGTCAGTAGTTAGTTGTGGTGGAGGTGAGTCCAGTCCTATGCTGTGCAAAATCTCTTCCTTCAGGGAGCGAACGACACCGATAATACGTTCAAGTGGTATTATAGGAACTGAGGGAACCTCGGTACAATCTTTCTCGGCTAGTCGTGAAAGTGCATCCGCTTTTTTATTTTTGTCTGCGGGCGTGTAAGTCACTAAAAAATTAAATCTCAGAAAGAATAACGACCACCGTACCTGCCGGTGGGAAAGAGTTCTATTAGTCTGAAGGTATTGAAGGTTTTTGTGATCAGTATATATCAGGATTGGCAATTGAGTGCCCTCAAGTAGATGTCGCCAATTCTCTAACGCCAGTTTTATGGCTAGTAACTCCTTCTCACCTACTGGGTAGTTCACCTCGGGGCTGCTTAATGACTTTGAGAAGAAAGCAACTGGGTGAAGAGGTGAGGTGTTTGTTGGTCGTTGTGAGAGAACTGCTCCTACTGCCATATTTGATGCATCTACCTCCAAGATGTATTGAAGGGATGGGTCTGGATGGCATAGTATGGGGGCAGTAGTAAAGCTTGATTTCAGCAGACAGAATGCTCCATTTGCTTCTTTTGACCAATTAAATGGTTTCTTCGTGCTTGTGAGTTGTGTGAGAGGTTTCACAATCGCAGAGAAGTTCTTAATGAATTTCCTATAGTAGTTAGAGAATCCTAGGAACCTTTGTAATGCTTTGCGAGTGGTTGGCACAGGCCAATCCAGAATGCAGGATATTTTGCTCATGTCCATTTTGATTCAATTTGTAGATATAATATATCCTAGAAATAGTACTTCCTCTTTATGAAACAAACATTTTTTTGATTTAACATATAAGTTATGTGCAAGTAGTCTTGACAACACAAGTCTCACATGTTTTATGTGCTCAGGTAAGGAATGAGAATAGATAAGTATATCGTCCAAATATACTACAACACAAACATCAAGCAAGTCTCTGAATATCTCATTTATAAACCGTTGGAAGGCTGCGGGAGCATTACATAGCCCAAATGGCATTACAAGGTACTCAAACAGTCCGTATCTGGTTCTGAATGCCGTCTTCCATTCATCCCCTTTACGGATTCAAATTAAATTGTATGCCCCTTTTAGGTCCAATTTTGAAAAGAAAGAAGCTCCACGCACCTGTTCGATAAGTTCAGGAATAAGAGGTAAAGGATAACGATCCTTTATTGTAATGGCATTTAATTGTCTGAAATCAATGATAGGCCTAAGGCTAGAATCCTTATTGCGGACAAAGAAGAGTCCAGCAGCAGTGGAGGAAGTAGAAGGTCGGATGAATCCTTTTGCCAAGTTCTCATCCAGATACTCCTTAAGATGAGAGAGTTCATCCTGTGAGAGAGGATAAACATGTCCGAAAGGCAACTTGCTATTAGGGAGTAGATCGATACAACAATCATAGTCCCTATGGGGAGGTAGCATTTGAGCGTTTTTCTCAAGGAAAACCTCCGATAAATCCTGATAACACTTGGGTATAATGTCATCCGGCACTACAGACAGGATCCTATCATATGTGGGGAGATTACACGTCGTTTCACAATAGTGAGAAGAGAAGGCTAGCGTTCTTGTTTTCCAATCGATGATTGGTTGATGTATGTGTAACCAGGGAAGTCCCAAAATGATTGGAAAATGTGGTGAAGTTAATACATCAAAGGTGGTGGTCTCCACATGAGACTCGTCAGCAGTTACAAGGAGTGCCTGTGTCTGACTGGTGATAGGACCAGAGGATAAAGGGGTACCGTTAATAAAACTAACGGAGACAGGTTTGGATTTTGAAACAATAGGTATTTTATTAAGGGAGACACAACAAATGTCAATGTAGTTTCCACAAGATCCTGTGTCGATCATAGCCTTGGTGGTGATCCTAGTTTGGTCCCACTGCAATGTTAAATGAACAAAAAGATAAGGATTAGAAAAGGAAGTTGTGAGTCCCCCTAGCAAGACATTTGAACACTCACCCTCTTTTCTGTGGACAAGGGGACAGCCGCTTATCAAATGATTCGGGGATGCGCAGTACATGCAAAGATGTTCGGTTTTCCTCCTGGCACGTTCAGAAAGGGTCAGAGGTGGGCGTATCATTCCTACTTCCATAGGAGTACGGTCAGCAGGCAACATCCAATAAGGACTGGAAAATGGTGAGCCCATCTTCTCAGCCTTTCTTTCTCGCAGTCGTCTGTCAATATTGATACTGGTCTGTATCAGTCCCTCTAGAGTGCCAGGTAAATCCGCTCGGGCGAGCTCGTCTTTAACGGCCTCAGATAGGCCGAGTCTAAACTGCGTTCGCAAAGATGTGTCGTTCCACCCTGAATCAGGGGACCATCTTTTAAAATTTGCCACGAAATCTTCAACAGGTCTCCTTCCTTGTTTTAAGGCCCGTAATTGGATATCAGCGGTACTCTGCTTATTGGGGTCTTCATATAAACTAGCGAGTTGTGCTAGGAATAAAGGGTAAGAATTAAGGAGTGGATCATCCTTTTCAAAGAGAGCGTCTGCCCAGGCCCGGGGTTCACCCGTTAAATAGGAGATGACGGTACAAACCTTAATTTGGTCAGTGGTGTAGGTTAGAGGTTTTAACAAAAAAAACAATCGACATGCGTTTTTAAATTCACGAAATTTGCTCCGATCACCAGAAAACACTAGAGGAGGGTTTATCTTAGGCTCACGGGGCTGAGCAGCAGAAAGCTGTGTGAGACGGCCAACCTGCTGTCTCAAGGTCTGATTTTCGTTTTGTACCTCTGTAAGCGCAAGGATCAATGTATCTACTTGCTGTTTAAATTGTAGTACATGAGTGGGTAATTCTGCTGAATCCATATTTTTTTTAAGGCTCGTTCAATCTGTAACATTTATGCGTTTTTGTTAGTGGATGGATTTACAGCTGCAGAATTATTACACTCAGTAGCCTTGTAGAGATTCTGTTGAACAAACATATCCAACTCTCAGGACCTCATCACAGTGCACAGCCTGTTATGCAATATACTCAATCAGATGTTTAATGGAGGGATAGAATATATGAGAATGTATAGATGAGAGACAGGCTATTGTATGGTGAGCACTAGGAGTAGTATTAGGAGAGTTGCAGGTGATGGTAAAGCAGATAGGTTCTGATGTCAAGTATAGTGCAGATGGTAAAAGGACACAGATGGAGTATACTTAGACAGAGTAACCTAGTGCAAGGATAGTTGAAGGTAGTCCCAAGAGCTAACAGTCTATGCAGATGATAGGGAATAGATAGATACAGATAGTCCTGGTAATTGCAGTAGATGACAGTAGGAGATTGGTTAGTAAGGAATCCCCTGTGGGGTACTTATCACTTAGATAGGTTAGTAGTAACAGTGTCCATTAGAGAGAGGTGATCCCGTAGCGAGATACGGATCAGCAGCGAGGTTCCGGCTTCAGTTCAGCAAAGGGAAATGTCAGCAGCTCCGACTTCACAGGAGAAGGTGCGATGAACATGTGGTTTGAACGAGCAATGAGTGAGAGAAAGCCGGCGATTGAAATAGCCGCTCATAGCGGCACTCAGTAATGATGTCATCCGGTCTTAAAGGTGTATGCGTCTCTTGGATAACAAGATGGGACGCAATTTAGTAAGAGAGAAATATGGAACAAGGGTACCAGAGGTACCAGAACATTACAGTACCCCCCCCTTAAGGCCGGCTCCGGAAGGCCTCTAGAACTGTTTTTTCTGGATATTTCGAGTGGAAATTGCGAATCAGTCTAGGGGCATGTATATCGGAGGTATCCAGCCAGGTGTCATCTTGGGGCCCATAGTTCTTCCATAGTTACATAGTTACATAGTTAGTAAGGTTGAAAAAAGACATCAGTCCATCCAGTTCAACCTATGCATCCAGTTCAACCTATGAATGCGTGTGTGTGTTTGCTTTTAATCGTACATTGTATACCCCTATATGTTGTGGTCTTTAAGGTGTCCATCTTCTAGTTTCTTGAAACTATCGATGCTCCCCGCTGATACGACTGCCTGTGGAAGAGAATTCCACATCCTTACTGCTCTTACAGTGAAGAACCCCTTACGCACTTTAAGGTTAAACCGCCTTTCCTCTAGTTTTAGTGAGTGGCCACGTGTCTTATTGTACCTCCTTTCTCTGAATAGTTTTTCCTTATGCTCGGGTCACCAGTACAGTATTTGTACATTGATATCATATCCCCCCTCAATCGTCTTTTCTCCAGAGAGAAAAGGTTCAGTGCTTGTAGTCTTTCCTCATAGCTGATGTCCTCCATTCCCCTAATTATTTTTGTTGCCCTTCTCTGGACTTTCTCCAGTTCCAGCACATCCTTCCTGAGGACCGGTGCCCAGAACTGGACAGCATACTCCAGATGTGGCCGGACCAGAGTCTTGTAGAGTGGGAGAATAATCTCTTTATTTCTGGAGTGAATCCCCTTTTTTATACATCCCAGTATTCTGTTGGCTTTGCTTGCGGCGGCTTGGCATTGCATGCCACTGCCAAGCCTGTTGTCTACCAGTACCCCCAAGTCCTTTTCCATCCTAGACTCACCCAGAGGTTCCCCCCCTAGTGAGTAGCTTGCTTTCTGGTTTCTGGCACCCAGGTGCATTACTTTACATTTATCAACATTAAACCTCATCTGCCATGTAGTTGCCCACCCCGTTATTTTGTTCAGGTCTGCTTGCAAGATTTCCACATCCTGCATAGAAGATATTGGCATGCCTAATTTAGTATCATCTGCAAATACTGAGATTGTACTAGATATCCCCTCCTCTAGATCATTTATGAATAAATTAAACAGGATTGGTCCCAGGACAGAACCCTGGGGGACCCCACTTTCCACACCCGCCCAATCTGAGTACTCCCCATTAATCACCACCCTCTGTACTCTCCCCTGGAGCCAGTTCTCTATCCAGGTACTCACCTTATGGTCCATACCTACCTTCCTTAGTTTGTACAGTAATCGTTTGTGGGGAACGGTGTCAAAGGCCTTTGCAAAGTCCAGATACACCACATCCACAGGCTTACCTTTATCTAGGTGGCTGCTCACTTCATCGTAGAAGGTTAATAGATTGGTTTGGCAAGAACGATTTTTCATGAATCCATGCTGATTACTACTTATAATACCAGTTTCATTACTAAAGTCTTGTATGTGGTCCCTTAACATCCCCTCCAAAATTTTGCAGACTACTGATGTTAGGCTGACCGGCCTATAGTTACCCGGGATATATCTCGGCCCCTTCTTAAATATTGGTACCACGTTGGCTTTTTTCCAATCAGCTGGCACCATACCCGTCTGTAAACTATCCTTAAAGATCAAGAATAATGGTCTGGCAATCACCTGGCTGAGCTCTTTAAGAACCCTCGGGTGCAAGCCATCCGGTCCCGGGGATTTATTTATGTTAAGTTTCTCTAGTTTAGCTCTAAGTCTATCTTCTGTTAACCATGGCAGCACTTTCTGAGGTGTATTATTTGCCTTACAAGCTGGGTTCGTGTAGCCCCCCGATTCTTTTGTGAAGACTGAAGAGAAGAAATTATTTAACACTTCCGCCTTTTCTCTGTCCTCAGTGGCCATATTTCCCTTATCATCTTTTACGGGGCCAATGTGTTCTGGCCTCGCTTTCTTACTGTTTATATACTTAAAGAACTTCTTAGGGTTCTTTTTACTCTCCTCCGCTATATGTCTCTCGTGTTCTATTTTAGCCGCCCTGATTTCATCTTTACATTTCTTATTACACTCTTTGTAATGCTTAAATGCTGCCAATGACCCCTCATTCTTGTATTTTTTGAAGGCCTTTTCTTTAGCACTAATATACATTTTTATGTTGGAGTTTAGCCATCCAGGGTTTATTTTTGCTCTTTTAAATTTATTTCCCTTTGGAATGCACTGGCCAATCCCCCTGTTTAGTATGCTCTTGAAGCACTCCCATTTTTCCTCCGTGTTCTTTGTTTCCAGGGTTCTATCCCAATTGATATTTTCTAGCAGCGAGCGCAGCTTTGGGAAATTGGCTCTTTTGAAATTCAGTGTCCTTATATTACCCCTCAGCTTCCTATTACTGTAATTAATACTGAAACTTATTGACCTATGGTCACTGTTTCCTAAGTTGTCCCATATTTCTATATCCGTGATCAGGTCTGTATCGTTGGTAATCAGTAGGTCAAGTACCGCATTGTTTCTTGTCGGTGCATTCACCATCTGACCCATAAAATTGTCCTGCAAAACATTTAGGAACTGCCTAGCCTTGGCTGAGTGCGCGGTTCCTTCTGCCCAGTCTATATCTGGATAATTAAAGTCCCCCATTATAATGACATTTCCCATCCTTGCTGCCAATCCTATCTGTAAAAGGAGGGCCGCCTCACCCTCCTCCCTCTGGTTGGGGGGTCTATAGCATACGCCCAATATTAACTTCCCCGCCGTGCCATCCCTTTGAAGCTCTACCCATAGGGATTCTGCCTCATCCATAGCTCCATTATTAATATCATCCCTCATATTTACCTGTATGCTGTTCTTAATATACAGACATACCCCTCCCCCTTTTTTACCTTCTCTATCTCTGCGATAAAGGGAATACCCCTGAATGGTCGCCATCCAGTCATGGGAGCTGTCAAACCAAGTCTCAGTTATCCCCACAAAATCTAAGTCCTCCTCAAACATCAGCAGCTCCAGCTCTCCCATCTTGTTGGCCAGGCTTCTGGCATTGGTATATAAGCCTCGTAATTTTGATGTTTTTAGGCTGCTCTCTTGATTTTTCCCCGTACCCACCCTGGGTATAGGAGCTCCGAACACCCTACCGCTAATGCCCCCATTTCTGCCCTCTGAAACTTTCTTTCCACTGGCTAATTCTACATCTGTACCCTCCCCCCCATTCCCTAGTTTAAAAGCCCCTCTAACTTTTCGGCCATCCTCGCACCCAGTACGGCTGCACCCACCCCATTTAGGTGCAATCCGTCCCTACCAAAGAGCCGGTGACCGACTGAGAAGACGGCCCAGTTCTCCAGGAACCCGAAACCCTCCTTACTACACCAGCTCCTCAGCCACTCGTTAACTTCCCTAATCTCCCGCTGCCTCTCTGGTGTGGCTCGAGGTACAGGTAGTATTTCGGAAAATACTACCTTGGAGGTCCTAGTCCTCAACTTAGCGCCTAAGTCCCTGAAATCATTTAGGACTCTCCGTCTTCCTTTACCTATGTCATTGGTACCCACGTGTACCATGACAGCTGGGTCTTCCCCAGCCCCACCCAATAATCTGTCCATCCGATCCGCAATGTGCCGAACCCGAGCGCCCAGCAAACAACAGACTGTTCGGCACACACGGTCTTTGTCACAGATTACACTATCTGCCCTTCTAATAATTGAGTCCCCTACCACCAGCACCTGTCTTTCCTTTCCCTTTCTCCCAGCCTCACTGGAGGAGTTCTTCCCCTGACAGCTAGGGGCGTCGCTCTGCTCCAGCAATGCTGGTCCCTGACTGGTTTCCCCAACATCACACAACGGGGCGTATCTATTGGGGTGCTCCAGCCCAGGATCAGCCTCCTTGACTTGTTCCCTTCTACCCCTCCTAACTGTCACCCCTCTAAACTGCTCTGATGCCTGCACCTCCGATACTCCGCCCACCTCTGTGCAGACCCCTGCCTGCACCTGATTGGTACGATCCTGGCTCTCCTCCGGTATGGACATTCGTCTCAGTGTTGCCAGCTGCTTCCCTAGATTCAGGACCTAAGCTTCCAGGGAAGCAACGTGCTCACATTTTGCGCATTTGTATTCGCCCTCGATCACATGTCCGAGGAACGCATACATATTACAAGATGTACACCGAGTCGCATCTCCACACCCGCCGGGCATTGTACCTACTATCTAATCTAATGGGGATTCAGTAATTTAAGTCTATCCTATGTGGCTATTTTCTAGCTTCCTAACGCTAACTTCTCACCCTCTGGTGTTCCGCTACACTCACTTGACACTCAGTTGCACAACACTCACAATCTCACAGCCCGGTCAGTCTCACGACACTCCCAGTCGCACCACCCGGTCAGTCGCACAACACTCCTGTCGCACACACTCACAGTCTCACAGCCTGATTTAGTTGCACCACACTCACAATCGCACAGCCGGTCAGTCGCACAACACTCTCAGTTGCACAGCCCAGTCAGTCGCACCACACTCACAGTCGCAAGGACACTCACAGTCGCACGGACGCTCACCAGTCGCACGGACGCTCACCAGTCGCACGGACGCTCGCCAGTCGCAAGGACGCTCACCAGACGCAAGGACGCTCACCAGACGCAAGGACGCTCACCAGTCGCAAGATGCTCACCAGTCGCAAGGACACTCACCAGTCGCAAGACACTCACCAGTCGCAAGGACACTCACCAGTCGCAAGACACTCACCAGTCGCAAGGACACTCACCAGTCGCAAGATGCTCACCAGTCACAAGGACACTCACCAGTCGCAAGGACACTCACCAGTCGCAAGGACACTCACCAGTCGCTAGATACTCACCAGTCGCAAGGATGCTCACCAGTGGTAAGATACTCACCAGTCGCAAGGACACTCCCAGTCGCAAGGATACTCACCAGGTACTCACTGAGCCTCAGTGTTCAACCTCAGTCACCAGTCCTGTGTGTGTCCCTTTAAGCCTGACACTTGCTTAGGCTCCTTCGTACAAGATACTGGAGTCTTCTTCTATGGAAACGGGAATCCAAAATCTCTTTTATCTCAAATTCTTCTCCACCTTCCACTTGTACAGGAGGTGGAGGTGAGATAGTAGGCCTTATTCCTTGGTTAGGAACATGGGGCTTCAGTAGCGACACATGGAAGATGGGATGTATCTTGAGGTCTGTTGGTAATGTGAGTTGTACTGCAGCTTTTCCAATAAGCTTCTCTATTGGGAAAGGTCCCAGAAATAGAGGTCCAAGTTTTTTACTAGGGATTTTTAATCTCAGATTTTTTGTAGAAAGCCAAACAAGATCCCCAATGGCATATTGGGGAGAGGGTTTCCTACGGAGGTCGTAGTACCTCTTTTGTTGGCTATGAGCATGTGATATAATATTGTTGAGTAATCCCAGAGAATCCTTTATCTGGGCAAGATAATCAGATGCCACTGGATTACTTGATGGCAAGATACGTGGTGGGAGGAGTGTGGGATGAAACCCGTAATTTAGGTAAAATGGACTTTGTTTAGTAGTGCTATGAGTCGCGTTGTTATAGGCGAATTCCACCAGCGGGAGGAGATCTGCCCAATCGTCCTGTAGATACGAAGTATAGCAACGCAGATACTGTTCAATGCACTGGTTAACTCTCTCTGTCTGTCCGTTGGTCTGAGGGTGGTAGGGAGAAGTAAGTTTACGCTCTATTCGTAGTATCTGACATAGAGCTAGCCAAAACTTTGAGATGAATTGTGAACCACGGTCAGACAGCAGTGTTTTTGGAATACCATGTAACTTAAAGACATGTTTCACAAGTAATTCCGCTGTTTGTTTGGATGAAGGTAGTTTTCGGATAGGAGTGAAATGTGCCATCTTGGTCAGATGGTCCACTGACACCAAGATGGTGTTGAATCCTTTGGAATGTGGTAGTTCCACTATTGTAATGTTCCGGTACCTTTGGTACCCTAAATTACTCTTTTCACAAGTGTATGCGCCCCACCATTCTCTTTTGGAAAGGTGCGCATACACCTTTAAGACTGAAGCTGTCATCACTCAGCGCCGGACTAGATGGCTATTTAAATCGCCGGTTCTCACTCACATGTGTTCGTTCAAACACCCTTACCTGGATGCTAACTTGGCTTGAAGCTTTCGTGCTTGCAAGCATACCTCATTGACGGAACCTCGCTGCGCTGATCCCTGCATCCCGCTTCCGGATCATCCGCTCCTCCTGAACCAACCTTCGGCTGTATTGCTACTAGTGCTAAGTACCCCGCAGGGGAACCCTCTATAAACATATACTAAGCTTACACTATCTAGCTCTGCATAGTAAAGACTATTTATCACATCTGCATATCTAGATTGCTAGCTCTTAAGACTACTGCTACTTATTCCTGCACTGGGTTGATCACTCTTGTATGTCCACCTGCTACTCTGTCATCTGCTACCATACATGATTGCTAAACCTACCTGCATCCATCTGCCACTGTCTTACCTTCAAGTGTCTGTCACCTACCACCTCCACTCAACCTGTCTCTTAAATCTTCATCACTGTGTTACTACATACATAAAGTCACTCTAGGAACCAGCTTGTTGAGTGTGTGTATTTACTAGCTGAATTAAGACCTTCCACACATGATGAGTCATTGAGGTTGGGAATAGTATCTCAGCATCTCTCTTACATGACTACTGAAGTGGAATATTTCTGCAGCTGAAAATCCACACCATACATGAAACGCAGGAGCGTTACAGATTGAACGAACCTACAAATGGATTCAGCAGAAATAACCACTCAGGTGACACAATTAAAACAGCAAGTAACTGCGTTAATACACGCACTTGCTGAATTAAAAGAAGACAATCAGGCTCTGTCGCAGCAGGTAATTAGACTGACACAACTTACCTCTGCTCAGTCCCCTGAACCCAAGATAAATCCCCCTTTGGTATTTACAGGCGATCGCAAAAAATTTAGCGAATTTAAAAACGCATGTGAGTTACTTTTTTTGCTAAAACCTCGTACCTACCTTACTGATCACATTAAGGTTTGTACTATTATTTCTTACCTAACAGGCGATCCTCGAGCCTGGGCAGACTCTCTTTTTGAGAAAAACGACCAGCTTCTCAACTCCTATGCCTTGTTCCTAGCAGAACTCACTAGCCTATATGATGACCCCAATAGGCAGAGTACTGCCGATCTTCAATTAAGATCCTTGAAACAAGGAAGGAGGCCTGTAGAAGACTTTGTCGCGGAATTCAAGAGATGGACCCTTGATTCAGAATGGAATGATGCATCTCTGAAAACCCAATTTAGGCTTGGCCTATCAGAAGCCGTTAAGGACGAACTCGCCCGAGCGGATCTACCAAAAACCCTGAATGCATTAATACAACTCAGTATTACCATAGATAGAAGACTACGAGAAAGAAAGGCTGAGAAAATGGGAATGCCATTATCCGTTTCCTCTCGGATTCCGGCCGTTAACCCCGTTCCTATGGAGGTAGGAACCATACGCCCACCGCTATCAACTATGGAAAAAGCCAAAAGACGATATGAAAATCTCTGCTTGTACTGTGCATCCCCGGATCACAAGATAAATGTCTGTCCCCTAGTCAACAAAAAGAAGGGTGAGTGTTCACATGTCCTCCTAGGGGGATTGACAACTTCATTCACTAACCCTTACATTTTTGTTTGTTTGACATTACAGTGGGACCAGAACAGGATTACTACTAAGGCCATGATTGACACAGGATCTTGTGGAAATTATATTGATATATGTTTTGCTGCTTCAAATAAAATTCCTATTATTTCTAAACTTAAACCTGTCTCAGTAAGTCTTATTACCGGTGTTCCGTTATCCTCTGGTCCAATCACCGATCAGACACAAGCACTTCTAGTCACTATTAACGAGTCTCATAAGGAGACTACTACCTTCGATTTAATACCTTCACCCCACTTTCCCATTGTGTTGGGACTTCCCTGGTTACATACACACCAACCAACCATAGATTGGAAGGAACGGTCCTTGGCCTTCCTCTCTTGCTATTGCGAGGATACGTGTAACCTCCCGTCTTCCGGGAAGATTCTGTCTATGGTGACAGATGAGATTGCACCACTATGTTATCAGGATCTTTCTGAGGTTTTTCTTGAGAAAAATGCTCAAGCATTACCTCCTCATCGAGACTATGATTGTAGCATTGATCTACTCCCAAATAGCAAATTGCCGTTCGGTCATGTTTATCCTCTTTCACAGGATGAACTTTCCCATCTCAAAACCTATTTGGATGAGAATTTGGAAAAAGGTTTTATTAGACCTTCCACTTCTTCCACAGCAGCAGGACTCTTTTTTGTTCGCAATAAGGACTCAAGTCTCAGACCTATCATCGACTACAGGAAATTGAATGCTATCACAATAAAAGATCGCTATCCTCTACCGCTTATCCCTGAGCTCATTGAGCAGGTGCGTGGAGCTACCTATTTTTCAAAATTGGACCTGAAAGGAGCATACAATCTCATTCGAATCCGTGATGGAGACGAGTGGAAGACTGCATTCAGAACCAGATACGGATTGTTCGAATATCTTGTGATGCCATTCGGGCTATGCAACGCCCCTGCAGTTTTCCAACGATTTATAAACAATATTTTTAAAGACTTACTAGATGTCTGTGTTGTGGTATATCTGGACGATATACTTATATATTCACGATCCCTGTCTGAACACATAAGACATGTAAGACTTGTACTATCGAGATTGCTTGCACATAACCTTTATGTGAAACTGAAGAAATGCTTGTTTCATAAAGACGAGGTACTCTTTCTAGGCTACATCATATCCAAAACAGGAATCGAGATGGACATGAGTAAAATATCCTGCATTCAGGATTGGCCTACACCAACCACACGAAAGGCGCTACAGCGATTCCTGGGATTTTCAAATTTCTACAGGAAGTTCATTAAAAACTTTTCTGCTATTGTGAGACCCCTCACACAGCTCACTAGCATAAAAATACAATTTAAATGGTCAGAAGAAGCAAATAAGGCTTTCCACTTGTTAAAGACAAGGTTTACTTCCGCTCCCATATTACGCCATCCAGACCCATCCCTCCAATACATTCTGGAGGTAGATGCGTCAAACCTGGCAGTAGGAGCAATACTCTCCCAACGACCTACCCCCACTTCACCACTTCATCCAGTCGCCTTTTTTTCTAAATCCCTGAGCAGTCCCGAGATAAATTACCCCGTGGGTGAGAAGGAACTGCTTGCTATAAAATTGGCTCTGGAGAATTGGCGACATTTACTCGAAGGCACCCAATTACCAATAATAATATACACGGACCATAAAAACCTCCAATATCTTCAGACTAGCAAAACTCTCTCGCACCGACAGGTACGATGGTCACTATTCTTTCTAAGGTTTAACTTCCTAGTGACTTACACACCTGCAGATAAGAACAAAAAGGCGGATGCACTATCACGACTAACTGAAGAAAACTACTTTGAAATCCCTTCCGTTCCTATAATACCTCACAAACGCATTATTGGAGTTGTCCGTTCCTTGAAGGAAGAGGTTTTGCATGGTATAAGTTTGGATTCACCCCCACCACAACTAAATACTGATGCAGAAGGCTTCCTCTACTACAACGACAAACTTTACATACCACCTACCCTACGCACCAAGATCTTGGAATTATCTCATGATGTGCCTATGGCAGGACATATGGGTATGACAAAGACTCTTAATTTGATTTCCCGGCAATTCTGGTGGCCTGACATGAAAACATCAATACAAAAATTCGTCTCTTCATGCAATGTCTGTGCCAGGTCCAAAATTGACACTACGAGACCATCCGGTCTACTATGCAGTCTACCAATACCCCAAACTCCATGGGAAGTTTTGTCCTTGGACTTCATCGTAGAATTGCCTCTTTCCAAAGGATTTAATACCATCTTGGTGTCAGTGGACCATCTGACAAAGATGGCACATTTCATTGCTATTCGCAGACTACCTTCGTCCAAACAAACGGCAGAACTCCTGATGAAACATGTCTTTAGATTACATGGTATCCCAAAAACTCTTCTGTCTGACCGTGGATCCCAATTTATTTCTAAATTCTGGCAAGAACTATGTCACATACTACGGATCGAGCGGAAGCTCACTTCTCCCTACCATCCGCAGACCAACGGACAGACTGAAAGAGTCAACCAATGCATCGAGCAGTATTTACGTTGTTACACTTCTTATTAACAGGATGATTGGGTAGATCTTCTCCCTCTGGCAGAATTTGCCTACAACAACGCAACCCACAGTACAACCAAGCAGAGTCCGTTCTACTTGAACTATGGGTTTCATCCCTCTATTCTTCCACCACGCATCCTTCCTTCAAACAACCCAGTAGCCTCAGATTATCTTACCCAAATAAAGGATTCTCTGGGTTTATTAAATACTACCATTGCACACGCTCACAGTCAACAAAAGAAGTACTATGATCTTCGCAGAAGACCTTCTCCACAGTACACTATCGGGGACCTCGTTTGGCTCTCAACAAAAAATGTAAGACTGAAGATCCCTAGCAAAAAGCTTGGACCTCTGTTCTTGGGACCTTTCCCAATCAAAAAACTTATTGGAAAAGCTGCAGTACAGCTTACATTGCCAATAGACCTAAAAATCCATCCCATTTTCCATGTGTCGCTACTGAAGCCCCATGTTCCGGACCAAGGAATAAGGCCTAATATTCCACCTCCGCCTCCTGTACAAGTTGAAGGTGGAGAAGAATACGAGATAAAAGAGATTCTGGATTCTCGTATCTACAGAAGAAGACTTCAGTACTTGGTTAGATGGAAGAACTATGGGCCCCAAGACGACACCTGGCTAAACACCTCTGAAATACATGCCCCTAGATTAATCCGCAATTTTCATGCGAGATACCCAGACAAACCAGCTCCAGAGGCCTTCAGGAGCCAGCCTTAAGGGGGGGGTATTGTAATGTTCCGGTACCTTTGGTACCCTAAATTACTCTTTTCACAAGTGTATGCGCCCCACCATTCTCTTTTGGAAAGGTGCGCATACACCTTTAAGACTGAAGCTGTCATCACTCAGCGCCGGACTAGATGGCTATTTAAATCGCCGGTTCTCACTCACATGTGTTCGTTCAAACACCCTTACCTGGATGCTAACTTGGCTTGAAGCTTTCGTGCTTGCAAGCATACCTCACTGACGGAACCTCGCTGCGCTGATCCCTGCATCCCGCTTCCAGATCATCCGCTCCTCCTGAACCAACCTTCGGCTGTACTGCTACTAGTGCTAAGTACCCCGCAGGGGAACCCTCTATAAACTTATACTAAGCTTACACTATCTAGCTCTGCATAGTAAAGACTATTTATCACATCTGCATATCTAGATTGCTAGCTCTTAAGACTACTGCTACTTATTCCTGCACTGGGTTGATCACTCTTGTATGTCCACCTGCTACTCTGTCATCTGCTACCATACATGATTGCTAAACCTACCTGCATCCATCTGCTACTGTCTTACCTTCAAGTGTCTGTCACCTACCACCTCCACTCAACCTGTCTCTTAAATCTTCATCACTGTGTTACTACATACATAAAGTCACTCTAGGAACCAGCTTGTTGAGTGTGTGTATTTACTAGCTGAATTAAGACCTTCCACACATGATGAGTCATTGAGGTTGGGAATGGTATCTCAGCATCTCTCTTACATGACTACTGAAGTGGAATATTTCTGCAGCTGAAAATCCACACCATACATGAAACGCAGGAGCGTTACAACTATGAAGTCTAAGGATACCACTTCCCACGGAACCTGGGGTATCGGTAAACTACAAAGTAACCCCAATGGTTTCGTGTTGTCAATTTTAGACCTTGCACAGATATCACAAGATGAAACAAACTTTTTTACGGTTGTCTTCATGTCTGGCCACCAAAACTGCCTAGTAAGTAGATTGAAAGTTTTAGTCATACCCATATGTCCTGCCATAGGTACATCATGCGACAATTCCAAGATCTTGGTTCGCATAGTAGGGGGTATATGGAACAAGGGTACCAGAGGTACCAGAACATTACAAGGAAAAGGAGTTCGGAACAGGAGGCAAACTGAAGCGCCCTGTAATCCTCTGCGGTGGAAGGAGATGCGCCAAACAAATTTGAAAGGTGTATCTCACACGTACCGATACAGACTATGCCGCAATTTATTTTTTTCACCCCTAAAGGGTGTATATTGAATAGCGGAATAGAAAAAAGGATATATAACTGTGTATCTCACACGTTCAAACACAGACTAGGCCCCGATTACAATTTTTTGTACCCTAAAGGGAGGATGAGGAAGAGGAGTAGGAGGAGTTCAGAACAGGAGGCAAACTGAAGCGCCCTGCAATCCTCGGCGGTGGAAGGAGATGTGCCAAACAAATTTAAAAGGTGTATCTCACACGTACCGATACAGACTATGCCGCAATTTAATTTTTTTCACCCCAAAAGGGTGTATATTGAATAGCGGAATAGAAAAAAGTATATAGAAAGGTGTATCTCACACGTACCGATACAGACTATGCCGCAATTTAATTTTTTTCACCCCAAAAGGGTGTATATTGAATAGCGGAATAGAAAAAAGGATATAAAACGGTGTATCTCACACGTACAAACACAGACTAGGCTCCGATTACAATTTTTTGTACCCTAAAGGCAGGATAAGGATGAGGAAGAGGAGTAGGAGGAGTTCGGAACAGGAGGCAAACTGAAGCGCCCTGCATTCCTCGGCGGTGGAAGGAGATGCGCCAAACAAATTTGAAAGGTGTATCTCACACGTACCGATACAGACTATGCCGCAATTTATTTTTTTCACCCCTAAAGGGTGTATATTGAATAGCGGAATAGAAAAAAGTATACAAAAATGGCGTATCTCACACGTACAAACACAGACTAGGCCCCGATTACAATTTTTGTGCCCTAAAGGCAGGATAAGGATGAGGAAGAGGAGTAGGAGGAGTTCGGAAAAGGAGGCAAACTGAAGCGCCCTGCAATCCTCGTCGGTGGAAGGAGATTTGCCAAACAAATTTTAAAGGTGTAATCTCACACGTACTGATACAGACTGTGCCGCAATTTAATTTTTTTTACCCCAAAAGGGTGTATATTGAATAGCGGAATAGAAAAAAGTATATAAAAAGGTGTATCTCACACGTACTGATACAAACTATGCTGCAATTTATTTTTTTTTACCTCAAAAGGGTGTATATTGAATAGCGGAATAGAAAAAAAGTATATAAAATTGGGGATTTTTCAATAGCACATGTGAACACAGCAGTGTCTTATGTTTTATGTCACGGTCAGCAGCAGGCTATGAAGGGAAAAAAAGAATTCCCTTGTAAATTTGTAATTTTTAAATAGCAGATTAGAACAGCACTCTGTAGTAAAATATAGCTGAACGCTGCACACAACAGACTGATAAAAATATTTTTTTTTTCTCCCTCCTCCTCAGTGGGCTCAAGTGAGGCCAAAAAGATCATTCTCTGCACCACCCCCCACTCAGCAAAATCGATGTAGATCGCTAACGGATGATTGTTCTGTCCTGTGTCTCCTAATCTCTCCCAGCCTACTCTCTCCAGCCTGTCCCTAAAATGCTCTTCTCTTTTTCCTTGCCTACATTCTGAACTGTCCCTGCATTCTTTTCGGGCACAATGTTTTTTTTCTCCCTGTCTGTCCCTAATCAGCAGCAGCCAGCACCGTTGTGTGTGCTCTATCCATACACTAGAGCAGACTGACGCACAGCGCGCTGTGTCTCTAGCTTATAAAGACCTGGGTCACATGCTTCAGCTGGACAATCACAGCCATGCCATTAGTAGACATGGCTGTGATGGCTTCTATGGCACACCAGTTAAAGGCTTGTTGATTGGCTGTTGAAAGCCCGCCATTACATACAAAACAGGAAATAAAATTACCGAACACGGATTTTAAACCCGAACATACAGTAAAGTTTTCGGGTCCGTGTCCGGGTAACAAAAATCCAATTATCCGGTACGGACCCGAATAATACAGTCCCTGTTCGCTCAACACTAATTGTGAATAGTAACATGGTAAGATCCCTTAAACCATAATGCAGAGGACAATATCAAGGATATCCCAAAAGCTCATATACAAGTATAATAATACTGCCGAAACAGCGGTCACAACACAGACCACAAAGGAGGAACCCCATCAAGCATCAAATAACAAATAAAACAACAAAATCACAAATTTAAAACACCAAACATCATGTGTAAAAAAGAGACAGTAAAAAGTATATATTTTTCTGCAGTCTGCAGGTATCGACCTCAGGGTTTGCTCTTGGATATGGAATTGGCTAAAAGGGCGTGTCCAAAGGGTGGTAATAAACAGCGCATACTCAGACTGGTCTGAGGTGGTAAGCGGGGTCCACCAAGGCTCAGTCCTGGGATCAACCTTGTTCAATTTATTCATAAACAGCATTGAGGATGGGATCAGTAGTTCTATATCAGTTTTTGCAGATGACACAAAATTGGGCAGGGCAATAACTGCACAACATGAAGCAGATATCCTACAGAATGACCTGGACGAGATATCACGAAGATAAAATTTTCCGTTCACGAACGCGAATTTCCGCAAATGTTCACGAACGGGCGAACCGCCATAGACTTCAATAGGCAGGTGTCACGGAACCATGAACCAGACGTACAACAACAGATAAGTGAAAATAAGAAGGCTTTATTGAAAATCAAGCTGAAAAGCAAAAGTCCAAACGGATGGCGAAACCGAGGCAGAGTCCTTGCAAAGCCAGAGGTCAGGAACCAGGAGGGTAGTCAGACGAAGCCGGGATCAGGAACCAGCAGGGTAGTCAGACGAAGCCAGAATAAGGAACCAGCAGGGTAGTCAGACGAAGCCAGGATCAGGAACCAGCAGGGTAGTCAGACGAAGCCAGGATCAGGGACCAGAAGCAGCAGCACTCTTAGAAGCATGTGAACACAGGAGGACCAAGCAAGGAACTGAAGCCACAGACCTCCTATATATATATGAGCTAGGCATCCAGCTCCTCCCAGTGGGAAGGAGGAGCCGCAGGGTGGGAGGCTACAAGAAACCCAGAAACCAAGATGGCCGCCAGCACATGTCAAACGAAGGAGAACAGCAAGAAGGTAAGACCATGACAGTACCTCCCCCTCAAGGGCCCCTCATCCGCGGAGTAAAGAACGGTTTCTGAGGGAAGCGTGCGTGGAAGGCTCGGAGCAAGGCAGGAGCATGGACATCTGCGGAGGGAACCCAGGAACGCTCCTCTGGACCATAACCACGCCAATGAACCAAAAACTGCACCCGACCACGGACCAGGCGTGAGTCCAGGATATTGCTCACCTCATACTCCTCACGATTGCCCACTTGGACCGGACGAGGCCGAGGAACCGAGGAAGTGAAACGATTACACACCAGTGGCTTCAACAGGGAGACATGAAACACGTTGGAGATCCGCATGCCAGGAGGAAGCGCAAGGGCATAGGCTACCGGGTTTACCCTGCGAAGCACTCGGAAGGGACCAACAAAGCGAGGCGCCAGCTTGGGAGTGGGCACTCGAAGGTTGAGGTTGCGGGTGGACAACCATACACGGTCTCCGGCCTGGTAGGAAGGAGCAGGCGCTCGTCTGCGATCAGCCTGGAGTCTCTGGCGCTGCGCAGAGACCTCAAGGGACTTCTGGATCTGTACCCAAGAAGCACGTAGGACGGAAAGGTGATCCTCCACAGCCGAAATATCCTGGGGAGAGAATACCTCCGGTAACACGGCAGGTTGGAACCCATAATTGGCCATGAAGGGAGACGTCCCAGAGGAAGAGTTCACCGCCGTGTTCCTGGCAAACTCAGCCCAAGGCAGGAGGTCAACCCAATTGTCTTGGTGATCGGAGACATAGCAACGAAGGAATTGCTCCAAGGCCTGATTGGATCGTTCTGCGGCCCCATTGGACTGAGGGTGGTAGGCCGAGGAGAAGGAGAGATGAATCCCCAACTGGGAGCAAAAGGCGCGCCAGAACCTGGACACAAACTGACTCCCCCGATCCGACACAATCTCCTTGGGCAAACCGTGCAACCGGAAGACCTCCCTGGCAAAAATCGTGGCCAACTCCTGTGCAGAGGGTAACTTCTTGAGAGGAACACAGTGGCACATTTTGGAAAATCGATCCACAATCATGAGAATGACCGTATGGCCTCGGGATGCAGGGAGGTCCACAATGAAATCCATCCCCAGGTGTGACCATGGGCGCTCCCCGGTGGCTATGGGTTGCAGAAGGCCCAACGGAAGGTGCCGAGGGGACTTACTCTGGGCACAAACGGAGCATGCCGCTACATATGCGGCGATGTCGGAACGTAGGGAAGGCCACCAGAACAGACGTGAAACAGCCCAGGACAGCTGATTCTTTCCAGGATGCCCCGCGGTCTTGGAGTTATGGTAGGTTCGCAACAACCGAGTGCGCAACTCCTCAGGCACAAAACATCTGCCGTTGGGTCTCCCAGAGGGAGCACCAGATTGAGCCGCCAAAATCTGCTCACCCAGGGGAGAGGTCAGGCTGGTGCGAATGGCGGCCAGGATCTGATTCGGAGGTATGACCGAAGTCGGAATCGACTCCTCCCTGGACAGGTCGGAGTACTGCCGTGATAAGGCATCCGCCCTGATGTTCTTGGAACCGGGTAGGTAGGAGACCACGTAATTAAAACGTGACAAGAACAGAGCCCATCTGGCCTGACGTGGTGTCAATCTCTTGGCCTCAGAAAGGTAGGTCAGATTCTTGTGGTCCGTCAGGATGAGGACCGGAACCACCGAACCCTCGAGCAAGTGCCTCCATTCTTTAAGGGCCTGCACGATGGCCAATAACTCCCTGTCACCAATCTGATAGTTGCACTCCGCGGAAGACAGTTTCCGGGAGTAAAACCCACAAGGAAGCAGAGGACCCTCTGGTGTTCTACGCTGAGACAGAAGGGCGCCTACTCCCGTCTCAGACGCGTCCACCTCGAGGACAAAGGGCAACCCAGGGTTGGGATGCGACAGAATCGGAGCCGACACAAAGGCGGACTTTAGAGCCTCAAAAGCTCGGATGGCCTCGAGCGGCCAGACCTGGGAATTACTGCCCTTCCTGGTCAGATCCGTGAGAGGCTTGGCTAGCATGGAAAAGTCCCTGATGAACTTCCGATAATAATTGGCGAAGCCCAAAATGCGCTGCAGGGAGCGAAGACCACTGGGCTGGGGCCACTGTAAGACAGCCGAAACCTTCTCAGGATCCATGGAGAACCCCTCAGCGGAAATGATGTAACCTAAGAAGGTTACCTGGGATCGGTGAAATTCGCATTTCTCAAGCTTACCGAACAGCTTGTTCTCTCGTAACCGTTGCAACACTCGTCTGACATCCAGAATGTGGGTCGCCATGGATTCAGAATATACCAAGATGTCATCCAAATAGACCACCACACACTGCTGCAACAGGTCACGGAAAACATCGTTAATGAATTCCTGAAAGACTGCGGGCGCATTGCACAACCCAAAGGGCATAACCAAGGATTCATAATGACCGGTCCTGGTGTTAAACGCGGTCTTCCACTCATCGCCCGCCTTGATCCTTACGAGGTTATATGCCGCCCTCAGGTCGAGTTTGGTAAAGACCGTGGCCCCTTTAAGGCGATCGAACAGCTCGGAAATCAAGGGTATCGGGTAAGCGTTCTTGATCGTGATGCGATTGAGACCCCTGTAATCGATGCAAGGCCTCAACTCACCGCCCTTCTTTTTCACAAAGAAAAATCCAGCCCCTGCCGGGGACGAGGATTTGCGAATGTGTCCGCGTGAAAGCGCCTCCTTCACGTACTCCTCCATGGCCTCATTCTCCGCTACCGACAGTGGATAGACCTTGCCACGAGGAGGAACGGCACCAGGTTGTAACTCGATGGCACAATCGTATGGGCGGTGCGGAGGTAGGGCAACCGCGCGCACCTTATCGAATACATCCCGGTACTCCTCGTATTCAGGAGGCAACAGAGAGTCCGAGGAAGTACACAGCAACTTGACAGGCCCATGGATGCAACTAGCCCCACACTGCGGTGACCACGAGAGGATCTCGGCCGATCTCCAATCGAAAGTCGGATTATGCTTCTGGAGCCAGGGGTACCCCAAGACCACCGAGTAGTGTGGAGACGAAATAACCTGGAAGCAGACCGACTCTCTGTGAACGGCACCAATGGCTATCCCCACTGGAAGGGTCTCATGAGTCACGTGTGGCGGCAGAAGGGGTCTGCCGTCTATCGCCTCAAGAGCCAGTGGAGAACCTCGGAGCTGCAGAGGAATGGAATTGGCGGCAGCGAACACACTATCAATGAACAAACCACCAGCACCAGAGTCCACCAACGCCTGGGTCATCACTGAGCCCCCGACCCAGGAGAGGACAACAGTGATCAGTGGTTTGTCAACACGGGAAACCGGGGACGAGGAGACTCCACCCAAGATCTGCCCCCGACAGGATCTCAGGTGCGAGCGTTTCCCGGACGGTTCGGACATGCCAACCGAAAATGCCCACCGAGACCACAGTACATGCATCGACCCTCGCGTCTTCGGAGTACCCTCTCCCCCTCGGACAGGCGAGCAAAGCCCAGCTGCATGGGTTCACCCCCAGCCAAGTCATCCCCAGGAGGCGTGGGAGGAGAGGGAGGCACGGGTGGGACAGCAAAGGTAGGCGCCAATCTGTTAGGAGGCCTCCGCAGACTCTCCTTAAAGGAAGGTCTCTCCCTGAGTCTGGTGTCAATCAAAATCAAGAAAGAAATAAGAGACTCGAGCTCCACTGGTAGGTCCTTAGCTGCAACCTCATCCTTCAAGGCATCCGAGAGACCATGAGAGAAAGCAGCGACCAGAGCCTCATTATTCCAGCCCACCTCTGCTGCCAGGGTACGAAACTCAATGGCGTATTCAGCTACGGATCGTGAACCCTGTCTGATGGACATAAGGAGCTTCGCAGCAGAGGCAGCACGAGCCGGCACATCGAATACCCTCCGAAGAGAAGCAACAAAACCGGAAAACTCGGCAACCACCGGATTGTTGTTCTCCCATAAAGGGCTGGCCCAGGCCAAGGCCTTGTCCGAGAGCAGCGAAATTAAGAAGCCCACCTTTGATCTCTCAGTAGGAAAGGCATGTGGCAGCAACTCAAAATAAATGCCCACCTGGTTAAGGAAACCTCGGCACTGAGTTGGCTCTCCCCCAAAGCGCTGTGGAAGGGGGGCAGAACCGGTCATACCCCGAAACACCGCAGGCGCAACAACAGGTGTCGGGGTAGACTCTGGCGCAACAACCGGAGCGGCAGTAGGAGCGGGCCCAGGAGCGACAACCGACCCATCGGCAACGGGAGCGAAATGAGCCGTGCGTTCAAGCAGGGTTTGCAACGCCACGGCGAACCGACCCAACAGGTGATCCTGCTGATCAAGTCTGGCAACCAGCGTGGGTAGCGAGGATGGCCCTGTACCGTCAGAATTCATGGCTTGGTCCTAATGTCACGGAACCATGAACCAGACGTACAACAACAGATAAGTGAAAATAAGAAGGCTTTATTGAAAATCAAGCTGAAAAGCAAAAGTCCAAACGGATGGCGAAACCGAGGCAGAGTCCTTGCGAAGCCAGAGGTCAGGAACCAGGAGGGTAGTCAGACGAAGCCGGGATCAGGAACCAGCAGGGTAGTCAGACGAAGCCAGGATCAGGAACCAGCAGGGTAGTCAGACGAAGCCAGGATCAGGAACCAGCAGGGTAGTCAGACGAAGCCAGGATCAGGGACCAGAAGCAGCAGCAGTCTTAGAAGCATGTGAACACAGGAGGACCAAGCAAGGAACTGAAGCCACAGACCTCCTATATATATATGAGCTAGGCATCCAGCTCCTCCCAGTGGGAAGGAGGAGCCGCAGGGTGGGAGGCTACAAGAAACCCAGAAACCAAGATGGCCGCCAGCACATGTCAAACGAAGGAGAACAGCAAGAAGGTAAGACCATGACAGCAGGCGAATTTTAAAACCCACAGGGACTCTTTCTGGCCACAATAGTGATGGAAAAGTTGTTTTAAGGGGACCAACACCTGGACCGTGGCATGCCGGAGGGGGATCCATGGCAAAACTCCCAATGGAAAATTACGTAGTTGACGCAGAGTCGGGTTTTAATCCATAAAGGGCATAAATCACCTAACATTCCTAAATTGTTTGGAATAACATCCTCTTTTTTTAAATTAAAAAAACCTGTTCTTACCAGTTTAATCTCTGTTTTTGGATAGGAAATCCTATCTGTCTGTCCCTAATCAGCAGCCAGCACGTATAATGTGTGCTCTGTCCCTGAACTACACAGCAGAATGACGCCGCAGCGGCGCTGGCTCGAACTTATAAAGACTTGGTCGCATGCTTCAGATGGCCAATCACAGCTACTAATACATTTGTAGGCATGGCTGGGATGGCTTAAGGCACACCAGTTAAACGCTTGTTGATTGGCTGTTGAAAGCCCGCCATGAAAAGCGCTCCAATGCATATAAAACCCGGAAATAAAACGACTGAACACAGATTTTTACCCGAATATACAGTAAAGTTTTCAGGTCCGTGTTCGGGTAACAAAAATCCAATTATTCGGTACGAACACGAATAATACAGTCCGTGTTCGCTCAACCCTAGCAGCAGTCCTTCAGGCTGGGAACCTCCTGGGCAAAAGCAGGGCAGCTCCAGATACCAGAATATCTATGCACTCCCCAATCACCTTCAGTGTACTTTCCCCAGAGATTGGAAGACAGCATAAAAATTCAGGTTGCTGATTTGCCTTTCCAGCCCACTACATTCTAGAATCCTTCAAAAGGCATGGGAATCAATCAAACCTGCAACCAGTGGAGCCCAGAACAGCCCAAGCAATCACAAGCTGCTCCACTGATTACAGAGGAACCAACAACTAAATTTACCTCACGAGCCTAACAACCTGTCTGAGAAGGTGCTACAGATTTTTAATGTATTTAATGATAGTCACTTCTTCAGGATTAACCACTTTACCACCGGGGGATTTTCCTGCTTTACGTCCAGGCCACTTTTTGCAACTTGGCACTGTGCGACTTTAACTGAAAATTGCGCGGTCATGCAACGCTGTACCCAAAAGAAATTTGCATCCTTTTTTCCCACAAACAGAGCTTTCTTTTGTTGGTATTTGATTAGCTCTGCGCTTATCATTTTTTGCGATATTAATGAAAAAAGAGCGAAAATTTTGCGAAAAAATTTACATTTTCTACTTTGACAGTTAAAAATATCCAATATATTCAATTTTTGTCATATATTTAGGCCAAAATGTATTTCTTTTGGTAGTATTTGATCACCTGTGCGATTTTTAATTTTTGAAAAAAGAGCGACAATTTTGAAAAAATAAAAAACTATATTTTTTACATTCTGATATATAACATTCCCAAAAAAAATTTAAAAATCGAAATTTTTTAACATTTTAGGCCAATTTGTTTTCTGCTACATATTTTTGGTAAAAAAAAAAATCATAATAAGCGTATTTTGATTGGTTTGCGCAAAAGTTATCGTGTTTACTAACTACGTGAAAGATTTGTCATTTTTATTGTTTATTTTTTTTTTTACTAGTAATGGCGGCGATCTGCGTTTTTTTTTGCGGGACTGCGACATTGCGGAGGACAGATTGGACCCCTAACTGACATTTTTTTTTTTCCAAAAACATTTTTGACACTTTTGGGGGTACCAGTGACATTACTACAGTAATCAGTGCTATAAATATGCACTGTTACTGTAATAATGACACTGGCAGGGAAGGGGTTAACTTTATTGGTGATCAAGGGGTTAAATGTATGCCTCATGCTTACTGACGTGTGTGGGGGAAGGGGATTGTGTGACACAAACACAGATCGCAGGTTCAGCTATACTGAATCCTGTAATCTGTGACTGTCTGTCACAGAGGAGATCCGCCCGCTTTGTTTACACAAGCGGGCGGATTTCCACACTCGATCCCAGATGATCAGGGAAGAGCGGCGGTGATCACTGCCTCTCCTCCCCTGGCCCGACTCCCGCCCGACTCCCGCTGTGTCTGAACAGCGGGAGCGAGCCTCCGGTGATAACGAGCCACTTTGCCGCAGTACTAACTCAGTGAGCGGTCGGCAAGTGGTTAACACTTCATTGTAAATATAGGTGTCATCCAGTTAGAATTTGCAACTGTAAATAATCTAAATAAAAAAAGACACATCTCTACTATTGTGGCAACTATCACCAAAGTAGTGAAAGCATAGTTTAGAGGATAAATGAGGTTGGGGCCAAATACAGATAGAAACTGTAATAGCTGTAAATTAAGGTATATAGAGAGTAACCAAATCAAAATACAATATACATGCCAAGCAACTAAATACGTAGTAGGTAAATACCTGTTAAAGAAGCTAAAAAGCTAACTCACTTCAAAGTCCTAGGCAATGTGTAAGGTCTTAAGTACTGTGACACCAATCCAGGAAAGACCCAGCAGAAAAAAAGTACAAATGTCCAAAACTATGGTTTAAATCAAGAAAAGGGGGATTGTATGAGGCTATAATATAATAAACTTACCTATGTAATTATTGTAATTATTATTTACAGATTTATTGTTGTCGATTCTTACTGGATGACACCTACTATATTTACAAAGCATAATTTCCCCAAGGTGCTTTTAAAATCCCATGCTTTACCCATGATGTGATTATGAGGGTTTCTATACTCTACTACATATCTTCGGAAATTGTATTTATTGGGCAGGTCAATTTGGAATTGTTAATTCCCCCAGATTTGATTAATTATTCCTTGTTCATATGAATCATAATAAACAGTATGCAAAACACGTTTAACGTTTAACATCTTTAACGAGCTTTAAGAAATAAAAAATCTGTTGGGAGACTCAACTTGCAGAAATGTACCAAAAACTGTATAGCTACTCACCTCATTTTTAAACTTGTCAGTTTCATGGTGGTTCAACTAAGCAAAAGAAAGACTTGCTATTAACACGCAGTAAAATGTAATAATTCAAGAAAAAGTTTTGAAATGATTGATGACTAAAGTAATTGATAATTTATAAAATAATATGTCAGTCATACAAAATTAGCTTGCTTTTCTCTGTGGGCACGTAATATAATTATGGAATACACTATATGATTTTGTAATAAAAAAATCAAATGTCAGATTGAGCTCAAATTATTCAAAAGTCATATCGCTTCTGATCTCCTATGCAAATTAATTCATTCAAATGTAAATTAATAAATCATTTCTGTTCCTTTGTTATTACTCTGAAATAAACCAACTCCACTTTTCTAGATTAAAGAAAAATTGTAGGCATAAAAACGTAATAAGTGAGAATTAGTCCTCCGTGAGCATTTTAAAATAAGTTAATGAACCCTAATAACTGAACTGGTTAAAAAGTATCTGCATAAAGTGCTATTGGTTATCTTGAAGTTTCTACATCCGTAATCACTATAATAACTCTGAGAGTTTTTTTTATATTATATGAATATATCATTCTGAAATGTTTATATGGAAATATGGAAAAATACAGCCTACAATTTTCTTTCAAAAAGCATGTTGAGAGATTAATACCTCAGTAAATCAAGAGCCTTTTACTAAAGCCATCAGAAAAAAATACAGTGATGCAGAGAACCTGTACAGCAATGTTTAAAAGTGGTTTCAGTGCATCATTGATACAAAGAATTTGGGTGGCCATACTCCTATGTTAGGTCACCAAGACTATGAACAACTAGCTGGCTAGTTTGTGGTCCAAGAAAACAAATAATAATTTAGCCCCCAAACTCATTGTAACAGTAATGGAGGGCTCTGGTCAGCTTGCTTAGAAGGGCCTTATTATGCTTATTATGAGGGCTTTGTTATGTGCCAACCCCCTCATAAAAACAGAGACACGGAGAGACATTTGTGTCAGTGTATTGGAAGCTGCCTGGGCTGGTGCCAGCTGTCATGGTTAAGATCTGAAGTCCTCTGCCCTCCCCTATACCCCACAGTCATAATCTTTTCATGCTTTGGACATTAGGGGGGTGAAAAGGGTGGGCATAGTTAGGAACTCTTTATTAGTACCTGTGAGAGGTCCAACACTTGTATTAATGAGGGGACATTCACAGAGTTAACGGAAGCTAGACAAGATCTACAGAAGATCCTAAATTTAAAGATGCAACGTGCCCTTTATTATAGAAAGGGTACTTTCTATGAACAAAGAGATAAATCAGGTACATTTCTAGCCAAGGCGCTGAAAGATCTGAACACGTCATCTACGATACGAGGTATTAAAACATCAGTGGGTGTAATGCAATATGCTAACTAGGAAATTGCCTCGGCGTTTCATGAATACTGTACAAAACGTTATAATTTACCAACCAAGCACAAATTACTGAACTCCTTAGAGTGCAGAAAAAAAAATATTCAAGAGTTCCTTAAAATGAGCGGAATGGCGGTCATGTCGCAACTGAATGCAATACATTTAGAGAGGCCTATTGGGGAGGAGGAAATAACGGCAGTAATAAAGGAATTGAAACCAGGTAAAAGCCCAGGCCTGATGGCTTGACCTCACACTATTATAAGACGTTTGTCTTCGTCCTTAAGGGGCCACTGACTAGGGTCTTTAATTCACTAAAAGAGGGGAGCTTGCCATCCAAAACTTTTTTGGAAGCATTTGTGAAGGTTATCCCAAAGTTGGGTGAAGATCAAAGTGAGTGTGCAAGTTAAAAGCCTATTTCCCTACTCAACCTAGATCTGAAATTACTAGCGAAGATTCTGACAAATCGATTATGCCCATTAATGCTGTCACTGGCAAATCGATTATGCCCATTAATGCTGTCACTCATTGGTTCGGAACAGGCTGGCTTTATGCCAGGAAGGGAGGCAAGGGATAATTTAATCAAAACAATAAATCAAATCCATACAGTACAAACGGAGAAGATTAAGGGCTGTCTACAGATGCGGAGAAGGCCTTCGACAGGGTTGCGTGGGACTATTTGCATGCTATGTATAAATATGTTAGAATGCAGACCCACATGCTTGCATGGATTAGGACCCTTTACCATTTCCCAACCACAAGGCTAATGGAACTCTGTCTGACCCTGTGGCAATTGCATATGGGACCAGGCAGGGGTGCCCATTGTCTCCTCTTCTATTTGTGATCTCCCTAGAGCCTTTTATTTGGATGGTGACACTTTCACATTCAATAAAGGGTTTTCTAGTAGGAGGAAAGGAGTATAAACTGGCTGCATATGCGGACGACCTGTTGTTTTTTTGACACAACTTCATATATCGATACCAAATTTTCTAGAAATATTTAAAGAATTTGCATATATTTCTAACTTTAAGATTAACTACACAAAATCTGAAGCTCTCAATCTCACACTTGATAAACAGACATTATGGCACAACAAAACAACTCCTTCAAATGGGTCAAGAGAGAGCTAAAGTATTTAGGTGTAAATATTACCAGAAAAGTGGGTGATATTTCTTTAGCAAATTATTTACCGTTGATACGTCAAATAACATTAAATCTTAAAAAATGGAATCTGAAGCATTTCTCTTGGTTCGGACGGGTAGCAATAATTAAGATGACTATCCTCCCTAAAATATTATATTACTCCACACATTACCAATTAGAGTTCCAATGAGCTATTTTAAAAAATTAGCTTCAATGGTGAGGAAGTTTCTATGGCAAGGGAATAGACCACGTATAAACTAGAGATATATGACAATAGATAAGGGGAAAGGAGGACTAGGATTCCCAAATTTTCAAACTTATTATTTGGCAGTCCATTTGGCAAGGATAGTGGACTGGCAATGCCATAGGGGTAATAAGGACTGGATTCTGTTAGAGGACTCAACTACTATAATGGATTTGAGATTTGTGCCATGGATAGAGTGGGGGAAGTGCCCCTTATATTTAACCACTTGCCGACCGCCGCACGACTATCTACGTCGGCGGTCAGCCCCTCACAGGCAAACTAACGTAGGGCTACGTTGCTTGCTTGTGAGGGTCTAGGGAGCGAGCGCGCGCCCCCGGGGGCGCGCTCCCGCTCCCGCGTGGTCACAGACCCCCCCGCGCGTGTGACCAGCGGACCCGATGTCCGCCGGTCACTCGGCGATCGGCGGGGGAGAGGGAGAATGTCAGGCAGCTTGTGTAAACAAACTGCCTGTCATTCTCCTCGCTGCAAAGACACTGATAAAACGGATCTGGTATGTAGATCCGTTGATCAGTGTCCTTACAGCTAGAGCCACAGCCAATCACAGTAGAAACCACGCCCCTAGGGACACACACAGCCCCTCCCTTCCAAATAAAGTTAACCCCTTCACTACCAGTGTATTTTTACAGTAACAGTGCATATGTATAGCACTGATTACTGTAGAAATGTCACTGGTAACCCCAAAAGTGTCAAAAATGTCAGTCAAGGGTCCGATCTGTCCGCCGCAATGTCGCAGTACCGCAAAAAAAATCGCAGATCGCCGACATTACGCGTTAAAAAAAAAAACAACAAAAATGACAAAAATCTTTCCCTTTGTTAGTAAACGCGATAACTTTTGCGCAAACCAATCAAAATACGCTTTTTGCGATTTTTTTTACCAAACATAGGTAGCATAAAACAAATTGGCCGAAAATTTTTAAAAATTTTGATTTTTACATTTTTTTTGGGGGGAATTTCATATAAAAAAATGTGAAAAATATTGCTATTTTTGCAAAATTGACGCTCTTTTTTTGTTTATAGCGCGTGATCAAAAAATCGCACAGGTGATCAAATACCACCAAAAGAAAGCTCTGTTTGTGGGAAAAAAAGGACGTCAAATTCGTTTAGGTACAGCGTCGCACGACCGCGCAATTGTGCGTTAAATTCACGCAGTGCCGAATCGCAAAATACCCCCTGGTCGGAATGGGGGTAAAATCTTCCGGGGCTTAAGTGGTTAAAACAGCATCCCACAATAGGTGCAACATTATTGGCAATTCGGGAGGCGATTTGTTCTACAGCCATTTCAACTTATGTAGGGCCTTTAACTCTGTTAGATAATAACCCCTATTTTCCACCAAGGATGACGACGGCTCAGACATTTAAAATAGAGGAAAATAGACCATTGTTAGCAACACACTGTATACATGGGGGCAGGATTCTGACATATGCCGGTTTGAAGTCCTGTATGAGCTTAAGCAATTGCACATTATGGTCATATAGGCAAATTCATAGCTATCTTTCCTCCCATTTTAAAAAAGGGTATTTTAAAAAGCCTCTGACAAATTTTGAGTCCATATGCCTTAAAAGGCAAAAAAATTATAAAACTACCTCACGGATGTATACACTACTTCAATCTACCTTACCACCAGATGTAGATAGGTTCAGAGATCTCTGGGAGTCTGTAATGCAGGTTAAATTTACAGATTTCCAATGGAGGAATGCATGTATCCTGGCCTATCAATGCTCTATAAGTACACGTTTGCAAGAGACCTCGTATAAAGTATTGTCACAATGATATGCAACGCCCGTTAAGATTATTAAATGGTACCCACAGACTAAGGACAGGTGTTGGAGATGTCATCAAGCATGGGGAGATATGATGCATATCTGGTGGGATTGTCCACTAATAAAGACATTTTGGTTTAAGGTACAAGAGCTAATTATACATATTACAAACTCAAAGGTGAGGTTATCTCCGGCATGTTGCTTGTTGCACATTTCTGATTTTTCATTGAAGGAGTACAGACTGTCTTTGGTCAAGCATGTGTTAAATACTGCTAAAGCGTTAATTCCGAGATATTGGAGGGTGGACCGGGCCCCCACTATAAAGGGTGGCTTAAAGACGCGAATAAGATATGTTATTTAGAAGAAACTGTGACAATTACCAAGGATTTAACTGAGACATTTGCAAAGACTTGGGGAGCATGGTTTATGGCTAAATACTAGATATAGCTAAATACTGGGTGGGTTTTTTCCTTTTGTGTGGGTGTGCGTTGGCTTTGTAGTTTCCTCTTGGCACGATAATACCATTTAGTATAGTATGATACTATGCTTAATTGTGTTTTTTGTCGGGCGGAGGGAAGCTGCAATAGGAGGCTGTGGGTGCAGGAGAAGTGCTGTACAAAGGATTTGAATAAATTATGTGCATAAATGACTGGCTTAAATGTACAGATCAGAAATTGCATAAATTACATTGTAATGACATTGTAATGGGATTGTGTATAATTTGAATGTATGATGATTAAAATAATAAAGAGATGTTATATAGAAATATCCTAATTGACAACTTTATTTTCTTTCCTCATTTTTCGAAAACTTCTGGCAAAAAAAATGTCATTTTTAAAAGACTCACTACTAGAGTTGAGCGAACACCTGGATGTTCGGGTTCGGTGGGTTTGGTCGAACTTGAAAAAAAAAGTCCGGGTTCGTGACCCGGACTTAACCCGAACTTTGCCCCGATCCAAAACCCCATTGAAGTCAATGGAGACCCAAACTTTTGAGCACTAAAATGCCTTTAATGCACACATGGAAAGGGCTAGAGGTCTGCAAATGGCAGCAAAATCATCTTAAGAGCATTACAAGTGCACTGCAAACAAATGTGGATAGGGAAATAACTTAAAAGAACATAAAAACAGAAAAATAAAAAATATTAATCTTGAATGATGTAGGAGGAGGACGAGGCACATATGGAGTAGGAGGTTGAGGTGGCGGAGGATATGGCGGTGTAGGTGGAAGCGGCGGCGGCAATGGAGGAGGAGGACGAGGTAGCCAATGCTGGTTTTGGTTTTTAATAAAAAAAAAATTTAAATTCGGGTACACCCCAAAAGAGTAAGAAAGATCAAATCCAGCAATGGCTGAGTAAGGCCAGTATACATGACTATTCTGCACAAGGTACGGACAAGTCCTGTGGGATCCATGCCTGATTCATTTTAATGAACGTGAGCTTGTCCACATTGGCTCTGGACAGGCGGCTGCGCTTATCTGTGATAACGCCCCCAGCCATGCTAAATACACGTTCAGATAATACACTGGCTGCAGGGCAGGCCAGCACCTCCAAGGCGTAAAGGGAAAGCTCAGGCCATGTGCCCAACTTGGAGACCCAGAAGTTGAAGGGGTAGACCCGTCATTCAGTACGTCTAGGCGTGTGCACACATACTGCTCCACCATGTTAGTGAAATGCTGCCTGCTGCTAAGACGTTCCATATCAGCTGCTGGTGCTGCTGCTTGTTGTGGCATGCTGACAAAGCTTTTCCACATGTCGGCCATGCTAACCCTGCCTTCTGAGGTGCTGGCGGTGCCCTGGGAGCGTTGATGACCTCTTCCTCCTCCTCCCCTGCCTTGGCCTTGTGCTTCCACTGTGCCCCCGCTGTCAAGTGGGAATGCCACAAGCAGCGCGTCTACCAGCGTGCGCTTGTACTCCCACATCTTCCGATCACGCTCCAGTGAGGGAATTAAGGACGGTACGTTGTCCTTGTAATGGGGATCCAGCAGGGTGGCCACCCAGGAATCAGCACAAGTTACTATTTGGAGGAAGAGTGAAGAGGCACAGAATCCAAGTTGCATGAGGTGAAGTTTTCACAGTCAGTGATGATTTGGGGAGCCATGTCATCTGCTGGTGTTGGCCCACTGTGTTTTATCAAGTCCAAAGTCAGCGCAGCCCTCTACCAGGAAATTCTAGAGCACTCCATGCTTCCCTCCGCTGAACAGCTTTATGGAGATGCTGATTTCATTTTTCAGCAGGACTTGGCATCTGCCCACACTGCCAAAAGTAGCAATACCTGGTTTAATGATCATAGTATCACTGTGATTTATTGGCTAGCAAACTCACCTGACCTAAACCCCATAGAGAATCTGTGGGGAATTGTTAAGAGGAAGATGAGAGATTCCAAACCCAACAATGAAAGCAGCTATCAAAGCAACCTGGGCTTCCATAACACCTCAGCGGTGCCACAGGCTGATTGCCTCGATGCCACGCCCCATTGATAGAGTAATTCATGCAAAAGGAGCCCCAACCGACTATTGAGTACATACTTTATTGTACATAAACATACTTTTCAGTACACCAACATTTCTACTAATAATACTAATATACTAATTTTCAGAGATACTACATTTTTGTGTTTTATTAGCTGTAAGCCATAATCATCAAAATTAAAAGAAAGAAATGCTTGAAATATATCACTCTGTGTGTAACACATCTATATAAAATATATGAGTTTTACCTTTTTAATTGAATTAATAAAATAAATTAACTTTTTGATGATATTCTAACTTTATGAGATGTACCTGTAATAGATGAAGTGGGACAGAGGACACAGAACTTACAAGCGTCTCACCGGTGCACTAAAGTACTGATCATTACTCCATCTCCATCCTTTTCCAGCCCTAAGGAAATGTACTTAGTATACAGCCTAGATGAGACTCCCTGGTGAGTGCAGGGGACTGGCCTTGCAGAGTGCATAGCTGACTACACTGAAGTACAAGACTGCTTTTTTTCTTCGTTCCCTATACTCTTCCCTATACCTGGCTGCTGGAACGGCACTGTGGTTACACTGATATTATTGTCAGTGGGCAAACCAAATGCTGCCTCACTACACTGTGACCACCATATGCTCTCTTAGCAAACATAATCACATTTCAGTGCCCAGCAAAGCCCTCTCAACGACCTTCACTAAGTATAAGAGATTTCCTTTGAACTTGATGCCAGCTGCGAAGATACTGTTTACTGCTACTCTAGATAATATCTAACTCTTAACTTATATGGTGATTTTTTTAAGACCATTAGTACCTGATGACCTTATGTTGAGTACCCACAGGCAGTCCCTCACATTGCTAAATACTCTTGAGCTCAAGCCCCTCAGGGCTATAAACACACTGACTGCCACTTTAAACTACTTTGGTCTTGTACCATCTATAATAATAAAATGCAAGTGTCTCTGCGTCCAGTCCCTGTGTCCGTGGGATTGCGCTACTGCGCATGTGCCCCATGGACAGCCGTTGGGACCTGAAACGCAGAGACTTCAGACGGTTGTGCGCCCTGAGAGCACGCCCATTGTGTGACAATAGCGAATTAAAATTTGCTATTGTCATACGGATCCTCCTCCTGGCCAATCAGGGAGCAGGTCCTCCAGCTTCCTGATTGGCCGAAAGGCCAACCCCATGCCATTGGCCCAGGAGGAGGCGCCAGGAGGACTGAGGAGATGTGGGAATCCGGGGACTGAACTGAAGAGCAGCTGCCGTGACCATGAGGTAAGTGCATGGACGGTTCTCGCAGGGGGGAACGCTGGCATCTCTGCATTGATTGGGGGCAATGCTGTTGCACTCTGCAATGATTAGGGGCAATGTTGTGGGCACTCTGCAATTGATTGGGGGCAATGCTGTGGCACTCTGCATTGATTGGGGGCATTGCTGTGGGCACTCTGCAATTGATTGGGGGCAATGCTGTGGGCACTCTGCAATTGATTGGGGGCAATGCTGTGGGCACTCTGCAATTGATTGGGGGCAATGTTGTGGCACTCTGAAATTGATTTGGGGCAATGCTGTGGCACTCTGCATTGATTGGGGGCAATGCTGTGGGCACACTGCAATTGATTGGGGGCAATGCTGTGGCACTCTGCAATTGATTGGGGGCAATGCTGTGGCACTCTGCATTGATTGGGGGCAATGCTGTGGGCACTCTGCATTGATTGAGGGCATTGCTGTGGGCACTCTGCAATTGATTGGGGGCAATGCTGTGGCACTCTGAAAATGATTGGGGGCAATGCTGTGGCACTCTGCAATTGATTGGGGGCAATGCTGTGGGCACTCGGCAATTGATTGGGGGCAATGCTGTGGCACTCTGCAATTGATTGGGGGCAATGCTGTGGCACTCTGCATTGATTGGGGGCATTGCTGTGGGCACTCTGCAATTTATTGGGGGCAATGCTGTGGGCACTCTGCAATTGATTGGGGGCAATGCTGTGGCACTCTGCAATTGATTGGGGGCAATGCTGTGGCACTCTGCATTGATTGGGGGCAATGCTGTGGGCATTCTGCATTGATTGAGGGCATTGCTGTGGGCACTCTGCAATTGATTGGGGGCAATGCTGTGGCACTCTGAAAATGATTGGGGGCAATGCTGTGGCACTCTGCAATTGATTGGCGGCAATGCTGTGGGCACTTGGCAATTGATTGGGGGCAATGCTGTGGCACTCTGCAATTGATTGGGGGCAATGCTGTGGCACTCTGCATTGATTGGGGGCATTGCTGTGGGCACTCTGCAATTGATTGGGGGCAATGCTGTGGGCACTCTGCAATTGATTGGGGGCAATGCTGTGGGCACTCTGCAATTGATTGGGGGCAATGCTGTGGGCACTCTGCAATTGATTGGGGGCAATGCTGTGGCACTCTGAAATTGATTCGGGGCAATGCTGTGGCACTCTGCATTGATTGGGGGCAATGCTGTGGGCACACCTCAATTGATTGGGGGCAATGCTGTGGCACTCTGCAATTGATTGGGGGCAATGCTGTGGCACTCTGCATTGATTGGGGGCAATGCTGTGGGCACTATGCATTGATTGAGGGCATTGCTGTGGGCACTCTGCAATTGATTGGGGGCAATGCTGTGGCACTCTGAAAATGATTGGGGGCAATGCTGTGGCACTCTGCAATTGATTGGGGGCAATGCTGTGGGCACTCGGCAATTGATTGGGGGCAATGCTGTGGCACTCTGCATTGATTGAGGCAATGCTGTGGGCACTCTGCAATTGATTGGGGGCAATGCTGTGGCACTCTGCAATTGATTGGGGGCAATGCTGTGGCACTCTGCAATTGATTGGGGGCAATGCTGTGGCACTCTGCAATTGATTGGGGGCAATGCTGTGGCACTCTGCATTGATTGGGGCAATGCTGTGGCACTCTGAAATTGATTGGGGGCAATGCTGTGCGCACTCTGCAATTGATTGGGGGCAATGCTGTGGCACTCTGCATTGATTGGGGGCAATGCTGTGGGCACTCTGCAATTGATTTAGGGCAATGCTGTGGCAATCTGCAATTGATTGGGGGCAATGCTGTGGGCACTGTGCAATTGATTGGGGGCAATGCTGTGGGCACTCTGCATTGATTGGGGGCACGCTGGTCACTCTGAATTGACTTCCCCCCCCCATTGCTCAGTCTAAAGGTTTGCGTTTAGAAATTTTTGTCAGAAAACCCTATCCCCATCAGATTTTCCTACCTACGTCATTTCCGGTGCAGGTTCGTCATGCACCAGCTGTAGTCGCATCACACGTCTTACTGCGCATGCGCAGAATAGGTAGGGAATTTTGATAACATCGTAAGGGCTGAGGCACAAGTCCTACTGCGGATGAGCGGGCGCATGCTCACCAATGGATCGGCCAGCGCCATCTCTTATAACAAACATACATCCCATCTCCATGGCACACACTGCGCTGATCGGACAATCCTATTCCCTACCCACACGCGCACGCCCACTGTCTCATTGTCGGGTCGGCGCAGTGTGGGGCATGGAGATCGGATTGTCTGGTCGGTGCAGTGTCGGGTCAGCGCAGTGTGTGCCATGGAGATTGGATGGATTTTTGTTATAAGAGATCCCGCTGCCCGACCCGTTGGTGCACATGCGCCGGCGCATGCACACTAGGACTTTTGTCTGACCCCTTACGATGCTATCATAATTCCCTAGCTATTCTGCGCATGCCCAATAGGACGTGTGACGCGGCTACAAGCTGCTGCATGACGAATCCACAGCTGATCTCAACCGGAAATGACGTAGGTAGGGAAATCTGATGGGGTAGGGAAATCTGATAGAACACTGGGCGAAACTGTTGAAGCGGCGGGTGTGGGCAGGCATGTGGCGGGTGAGCGCTCGCGTGGACTTACTGCTAAGCGGCAGCGGGCGTTACAAGTGGCGGCGGGCAAGCGATGTCACGCGAGAGCTGCTCGGTCAGTTCTGCGCGTGTCCCCGATGTTGCTAGGGCAACAGGGACGCTATGCGCAGAGCTGGCTACGTCATGTGGCTCTCGCGTTGTTAGAAAAAAAGAACAAGATAAGCGAGAGCCGCTCAGTCAGCTAGGGCAACAGGGACGCAGAGCCGACAGAGGCTCTCGCTTAACTGGAACAAGTCTGTTTTTACAAATGTTTGACCACATATGTTCAAGCGCCTGTTAATTTAACGGGCTTAATGTCTAGTATTTAATAAAATCAAGTGATGATTTTCCATGACAGTCCGCATGTGTATGGACATCTGGCGTCTGGAAAACCATCCGAGTTTTTGTTTAATGTTTTATGTTTCATGTCTGTGTGTCTTGAATGCACTGCTTTGTCGGTGCCTCTGTTTACTTGAGTGACTCTGTGATGCTGGGAGTCCACTACTTTTAATGCAGGAATTTTTTCATACTTAACTATGAATAAACTTAAAAATTTTCAATGAAACCCTATTATGACTTAGTTTTCACAAAAGTAACCTCTTTGTTCTCCCACACAGCTCTCTGCCTGGGTTTTTGTAATATAGTATATGCTTGGTTATGGTGACAGCACCCACTTAGGTGAATAGTCTATGGGAATTTATGAATTCTGAATACATGCAAGCACCCGGCCTTATGGTTTATAGATACAAATTATTTTAAGCAGAGACCAGGGAGAACAAAATGTCTGAAGTTGTATTTTTTTATGTAACATGATATTTGTGCAGCTATTTATCAAATGCATATCCTATGGAAAAATGTACAGTATTTACGTGCAATCAAACACAATAGTATATCCAATATTTTGCTAAAATATAAATGATAGAATTTTGTTGAGTATATAGATACCAAACGTGTCAAACCTGTGAAAGTGTAAAATCCAAGTAAACCCAAAATTCTCAATAGGCAACACTTTAAAAGTCTTTATAGGTTATGAGTTTAAAATTACCCATTATTTTTGCACTTACTCCAAAGTTTTGGAACTAGACCTCACAATTTGTTGTCCAATTTATGCTTAAATGTGCTTGCCACACACTGCAGGTTTCAGCTTGTGTCTGTATGAGAGTGAACATACTTTTTTTAAGTAATTTTTAATTTTTACATGTTTTTTTTAACCTTTTTTTTTTCTTTGTTTAACTCTAGCTATTATGGGGTGGGAGGGGGTTTAACAAGCCCCTTAACTGATCTTTACATCTTGTCATCTTGTAGCGCTACCTGTGCTCTTTTTCTCTAGTCTCTACAGCCAATTCTCCCTCATTAAAAAAAAAGTCCTGCTGTTTACCAATGTTAAACTGCTGCATCATCTGCAGTCTCTTAATTCCTAATGAGAGTTTGATAGAAACTCTCTGGACCCCACTAGTAATGTTTTTATCAAGTTTGAGAAAAATTCATGAATTGCAATTGAATACCGGAGAACATAATTGACCAAATAAGAACATTCAATTCAAGGGGGATCAAAGTGCAGAGGTCCATTTTTGTTGACAATCTGTCCTGTAGCTACAATTTGTTTGCAACACACTGCTGTACTGTTTGTACAATTTAAAAAACATATTATAAAAAATATTATTACATTACCCATATTTAGCAATATTAGATGTGGAAGTAGTAGGGAGTGATTGACTTAACAAACAGAACCAATGCAAAAAAAAAATTGTGCGAGAGTCACATGCAGCAAAGGCATGGAACATTTACATTTCCTTGGCCAATATAACAGACCAATCCAGTCAAAGCACGCAGAGGTGACTATTGATCAGCTTACAAAGTATTCCTTCTCCAAGGCATGGTACAGCCAACATGTTGATGCACATTCACCTCCTCCGCTAATTCCACTACTCCTGCAAACTGACCACAGGAAATCAGCAGAATTATTCCAAGCCCTCTATTTCTAACTTGTTGCATGTGACAATGAAAAAGATGGAGGAAATACATTGTGCAAATTTCATTTAATCTCTGGGGAGGTCACCCAAATTAGTTGGTCACTAAGGGGGATTAGTCAAATGCCTTTAATTAGTCAAATGCATCCCCCACTGTCAGTCCCTTTGGGATCCATGCCTCATTCATCTTAATAAAGGTGAGGTAATCTAGACTTTTTTGACCTAGGTGACTTCTCTTCTCAGTGACAATACCTCCTGCTGCGCTGAAGGTCCTTTCTGACAGGACACTTGAAGCGGGGCAGGCCAGAAGTTCTATCGCAAATTGGGGTAGCTCAGGCCACAGGTCAAACCTGCACACCCAGTAGTCAAGGGGTTCATCGCTCCTCAGAGTGTCGATATCTGCAGTTAAGGCCAGGTAGTCTGCTAACTTTCGGTCGAGTCGTTCTCTGAGGGTGGACCCCGAAGGGCTGTGGCGATGCGTAGGACTTAAAAAGCTGTGCATGTCCTCCATCAACAACACGTCTGTAAAGCATCCTGTCCTTGCCAGCGTGGTCAGGGTAGGAGGAGGATTACTTTCACCTGGTGCTCAAAATTTTTTTTTGGGGGGGGGGGGGGGCGCAAACAGAAAAATGTAATAGCCATTGTTTTGCGGCAAAAAACGCTGTAAAAAATTGAGGTCACAAAAGTGTGAAAGGGGCCTTCAGTAATTAAGGTATAGTGTGCCCCCTTTCAATGCAGAGAGACCAGCGTGCCCCCTTTCAATGCAGAGAGACCAGCGTGCCCCCTTTCAATGCACAGTGACCAGCGTGCCCCCTTTTAATGCACAGTGACCAGTGTGCCCCCTTCAAAACAGTGACCAGCGTGCGTCCTTCAATGCAGTGACCAGCGTACATGCCCCCTTCAATGCAGAGACCAGTGTACATGCCCCCTTCAATGCAGTGACCAGCATACATGCCCCCTTCAATGCAGAGACCAGCGTACATGCCCCCTTCAATGCAGTGAACAACCTACATGCCCCCTTCAATGCAGAGTTCAGCGTGCGTGCCGCCTTCAATGCAGAGTTCAGCGTGTGTGCCCCCTTCAATACAATGACCAGCATACATGCCCCCTTCAATGCAGAGTTCAGCGTGCGTGCCCCCTTCAATACAGTGACCAGCGTACGTGCCCCCTTCAATGCAGAGTTCAGCGTGCATGCCCCCTTTCAATGCAATGAACAGCCTACATGCCCCCTTCAATGCAGAGTTCAGCGTGCGTGCCCCCTTCAATACAATGAACAGCGTACATGCCCCCTTCAATGCAATGAACAGCGTGCGTGCCCCCTTCAATGCAGAGTTCAGCGTGCGTGCCCCCTTCAATACAATGACCAGCATACATGCCCCCTTCAATGCAGAGTTCAGCGTGCATGCCCCCTTCAATACAATGACCAGCGACGTGCCCCCTTCAATGCAGAGTTCAGCGTGCGTGCCCCCTTCAATGCAATGAACAGCGTACATGCCCCCTTCAATGCAATGAACATTGTGCCGTGCCCCCATCAATGAAGAGTTCAGCGTGCATGCAGTGCACTTACCTGGAGCCCTGGAGCAGCCCGGCGGCGGCTTCTCTTGTCTTCAGGTATTAGACCAGCTTCCTGATTGGCCAGGAGGAGGATCGGTGTGACAATACAAATTTTCATTCGCTATTGTCACACAGTGGGTGGGTTCTGGGCGCACTGCTCTGCAACCTGGGACCACCCTTTGCATCACCCTATTAGAGCCTCTGGCTCTAATCAGGTAATTTAAAAAAAAAAAACATTAAGCTCCATGCGTCCGGCGCCCTGCATGCAAATTAGGGGGCCGGATGCATGGACGGGGGGGGGTGGCGCCCCTGCGCCCTGTATACACCAGCGAGGGTCCCTCAACAGGCATGACAGCATGAAAGACCCCATTTGCACAAGGTTGGATGCCAAGCTACTCATGTCCCATTCCTCGTCCTCACTGATCTCATTGAAGATCTGTTCTTCCCACCAGCCACGTACAACACCAAGGGTACCAGATAGGTGACAACAAGCACCCTGGGATTCCTGCTGTGGTTGGTCTTCCTCCTCCTCAAAGCCACATTCTTCCTCTGACTCCTCTTCCTCAGACTCCTCTTCCAGCGTTGCCGCAGGTCCAGCAAGCGATGATGATAAGGCTGTTTCTGGTGGTGATGGTGACCACAACTCTTCCTCCTTCTCTTCACGCTCATCTACGGCCTGATCCAGCACTCTTCGCAAGGAAGAAAACAAATGGGATGATGTCGCTGATGGTGCCTTCAGTGCAACTGACTAGGTTTGTCACCTCCTCAAACGGACGCATGAGCCTACAGGCATTGCGCATGAGCGTCCAGTAACGTGGCAAAAAAATACCCAGCTCCGCAGAGGCTGTCCTAGCACCCCGGTCATACAAATACTCGTTGATGGCCTTTTTATGTTGGAGCAGGCGGTCGAACATTAGGATTAGAATTAGTGTTGAATTCCAACGTGTCGGGCTGTCGAAAATCAAGCGCCTCACTGGCATGTTGTTTCGCCGCTGAATATCAGAAAAGTGCACCATGGCCATGTAGGAACGCCTGAAATGGCCACACACCTTCCTGGCCTGCTTGAGGACGTCCTGTAAGCCTGGGTACTTATGCACAAAGCGTTGTACGATCAGATTCAACACATGTGCCATGTACTGCACATGTGTCAATTTGCCCAAATTCAATGCCGCCAACAAATTGCTTCCACACACCACTTTGCCGATCTCCAGTTGGTGCGGGGTCAGCCACTGATCCACCTGTGCGTTCAGGGCAGACAGGAGTGCTGGTCCAGTGTGACTCTCTGCTTTCAGGCAAGTCAACCCCAAGACAGCGTGACACTGTCGTATCCGGGATGTGGAATAGCCCCTGGGGAGCTGGGGGGGTGCAGTTGATGTGGAGCAAGACGCAGCAGCAGAAGAGGGCTCAGCCGAGGAGGTTAGCAAAGAGGATGGAGTAGAAGGAGTAGAGGAGGTGGCGGTGTCACCAACTCCTCTGCAGAGCCACGCATTCCATGCTTGGCAGCCATCAGCAGGTTTACCGAATGTGCAGTGAACATGATATACCTGCCCTGACCGTGCTTTGCAGGCCAGGTATCAGTGGTCAGATGGACCCTTGCCCCAACACTGTGTGCCAGACATGCCATGACTTCCTTTTCCACAATAGAGTACAGGTTGGGGATTGCCTTTTGTGAAAAAAAATTTCAGCTGGGTACCTTCCACTGCAGTGTCCCAATAGCTACAAATTTTTTGAAGGCCTCAGACTCCACCAGCTTGTATAGTAAAAGCTGGCAGGCTAAGAGTTCCGACAAGCCAGCTTTCAGACGACGGACAAGGGGGTGACTCTGTCACATTGGCTTCTTACGCTCAAACATTTCCTTGACAGACACCTGACTGTGGGCAGATGAGCAGGAACTGCTGAAGGTGAGAGGCGGAGTGGCGGGTGGTTGATAGGGGGGTAAGGAGGACAGCAGTGGTGGACATGGCTGAAGATGCTGGACAAGGAGGAGGATGGTGGCTTTGAGTTTGTGTCCTGCTTGTACTCATCATGTGTTGATCCCATAGGCGTTTGTGATGTGAGATCATGTGCCTTCGCAAAGCAGTTGTACCTAGGTGGATGTTGGACTTCCCATGACTCAGTTTCTTTTGGCACAGGTTGCAAATGGCATTGCTGTTATCAGGGGAAGACACACAAACATATTTGCCACACTGCTGGGCTTTGCAATGACGGCATTCTGGTGGTGGCAACAGCATGCGTTGATTGGCGTGCTGTCTGGCTGACCCCGGGTGCCGATACATGCTGTCTGACTGTGCCACTAGCTCCTTGCGATGACCTCCACCTGCTTCCAACTCGTCTCCTCCTCCTCTCTGTCTCCCCATCTGAACTTTCCCCCTGTTCTTCTTCTCTTCGAGCGGGCGCCCACGTGACATCAACAGACACATCATCATCATCAACCACTTCACGTGTATTTGACAACTCAGCAAAGGAAGCAGCAGTGGGTACAACATCATCATCATCACACCGTACATCCATGTATGTAATGCTGCCTGACTGAGACATATCCCTGTTATCTACATCCTCTGGCACTAATGGTTGCGCATCACTCATTTCTTCCAACTGATGTGTAAATAATTCCTCTGACAGATCAAGTGAAGCGGCTGTGGTGCTAGTGTTGGTGGTGGCGGTGGGCGGGCGAGTGGTAACTTGAGAGGTCCCAAAGCTGAGCTGGAGGAGGATGGTGCATCAAGGTTCCGAGCGGAAGCTGTAGAAGATTGGGTGTCCTGTGTAAGCCAGTCAAGCATGTCCTCAGAATTTTTTGAGTTCAGGGTATGTGAACTCTGAACGCTGGGCATTATTCTAGGGCCAAAGGAAATCACAGCATCACGACCACTATGGCCCCTGCGGGGTGGTCTGCCTCTGCCTTTCATTTTTTTTTAGATTAGTGGTACTATGCGTGCAAGGTACTGTGCCTGCCTATATGAGTGGTGGGCATTGGGCACAGTACAGTCTGTGGACCTGACACTCACTGGCAGGCAACTGCAATTATATTACAGAGGAAAAATTAAATGAATTTTTATCTTCAAGGTGCTGTGCCACCCTATATGAGTGGTGGGCAGTGGACACAGTACAGTCTGTGGGCCTGACACTCACTGGCAGGCAACTGCAATTATATTACAGAGGAAAAATTTTATGAATTTTTTTATCTGCAAGGTGCTGTGCCACCCTATATGAGTGGTGGGCAGTGGGCACAGTACAGTCTGTGGACCTGACACTCACTAGCAGGCAACTGCAATTATATTACAGAGGAATAATTAAATTAATGTTTTATCTGCAAGGTGCTGTGTAACCCTATATGAGTGGTGTGCAGTGGGCACAGTACAGTCTGTGGACCTGACACTCACTGGCAAGCAAATGCAATTATATTACAGAGGAAAAATTACATTAATTTTTTATCTGCAAGGTGCTGTGCCACCCTATATGAGTGGTGGGCAGTGGGCACAGTACAGTCTGTGGACCTGGCACTCACTGGCACTCACTGGCAGGCAAATGCAATTATATTACAAAGGAAAAATCAAATGAATTTTTTATCTGCAAGGTGCTGTGCCACCCTATAAGAGTGGTGGGCAGTGGGAACAGTACAGTCTGTGGGCCTGACACTCACTGGAAGGCAACTGCAATTATATTACAGAGGAAAAATGTAATTAATTTTTTATCTGCAAGGTGCTGTGCCACCCTATATGAGTGGTGGGCAGTGGGCACAGTACAGTCTGTGGACCTGACACTCACTGGCAGGTAACTGCAATTATATTACAGAGGAAAAATAAAATTCATTTTTTATTTGCAAGGTGCTGTGCCATCCTATATGAGTGGTGGGCAGTGGGCACAGTACAATCTGTGGACCTGACACTCAGTGGCAGGCAACTGCAATTATATTACAGAGGAAAAATCAAATGAATTTTTATCTGCAAGGTGCTGTGCCACCCTATAAGAGTGGTGGGCAGTGGGCACAGTACAGTCTGTGGGCCTGACACTCACTGGCAGGCAACTGCAATTATATTACAGAGGGAAAAATAAATGAATTTTTATCTGCAAGGTGCTGTGCCACCCTATATGGGTGGTGGGCAGTGGGCACAGTACAGTCTGTGGGCCTGACACTCACTGGCAGGCAACTGCAATTATATTACAGAGGAAAAATTAAATGATTTTTTTTATCTGCAAGGTGCTGTGCCACCCTATGAGTGGTGGGCAGTGGGCACAGTACAGTCTGTGGACCTAACACTCACTGGCAGGCAACTGCAATTATATTACAGAAGAAAAAATTAAATGAATTTTTTATCTGCAAGGTGATGTGCCACCCTATATGAGTGGTGGGCAGTGGGCAAAGTACAGTCTGTGGACCTGACACTCACTGGCAGGCAACTGCAATTATATTACAGAGGAAAAATTAAATTAATTTTTATCTGCAAGGTGCTGTGCCACCCTATATGAGTGGTGGGCAGTGGGCACAGTACAGTCTGTGGGCCTGACACTCACTGGCAGGCAACTGCAATTATATTACAGAGGAAACATTAAATGAATTTGTTATCTGCAAGGTGATGTGCCACCCTATATGAGTGGTGGGCAGTGGGCACAGTACAGTCTGTGGACCTGACACTCACTGGCAGGCAACTGTGATTAATATTACAGAGGAAAAAATAAATGATTTTTTTATCTGCAAGGTGCTGTGCCACCCTACATGAGTGGTGGGCAGTGGGCACAGTACAGTCTGTGGACCTGACACTCACTGGCAGGCAACTGCAATTATATTACAGAGGAAAAATTAAATTAATTTTTTATTTGCAAGGTACTGTGCCACCCGATATGAGTGGTGTGCACACAGTACAGTCTGTGGGCCTGTGGCCTCTCACACATATATATATATATATATATATATATATATATATATATATATATATATATTAGGGGTGTGCTCCCGCTGTGTTCCTAGATATGAGTGCCACATCCCGATATGAGAAGCATATTTGAGGATTCCCCTTGGGGTGGGACTTTGAAGGTCACTCAAAAGTATACAAAAGAAAATATTAGATGTATATAAATTTTATTACAAAAAATGGTAAAAGGTAAATATACACAAATAAACAGTGAAAACTAGTAAAATTATTGGCAAAACTGATATTTGTATGAGGTGTACAAATCACTCAACCAATTATTCCATACAAGATCCGACGTTTCAAGGTGAGAACCTCTTCTTCAGGGATTTTTTGTGGGAATAATTTTATCTGTAAGTATTGAAGAGATATATCAAAGCAAACAAACAATTGTCGATATAATAAAATACAGTAACAAAATATTGGTATAAACATGTTTTTTTGAGTATGGACATACACTCATTATAACACAGCGTTGTAAATATAGAAATCGTTATATACACTTACATGGTTGAAGGACGCATGAACACCACAATTGTTTTGCCACAGATTAAAAACATGGAACATTAACGACACCCACAGAGATCATCGTCAGCCTTGTCTATAAGAGGAAGGTTTGGTACTTGGAGTAGGTCCAAAAGAGGGATGTCAGTAAGCATGTGATAGTGGAGAGTGTGCAGACCAGAGGGGGCCCATATTGCTCCAGCTGGAGTCCAAACTAGCTCAACCAAGGGGGCGGGGGTCAGTCACAGTAATGCTGTAGATAGCAGGGAAATACATATAATAAGTAAAAAAAGAAAAAATGCAAAGTATTTGTTTTATCAAGGTGCAGTGTACATAGAGTACAATGACGCAACAAAACTAAAAATGTGCGCGTATATGGAAATACTACATATATATAAGGCAATAGCCTAATGGGTGTGCGTCAAATGAATGCACATATAGCGTCTCACTAGGATCAAGCATGGTTCATGACACTGCTGCAAAAAGAGGGGGCCAGTGCATGGAATAGGTTGGAGCCTATGCTCTACAGATTTATGACTATGAAGAATAACCAGTGAAACTGGGTATATAAAAGATGGAAAAGTAATCATAGCATAAATTAAGTGTGCATATTTGCATACAAGGAAAAATAAGTAAATCCCTTTGAGATGATAAAAACTGACCTTCAGACAGCGAACTCCAAGGCAAACTTCCTCCCAGCAGTGGATGTACACAGTACTCCATGCTGGGAGTGGTGCCTATATAGGAGCGCTGTCCGGTGAAGGCAATCAACACCACTCTTCTATATTTCCTCTGTAATATAATTGCAAGTACCAAACCTTCCTCTTATAGACAAGGCTGACGATGATCTCTGTGGGTGTCGTTAATGTTCCATGTTTTTAATCTGTGGCAAAACAATTGTGGTGTTCATGCGTCCTTCAACCATGTAAGTGTATATAACGATTTCTATATTTACAACGCTGTGTTATAATGAGTGTATGTCCATACTCAAAAAAACATGTTTATACCAATATTTTGTTACTGTATTTTATTATATCGACAATTGTTTGTTTGCTTTGATATATCTCTTCAATACTTACAGATAAAATTATTCCCACAAAAAATCCCTGAAGAAGAGGTTCTCACCTTGAAACGTCGGATCTTGTATGGAATAATTGGTTGAGTGATTTGTACACCTCATACAAATATCAGTTTTGCCAATAATTTTACTAGTTTTCACTGTTTATTTGTGTATATTTACCTTTTACCATTTTTTGTAATAAAATTTATATACATCTAATATTTTCTTTTGTATACTTTTGAGTGACCTTCAAAGTCCCACCCCAAGGGGAATCCTCAAATATGCTTCTCATTTGGGGATGTGGCACTCATATCTAGGAACACAGCGGGAGCACACCCCTATTTTGTACATTTTGGTAGCAAATACCGTATCCCCGCTCGCTCCCAATGTTGTTCCTGTTTGAAGCTTTTAAAGGCCTGGGATGTTGCTTGGTCCACATCCCCTGTCCTTTGCTTCATCTGAATTTTGATCTTTTCCTCCTTTTTTTTGTGATTGTCTAGATTACTTGTTTTCTATATTTAACATTACAGTGTTATTTTATTGCGTAAAACATTAACCTTGTGGGCGGTTATAATGTCAGGGTTTGTAGGAGATGACTGGGAGACACTTATGTCTCAATATACAGATGAGTACAATCAAAAGGAATACATAGATATCGAGATTTTTTCATGTTTCTTTCAATTAACAAAATTATTAGAAAAGAAGTCCTCTTTTTTTTGGCATGTAAAATCTTTTGGCGATTACCTCAGAGATAACATCAATCCTTTTGGACTTATGCCCCGTACACACGTGCAGATTATCTGCAGACTTTTGTCTGCAGACTTACCTTTTCTATGTAGTACAAGGGCCTGCCGGATTGCATACAAATTGAAAGTGTTTAGGTTTGACCTCATATTATATGGTTTTGGTAAGTCTGCAGACAAAAGTCTGCAGATAATCTGCACGTGTGTATGGGGCATTAGAGTCCAAATTTTCCCCACACTGGACGATGTTAGTCCATCCTTCAAACTGAAGTGGGAACAGTCACTTCGAGATTGTTCGACTTCTTTAATGAAACACCTCGTTGAAGAGTATACTTTGAGATCAAAAAACTTGGATACAGAAATTTCTTCACTTTGTGAAAAAATTCAAAATTTCAAAACCCATAAGACATTTAAGGATCGCGAGTCCAAATTAAAACAACACTTAGACCTATTCAATAAAAACATCATGAGTAAAAAACAAAAAAAGTTTAATCGTGATAAAAACACATTTAAACTAGGGAAAGCCTATGATTGGACAACACGTAAATACAATTTTAACATCAATAGAAAAACCGATCCATCCATGCCAACGGGTGTTCAACATCTTCACTCTAATCCAAAAACATTTAATAATGATCGCCCCAAAAGACCCTTCCCAGGCGACATACATGGCAACCAATCTTCCTCAAAAAAACCAAACACAAAACCCATTTCTAAAAATGTATATCCCCTTTTTAAATCACCTGCCACAAATCAATCAGCTGAGAATAATCTCCAACCACCATCACATCACCAGACCTCATTAGTCACTAACCCCTCGTCCACCCAACCCCCGTCTACCTTCACCAGCACTATTGATTTACAACACGCCTCTTTTTTAGAGATTCTTCACCAACAAGCTCACCAGTTATCCCCACAGCCCTTCATTCCAACACAACCCATTTAACCACTTTACCACCGGAGGATTTTCCTGCTAAAAGACCAGGGGTTATTTTGCGATTTTTTACTGCGTGACTTTAACGGACAATCGCGCGGTCGTGCGACGCTGTACCTAAACGAATTTCACGTCCTTTTTTTCCCACAAACAGAGCTTTCTTTTGGTGGTATTTGATCACCTGTGCGATTTTTTGATCACGCGCTATAAACAAAAAAAGAGCGTAATTTTTGCAAAAACAACAATATTTTTCACTTTTTTTTATATGAAATTCCCCCAAAAAAAAATGTAAAAATCAAAATTTTTTAAAATTTTCGGCCAATTTGTTTTACGCTACCTATGTTTGGTAAAAAAAATCGCAAAAAGCGTATTTTGATTGGTTTGCGCAAAAGTTATCGCGTTTACTAACAAAGGGAAAGATTTTTGTCATTTTTGGTGTTTTTTTTTTTAACGAGTAATGGCGGCGATCTGCGATTTTTTTTGCGGTACTGCGACATTGCGGCGGACAGATCGGACCCTTGACTGACATTTTTGACACTTTTGGGGGTACCAGTGACATTACTGCAGTAATCAGTGCTATATATATGCACTGTTACTGCAAAAATGACACTGGCAGGGAAGGGGTTAACAGTATTGGACAGGGAGGGGTTAAGTGTGTCCTAGGGGCGTGATTCTAACTGTGTAGGGACATGGCTACTAGTGTAAAAACAAAGATCAACAGTTCTACATAGTAGAACTGTTTGATCTTCACTTTTACACAGGGAGAACTGACAGGTGGCTTGTTTACACAAGCCGCTCTGTCTTTCTCCCGCTGTAGCGGCGATCGTAGTGTGACCGGCGGACATCGGGTCCGCCAGTCACACTCCCGCACTCCTCCGTGAACGAGCCGAGGCGGGCGCGCGCCTCGGCGGGCGCGCGCCCGCCCGCTATTGGCTCTGGAAGGAGTGACAGGCGAGCGACGTAGACCTACGTCACTCTGCCTGGCCGGGGCCGACTGCCGCAGTAAATATACTGTGCGCAGTCGGCAAGCGGTTAACCACTCCTCCCTCACCTCCCACCGAGTCTACTATCATTAATCTTTCAAGCCACATCCTAACGGAAGATGAATCCATGGCCCTTCGGAAGGGATTAAGTTTTTGCCCAGATGCAGGCCTTGACAAATTTGATTTTGTCAAGGACCTGCATCTATTTGCACGTAAATTGAATTTTAAAGTTTTATTCAACAAAGAACCCAAGGTTACATCTCTGAATACTCCCCATAATCCCGCCCTTGAAACCCTGATATCGCTCTTAGAAGAAAACGAGGACCTCATTGATCGCGTTGATCTTCCCTTGCTACTAGCAAGTGTTGATCAAGCACCCAATGAACCTCCATGCCCTCATCCTATTGTAAAGAAAAAATCCGACAAATGTCCCCCGATACAGAACTCAAATATAAACGCCTTTTTGAAAATGGTTTCCAATGACGTGGATAAGCTAAGAATTAAGTCTTCACATGCATCTAACATTACGTTCCAACAGCGACAAGCCATAAACTCCCTTGCTAAGAACCAATCAATTGTAATTAAGCCATCGGACAAAGGGGGCAACATCGTCTTAATGGACGATGTACAGTACATCCATATGTGTCAAAAAATTCTATGGAATCGTGAATGGTATAGACCTATTACCAATGATGTCATAATTAAATACAATACTGCTTTTTATAAGCTAGTAGATACAGCTTATCTGCATAACGTTATCACCAAAGACACTTGGGAGTACATTCGCCCAGCTTTTCCGGTGGTTCCAACTTTCTACGCCCTCCCCAAGGTCCATAAGGACCTTGGGGACCCCCCAGGGAGACCCATCATCTCTGGCTGCGGGTCTATCACAGACAGCGCAAGCAAAGTCCTTGATAAGTTTTTGAAACCCTTTGTTGTCAAACTTCCATCTCACATACGTGACACTATACACTTTCTACAAAAGATTAGTGATCTCACTCTACCTCCTTGGTGTCTTCTGGTGGCGATCGATGTTGAGGCATTGTACAGCTCGATCCCCCACTCCAGGGGGGTCGCAGCTATACGCCACACGATCCCCACCAGTATGGGCCTGGATGCATATGGGGAATTCATGCTGTCTATGTTGGAATTCATCTTAACACACAATGTGTTTTCGTTTCAGGGCTCCCACTTCCTCCAGGTACAAGGCGTAGCGATGGGCACATGTTGTGCCCCATCCTACGCCAATTTGTACCTGGGGGAGTGGGAGAAAACAATTTTGGCAGATGAAGATCTCACGATATACACTGACTGCATCCGCACATGGATGCGATATATTGATGATGTTTTTGTAATTTGGGATGGACCTAGAGAGTTGCTCAATAGATGCATGGAGAGACTAAACCGTAATGAATTTAATCTAAAATTTACGATGCATGCCGATACCACCAGGATAACTTTTTTGGACGTTGAGGTCTTTTGTGATGGGGATGGTGTTCTCCGCAGTGGACTTTTCCGTAAGCCCACTGCTGGGAACACCATCCTCCACGCCACGAGCTTTCACCCCCAACCGCTTATTCGCTCGATTCCGACGAGCCAATATCTGCGTCTACGTCGCAACTGTACTAACGTAGATACTTTTAAAACAGCTGCCACTGGGTTGAGGGATAGACTGCTTGCGAGAGGATACTCTCGCAAGCTGTTAAAATCTGCATACAAAAAAGCATTGTTAAGTGACAGAGACTCACTCCTTGTCCCGAGAGTCCGTGAAAATGACAGTACTCTGAGGATTATTACCACTTTCTCTCAGCAACATCAGGACTTAAGGAAAATCATTGAAAAATATTGGCATATTCTAGCCTTAGATCCAGTTTTAAGCCCACACTTACCTCATAAACCATCAATTACATATAAACGGGCACCAGCTTTGAAGGACAAACTGGTGCGTAGTGAACTAAAAAGCCAGTCTACCTTTGATCCATGTAAGTACAAAGGTACTTTTTCATGTGGGGCATGCCATTATTGTAGTTATATGCATACTATGCAAAACCCTATCCTCCCCAACGGCCAGAGATTTAAGGCCAAGCACTTTGTGAACTGTAGGACCATCGGAATCGTATATCTTCTGATCTGCGAATGCAAATGCTTTTATGTGGGTAAAACCAAATTAGAATTTTGGAAACGCATGTACAAGCATATCAGAAGTATGCGCAAACGCGACCCTGATTTACCTTTGGGCCGCCATGTGTCTAGTGCACATGGGGGCAAATTCCCCAAGATTAAGTTTTTGGCCCTTGACCGGATCCATCCCAGCCCCAGAGGAAGCGATTGGAACAAGCGCCTCCTCCAGATGGAGCTGCGGTGGATCCATCTTCTAAGGGCAACGGAACCCCCAGGCCTCAACGACATGGTGTCGTTTAGACCCTTTTTGGAGGGGTTTGCCTCTGGAGGCATTGAGAGATGACACCTTTCTCCTCCCAGAGCTCCTTACACAGTACGTTTTCCCCACCAAGCTGTCTGGATATTCTGTATATTCACCTGACTACCCACACATTTTTATTCTTGATGTCTACGCAATGAAATGGATTTATTGTTTGAAACTTTGTAAAAGGACATGGAACTGACACCACCCATAGCCTCTTTGTTCAGCCTTGGTATTTATATGCTATATATATCCTCTTTGATCACCAGAGTAGCTGAATGTATACATGGCTACTTATAAATGAGCGGGTAATGGCACCATTATAATACACAATGGCCCACGATCATAATAGTCGGTGTTATTGTGGTGACAATATGCAATCATTTTTGTTTCCAATAGTTGCATGTACCACATGTAGTATATGCATTTGTTGATTGATATCTTTTTACACATATGTGGTTTTGTGCATCCTTGGGGGACCCTTTGCTCCAGCCCGGCACGGGGTCCGGGTCTGTTTTACAGGACCCAGAGATTCCCGGCGGTGGGGACCTTCCCTGCTGACATCTCCGGATGTCCTCCCCACTTCCGGGACACGCCGCTGCACGCACTCTTGCGTTTCAGCGACGTCATATCCCGTGCCGGTGGGAGACGCCCGCCGGCTACGCCTCCGGCCTTTCGTTCCGGTGACGCACTTCCTGCGGTCGTCGGGGCGTGGCTGTGGGCGGGTCTGGCGAGCGCCGCTCAGGGAGCCCAAGGCCACTAGGGGGTGGAGATGCAATCAGTTTGATTGCCTTCACCGGACAGCGCTCCTATATAGGCACCACTCCCAGCATGGAGTACTGTGTACATCCACTGCTGGGAGGAAGTTTGCCTTGGAGTTCGCTGTCTGAAGGTCAGTTTTTATCATCTCAAAGGGATTTACTTATTTTTCCTTGTATGCAAATATGCACACTTAATTTATGCTATGATTACTTTTCCATCTTTTATATACCCAGTTTCACTGGTTATTCTTCATAGTCATAAATCTGTAGAGCATAGGCTCCAACCTATTCCATGCACTGGCCCCCTCTTTTTGCAGCAGTGTCATGAACCATGCTTGATCCTAGTGAGACGCTATATGTGCATTCATTTGACGCACACCCATTAGGCTATTGCCTTATATATATGTAGTATTTCCATATAAGCGCACATTTTTAGTTTTGTTGCGTCATTGTACTCTATGTACACTGCACCTTGATAAAACAAATACTTTGCATTTTTTCTTTTTTTACTTATTATATGTATTTCCCTGCTATCTACAGCATTACTGTGACTGACCCCCGCCCCCTTGGTTGAGCTAGTTTGGACTCCAGCTGGAGCAATATGGGCCCCCTCTGGTCTGCACACTCTCCACTATCACATGCTTACTGACATCCCTCTTTTGGACCTACTCCAAGTACCAAACCTTCCTCTTATAGACAAGGCTGACGATGATCTCTGTGGGTGTCGTTAATGTTCCATGTTTTTAATCTGTGGCAAAACAATTGTGGTGTTCATGCGTCCTTCAACCATGTAAGTGTATATAACGATTTCTATATTTACAACGCTGTGTTATAATGAGTGTATGTCCATACTCAAAAAAACATGTTTATACCAATATTTTGTTACTGTATTTTATTATATCGACAATTGTTTGTTTGCTTTGATATATCTCTTCAATACTTACAGATAAAATTATTCCCACAAAAAATCCCTGAAGAAGAGGTTCTCACCTTGAAACGTCGGATCTTGTATGGAATAATTGGTTGAGTGATTTGTACACCTCATACAAATATCAGTTTTGCCAATAATTTTACTAGTTTTCACTGTTTATTTGTGTATATTTACCTTTTACCATTTTTTGTAATAAAATTTATATACATCTAATATTTTCTTTTGTATACTTTTGAGTGACCTTCAAAGTCCCACCCCAAGGGGAATCCTCAAATATGCTATATATATATATTGTGACAGGAAGTAAGGTAAATCTGTGGATGTTGTCACAGACAGGAGATACATGTCTGCTTGGTTTAGACAATTCACCAATTACTATAGAGTGTCGGCTGCAGAGGTAGCAAGCAGGAAGTTGAAAAAACTTCAGCTATTCAGAATGAGGAAATTAAGGCCTCTATAATTTGTCCAGAGGAAGTCTATTGATTGCTGCCTCCTGACGCTGTGTGAGTAGAGGAGGACAGTCAGATGGGTGCCTCCTGACGCTGTGTGAGCATGGGAGAGGAAATGCCTCCTGAAGCGATGTGCGCTGAGGAGGGTAAAGGGACTGAAGACTTCTCAAGGTGAGGTCTTGGATTGTTTTTCTATGTGAAGAGAAAAACAAAGGAATGTTTTCTATGTGAAGAGGACATGGATTGTTTTTCTATGTGAAGAGAAAAACAAAGGAATGTTTTCTATGTGAAGAGAAAAACAAAGGAATGTTTTCTATGTGAAGAGGTCAATGAACATTTTCTATGTGAAGAGAAAAACCAATGGATGTTTTCTATGTGATGAGAAAATGAACTATTTCTATGTGAAGAGAAAATAAATGGACTATTGATGGTCTGCTGTAGGATCAGCAAAGTCTGCCCAACAGTAGGTTGGGGACAGACTCCTTAGGTAGGTTCCTGTGTGTGAGAAGGTAGCCGTCCACAGTGGCAAGGGCTTATTTTATTTTATGTTTATTTTGAAGTATGCTGTTTTTGATGCTTGCACTTGTGTGAAGAAAATTGCAAGAATAAAACCATACACTGTTGTTTGCAACCACTTCTTGGCTATCTCCCTGTGTAACTAACCCCCCAAGGGGTCATCCACACCCGCCACCGAGCTCATCCCCTCACATATGGTGGAGGTATGCATTGGGCAGAAGCAGAGATCCCTGCAAAGAAGTTCATCTGTTCTATGAACTTTGTCTGGTGCATGAAATTGCACAATCTGTGTGTGCAGGAGAGAAGATCCTGAAAGAGAGAAACTACTTGTTTTAAAGAGACAGTGGTCTCAAAATTTTTGATGGACTTTGTTTTGTCTGGTGCATGAGACTGCACAAACTGTGTGTGCAGGAAATGAGATCCTGCAAGAGAGAGAAAAACTACTTGTTTTAAAGAGACAGTGGTCTCAAAATTTTTGCTGGACTGTGAAAAATTTATTGTGGAGTTATTGAAGATGGGGCGGTCAAAACGCCTGAAAGATGCAAAGACAGCTGAAATGAGAGACCGAATTCTATGGATGGAGGGGATGTTACCGTCTGAACGAGCCCCATCCATGCCTGAACAGTCTGCTAAAGAGAAAGGTTGTTGTCCCTAGCAACACTGGGGCAAATGTGGATTTTCAGCGGAGCTTTGCAGCTCAACAACAGGCTCACCAAGAGAGCATGGCAGGCTGGAAACAGAGACGCCAGCAGCCAATGGAGGCCATCGGTTTGGAGGAAACCGAGTATGTGTGCAGGGCTGAGCTGGATGCCTTGCAACGGAAAATGGAAGAAAAGGAACAAGCCTTGGAGTTGCTTAGGATGGAGCATAGAAACTTGCAGGCTCAGGTGTTACAGTGGGAAGAATCCACTGCTCTTCTTTTTTCCCGAGTTGCACAAACGTAGAGAGACTATAATGGAGAAAGATACCATCCTCATGGAAAAGGAAATTGAAATTCAGACTTTGCAGAAGCAAAGTATGGGTGATATGTTGGAGTTGCGTAATCAGCTGGAAAAAAGTCTTCAGTCTTTGGAAGCTACAAAAATAGACCTGCAGGATGTGCAGGCACAGAATGTCTCTCTGAAAACGACATTGTCTCTCAGCTACAAGGATAAAAATGAGAGAGAGGCTAAATTACTGAGTACTGTGTATGAGCTCACCACTTTGAGCAATGTGGTAGATGAATTACGTACAGACTGTGAAAGTTGGAAAGATGAAGCCCAACGTGTCCAGCAGCAGCTAAAGAAGAAAGAAGCCTGTGTGGCAGAATTACATTCTCATTCCCAGAAACTAGCCAATGAGGTGAAGGCTCTTATGCAGGGAAAAGGAGATTCTGAACACAAGAGGAAAAAAGTAGAGGCACAGCTTCTGGAATTGCAAGGCAAAGTATCAGAAGGTGACCGATTGTTTGCTAAGCTGTCAGAGATAGCAAACTGACTGCAGGTTAAGTTGGACAATGTCACAAATCAGCTTTCTCAAGCAGACAGCAAATCTAGAGAAATTGCCAAAGATTTCTCTATCTTGGAATCGAAGCTGCAAGACACTCAGGAACTCTTACAGGAAGAGAGGTGTCAAAGGCTGAGTTTTAGCACAAAACTCAAATGGAAGATGAGAAAAATGGCGTCCTGGAACAATTAAAAGAGGAGGAGGAAGCAAAGAAAAACCTATCAGAGCAAGTCGCAACACTGCAAGCTCAGATAGCGGATATGAAAAAACGCATGGAAGAAAGCGTTGGTTCATTAGAAAATGTTGAGGATGTGAAAAAGAAGTTTGATCAGATGCTTGGTGAGGAGAAGACTGTGTCTGCAAAATATGCAGAAGAACGCGACCGTGCAGAAGCGGAGGCGCGTGATAAAGAGAGCAAAGCCCTGTTCTTGGCTCGCTCCTTGGAGGAAGCTCTAGAGTGTAAGGTTGAACTAGAAAGAGTTAACAAACAGCTGTGTACAGAGATGGAAGATTTGGTCAGCTCCAAGGATGATGTTGGGAAAAGTGTTCAGGAGCTAGAAAAGTCTAAGCGAGCCTTAGAACAGCAAGTAGAAGAGATGAAGATTCAGTTGGAAGAACTTGAAGAGGATCTTTCCCAAAGAGGGGATAGTGTGCCTGATGCAGTTTATAAAAGGATCAGTGTTTTGGGGTCTGTCCTGAGTGAGCATCAGAAATTTGATGACATGTTGTTTGAATCACGCCTCTGGATTAAACAGTTCCTTCAAAAACTTCAAGCACTGGAAAATGTATCATTAGAACTTCAGCAAACAAAGGAGCTGTGTAAGAAATGTGATGATTTCTCAGTTCAGGCTGAAAGTCTAGTGAAGGAAAGTGATATAAAGCTTGGAGAAAAAAGCAAACACCACCTAGTGGAGAAAACTAAGGCAAGTGATATAAAGCTTGGAGAAAAAAGCAAACACCACCTAGTGGAGAAAACGAAGGCTGTTGGTGAAAACATGAAGCAAATGAATAAGTGCCTTTCCGAGAATATTTCCAAAATGGAACTGGTGAACAGACGGTTATGCAGGACAAACTTGAGAAGGAGCGAAAGGATGCCAAAAATGCAGTTGAGGAATGTGTATATGAGATGAGGGACAAGCTGTCTGACATTTATGAGAAATCTGTCAATGAAGATGACAGAAACAGTTTCATCCTGAAGCTTAAAGATACTAGGAGGCTTATCAGTGAGAGCAAAAAGCAGTGCCTGACACATGCGTGCCTGGAAATCTGTGTCCCAACCCTAGGGTTGAAACAAGAGGGGGGGGGTATGTGACAGGAAGTCAGGTAAATCTGTGGATGTTGTCACAGACAGGAGATACATGTCTGCTTGGTTTAGACAATTCACCAATTACTATAGGGTGTCGGCTGCAGAGGTAGCCAGCAGGAAGTTGAAAAAACTTCAGCTATTCAGAATGAGGAAATTAAGGCCTCTATAATTTGTCCAGAGGAAGTCTATTGATTGCTGCCTCCTGACGCTGTGTGAGTAGAGGAGGACAGTCAGATGGGTGCCTCCTGACGCTGTGTGAGCATGGGAGAGGAAATGCCTCCTGAAGCGATGTGCGCTGAGGAGGGTAAAGGGACTGAAGACTTCCCAAGGTGAGGTCATGGATTGTTTTTCTATGTGAAGAGAAAAACAAAGGAATGTTTTCTATGTGAAGAGGACATGGATTGTTTTTCTATGTGAAGAGAAAAACAAAGAAATGTTTTCTATGTGAAGATAAAAACAAAGGAATGTTTTCTATGTGAAGAGGTCAATGAACATTTTCTATGTGAAGAGAAAAACCAATGGATGTTTTCTATGTGATGAGAAAATGAACTATTTCTATGTGAAGAGAAAATAAATGGACTATTGATGGTCTGCTGTAGGATCAGCAAAGTCTGCCCAACAGTAGGTTGGGGACAGACTCCTTAGGTAGGTTCCTGTGTGTGAGAAGGTAGCCGCCCACAGTGGCAAGGGTTAATTTTATTTTATGTTTATTTTGAAGTATGCTGTTTTTGATGCTTGCACTTGTGTGAAGAAAATTGCAAGAATAAAACCATACACTGTTGTTTGCAACCACTTCTCGGCTATCTCCCTGTGTAACTAACCCCCCAAGGGGTCATCCACACCCGCCACCGAGCTAATCCCCTCACAATATATATATATATATATATATATATATATATATATATATATATATATACATATATATATATATATTAAAAAAAATAAAAGCAGACTGATGTACCACCCCTTAAAAGGGCTTTTTGGGGTGCTGTCGGGATGCTGTCCTTACAGCAGGAGTGGACACAGAACACTGGCCTAGCTAACGATTTCCCTATTAATTCAGCAGCAGCACTCTCCCTGCTCTAACTAACACTGCAGCTTCAGAATGAATCTAAGATGGATGCTGTCCTTGCTTTTTTATAGGAGGTGGGAGGGTCTGGGAGGGAGGGTATGCTGATTGGCTGGAATGTGTCTGCTGACTGTGAGGTACAGGGTCAAAGTTTGCTCAATGATTATGTATAGGGGGCAGACCGAACATCACATACGCTCGTCCGCCGCGGCGAACGGGAACAAGCGATGTTTGCCGGGAACTGTTCGCCGGCGAATAGTTTGGGACATCTCTAGCCATAGGCACTGTACCAGTGAGCCAGCCAGCCACCCACAGGCCCTGTACCTGCCAGCCACAGGCACTGTACCAGATAGCCAGCCACCCACCCACCCACCCACAGGCACTGTACCAGCCAGCCAGCAACCCACAGGCCCTATACCAGCCATCCACCCACAGCCCCTGTGCCAGCCACCCACCCACCACAGGGTGCCAGCCAGCCAGCCACCCTCCACAGGGTGCCAGACAGCCAGCCACCCACAGACAGGGTGCCAGACAGATAGCCACCCACAGGCCCTGTATCAGCCAGCCACAGGCAGTGTACCAGCCAGCCACCCATTGGCCCTGTACTAGTGAGCCACCCACAGCCCCTGTGCCAGCCACCCACCTACCACAGGGTTCCAGCCAGCCAGCCACCCACCTACCACAGGGTGCCAGCCAGCCAGCCATCCACCACAGGATGCCAGCCAGCCAGCCAGCCACCACAGAGTGCCAGCCAGCCAGCCATCACAAGGTGGCAGCCAGCAAACACAGGGTGCAGCAAGCCAGCCATTAAGCATTAAACAAAAATTAACATGTTCCCTACCAGATTTGTGTCAAAAATTGTCTTTATTTTTCAAAACTTTAAATGTAAAAAATATTGGCCGATACCAATACATAGTGACCAAAATATTGGTATCGGCCATGAAAAAAACCATATCGGTCTATCCCTACTGTATATACACACACACATATATATATATATATATATATATATATACATATACAGTGCCTTGCGAAAGTATTCAGCCCCCTTGCACTTTTCGACCTTTTGCCACATTTCAGGTTTCAAACATAAAGATATAAAACTGCAATTTTTGTGAAGAATCAACAAGTGGGACTCAATCATGAAGTGGAACGAAATTTATTGGATATTTCAAACTTTTTAACAAATAAAAAACTGAAAAATTGGGTGTGCAAAATTATTCAGCCCCTTTACTTTCAGTGCAGCAAACTCTCTCCAGAAGTTCAGTGAGGATCTCTTAATGATCCGATGTTGACCTAAATGACTAATGATGATAAATAGAATCCACCTGTGTGTAATCAAGTCTCCGTATAAATGCACCTGCACTGTGATAGTCTCAGAAGTATGTTTAAAGCGCAGAGAACATCATGAAGAACAAGGAACACACCAGGCAGGTCCGAGATAATGTTGTGGAGAAGTTTAATGCCGGATTTGGATACAAAAAGATTTCCCAAGCTTTAAAAATCCCAAGGAGCACTGTGCAAGCGATAATATTGAAATGGAAGGAGTATCAGACCACTGCAAATCTACGAAGACCGGGCCGCCCCTCTAAACTTTCAGCTCATACAAGGAGAAGACTGATCAGAGATGCAGCCAAGAGGCCCATGATCACTCTGGATGAACTGCAGAGATCTACAGCTGAGGTGGGAGACTCTGTCCATAGGACAACAATCAGTCGTATACTGCACAAATCTGGCCTTTATGGAAGAGGGGCAAGAAGAAAGCCATTTCTTAAAGATATCCATAAAAAGTGTTGTTTAAAGTTTGTCACAAGCCACCTGGGAGACACACCAAACATGTGGAAGAAGGTGCTCTGGTCAGATGAAACCAAAATCGAACTTTTTGGCAACAATGCAAAACATTATGTTTGGCGTAAAAGCAACACAGCTCATCACCCTGAACACACCATCCCCACTGTCAAACATGGTGGTGGCAGCATCGTGGTTTGGGCCTGCTTTTCTTCAGCAGGGACAGGGAAGATGGTTAAAATTGATGGGAAGATGGATGGAGCCAAATACAGGACCATTCTGGAAGAAAACCTGATGGAGTCTGCAAAAGGGAGAAAAGACAAAAAAGAAAGGAGGGCGCACCGACCTAGTGCATTATCATTAAAACCATTTATTAAAATATTAAAAAGTGTACAGAATACTCACAAAACTGGTGTGGTATTACACACATCAACAAATCATGTACAATCTCCAAGGTAGCCAAGGTCCCAAAAATAGCGAATAGGCATGCAGATGGTTGCATGGGGCTGCTGTGGCTAGGCTGACGCGTTTCAGGGGCGAACCCCCTTCTTCACAGCCAGAGAAATGCTGCTCGGTAGCAAGACCGGTATCATTTTTAACAGCTGAGTTTGAAATGTACCTCTCTCTACTCCGTCAGATTCTACTTGAGCGCAGGAGATTTTGTTTTACTACTGGAGTCTGCAAAAGACCTTAGACTGGGACGAAGATTTGTCTTCCAACAAGACAATGATCCAAAACATAAAGCAAAATCTACAATGGAATGGTTCACAAATAAACATATCCAGGTGTTAGAATGGCCAAGTCAAAGTCCAGACCTGAATCCAATCGAGAATCTGTCGAAAGAACTGAAAACTGCTGTTCACAAACGTTCTCCATCCAACCTCACTCAACTCGAGCTGTTTTGCAAGTTGGAATGGGCGAAAATTTCAGTCTCTCGATGTGCAAAACTGATAGAGACATACCCCAAGCAACTTACAGCTGTAATCGCAGCAAAAGGTGGCACTACAAAGTATTAACTTAAGGGGGCTGAATGATTTTGCACACCCAATTTTTCAATTTTTTATTTGTTAAAAAAGTTTGAAATATCCAATAAATTTCGTTCCACTTCTTGATGTGTCCCACTTGTTGATTCTTCACAAAAAATTACAGTTTTATATCTTTATATTTGAAGCCTGAAATGTGGCAAAAGGTTGAAAAGTTAAAGGGGGCCGAATACTTTCGCAAGGCACTGTATATATATATATTGTGTTCGTCTTCTCACCTTTGAGACGTATTCACCCTTGGTTACCGTCCCGGGCACACATCACTCCGGGGGGTCTTCTCCCAGGCCCACACATCCTGTCGGGAGGCACACGCTGACTGTCCTCCTGCTCCCAGCCCACATGGCTTCAGGACACAGCTTCTGGAGGCAGCAAACAATAGGAATTTCTCTGAACAATTTATAGAGCCTTAACTCCCTCATTCTGAACAGGTGAAGGCCTTTCAACTTCCTGCTGGCTAGCTCTGTAGCCAACACCCTAAATTAATTAATGGACTTTCTAAATCAGGTGGAAATGTATCTCCTTCCTGTGACTACATTCCCAGATTTAGCTGACTTCCTGTTACATACCCCCCCCTCTTGTTTCAACCCTAGGGTTGGGACACAGATTTCCAGGCACGCATGTGTCAAGCACTGCTGACTCACTGATAAGCCTCCTATTATCCTCAAGCTTCCGGATGAAACTGTTTTGTCATCTTCATTGACGGATTTCTCATAAATGCCACACAGTTTGTCTCTCATCTCATATACACATTCTTCAACTGCATTTTTGGCATCATTTCGCTCCTTCTCGTTTCTGTCATCTTCATTGACAGCTTTCTCATAAATGTCAGACAGCTTGTCCCTCATAACCGTCTGTCCAATCCACCACGGAGGACCGTGATCCATAGGCAACTCAATTGGGCTAGTCTTAATGTCTTCAACATTCTTAAGACGCCTCTCTCTGCAATCCATAAATGTTTTCCACACAACTTTGAGAACCTTTGCTTCACTAAGCTTTGTTCCAAGTAGGGACTCTTGACATCCCTCTGTGACTTGAGTTGCCTCTCCATACAGCTGTACACAATCATTGACTTTTTGTTGTAAAAGGGAATGATCTTCCTTCTTGAGCTTTGCTTGCTCTAAGATGCTGTGCAGAGGATTTTCCAATTGAGACAACAGGCTGTCACACATTTCTTCAAAGTGACCCCTGTTCCTTTTCCCAGAGATATCAATATCATTCAAAATTTCATATTCATAGGCAGATCTGAAGCATTTGCACTCATCAACTTCTTAAACTTTTCGCCCTCCTGAGCGAGTCGCAGTAAAGGCCTACTATTTGATTTGATATTCAGTTTATATTTCTTGCCAAACTCTTCACAGAAGTAGCCAACCAGAACATCATCAACTTTCCTTCCACCAACATAGGGGTCAAAGGCAACAACACAGTTGAACCCAGCGATCTGGGTGGTATCCATTATAGACCTCCTCTCTGCATCAGTGAAGAAGCATGGAACTGCAACACATTCTTTTACAGGTTTCTTCAATGCACTTTCTGCTGAACTATTTGACCGCTCAAGGTCACCTAGTTCTTTTTCTCTATCTGAATTCCACATGGAATGCATCTCAAGATCACGATCAAACTTCTGCCACCCGTCTTTCACCAGTTCCATTTTGGAAACACTCCCTGAAAGGCACTTATTCATTTGCTTCACGTTTTCACCAACAGCCTTAGTTTTCTCCACTAGGTTTTCAGCCTGAACTGAGAAATCACCACATTTCTTACTCAGCTCCTTTGTTTGCTGAAGCTCTAATGATACATTTTCCAATGCTTGAAGTTTTTGAAGGAACGGTTTATTCCAAAGGGGTGATTCAAGCCACATGTCGTCACATTTCTGAGGCTCACTCAGGACAGACCCCAAAACACTGATCCTTTTAAAAACTGCATCAGGCACACTATCCCCTCTTTGGGACAGATCCTCTGTTGCCTGGAATTCCTCTTCCAGTTCCTGCAACGGAATCTTCATCTCTTCTAGTTGCTGTTCTAAGGCTCGCTTAGACTTTTCTAGCTCCTGAACGCTTTTCACAACATCATCCTTGGAGCTGACCAATTCTTCCATTTCTGTACGCAGCTGTTTAACACTTTCTAGTTCAGCCTTACACTCTAGAGCTTCCTCCAAAGAGCGAGCCAAGAACAGGGCTTTGCTCTCGTTATCACGCACCTCCGTTTCTGCACGTGCGCGTTCTTCTGCATATTTTGCAGACACATTCTTCTCTTCACCAAGCATCTGATCAAACTTCTTTTTCACATCTTCAACACACTGTAATGAACCAACTCTTTCTTCCATGCGTTTTTTCATAACCGCTATCTGCGCTTGCAATGTTGCGACTTGCTCTGATAGGTTTTTCTTTGCTTCCGCCTCCTCTTTTAATTGTTCCAGGAAGCCATTTTTCTCATCTTCCATTTGTTTGAGCTTTGTGCTAAAACTCAGCCTTTGACACCTCTCTTCCTGTAAGAGTTCCTGCGTGTCTTGCAGCTGCGATTCCAAGATAGAAAAATCTTCCGCAATTTCTCTAGATTTGCTGTCTGCTTGAGAAAGCTGATTTGTAACATTGTCCAACTCAACCTGCAGTCGGTTTGCCTTCTCTGACAGCTTAGCACACAATCGGTCACCTTCTGACACCTTGACTTGCGATTCCAGAAGCTGTGCCTCTACTTTTTCCCTCTTATGTTCACAATCTTCTTTTCCCTGCATAAGAGCCTTCACCTCATTGGCTAGCATCTGGGAATAAGAATGTAATTCTGCCACACAGGCTTCTTTCTCCTTTAACTGCTGCTGGACACGTTGGGCTTCCCCTTTCCAACTTTCACAGTCCGCACGCCATTCATCTACCACATTGCTTAAAGTAGTGAGCTCATACACAGTACTCAGTAATTTAGCCTCTCTTTCACTTTTCTCGTTGTCGCTGAGAGACAATGTCGTTTTCAGAGCGACATTCTGTTCCTGCGACTCCTGCAGGTCTATTTTTGTAGCTCCCAAAGACTGAAGACTTTTTTCCAGCTGATTACGCAACTCCAACATATCAGCCATACTTTGCTTCTGCAAAGTCTGAATTTCACTTTCCTTTTCCATGAGGATGGTATCTTTCTCCATTATAGTCTCTCTGCGTTTTTGCAACTCGACCAAAAGAAGAGCAGTGGATTCTTCCCACTGTGACACATGAGACTTGAGTAGTTCATTTGTTTCCTGCAAGTTTCTATGCTCCATTTTAAGCAATTCCAAGGCTTGTTCCTTTTCTTCCATTTTCCGTTGCAAGGCATCCAACTCAGCCCTGCACACATACTCGGTTTCCTCCAAACCGATGGCCTCCATTGGCTGCTGGCGTCTCTGTTTCCAGCCTGCCATGCTCTCTTGATGAGCCTTTTGTTGAGCTGCAAAGCTCTGCTGAAAATCCGCATTTGCCTGCTGTTGAGCTGCATTTGCTTGCTGTTGAGCTGCATTTGATATAATCAGATGTTTCAACATCTCCTCCATTTTGAGTTTACTTTTCATCTGAGCACACTGCGTCTCCATAGCAGTTTCATCAGTGTTGCTAGGGACAACAACCTTCCTCTTTAGTAGACTCTCTTTAGGCATGGATGGGGCTGGTTCAGACGGCAACATCCCCTCCATCCATAGAATCCGGTCTCTCATTTCATCTATCTTTGCATTTTTCAGGCGTTTGGATCGCCCCATCTTCAATAACTCCACAAACAAATTTTTCACAGTCCAGCAAACAAAATTTGAGACCACTGTCTCTTTAACACATTTAGTTTTTCTCTCTCTTGCAAGATCTCTTTTCCTGCGCACACAGTTTGTGCAGTCACTTGCCCCAGACACAACAAAGTTCATCAAATAATTTTGAGACCGCTGTCTCTTTAAAACACTTTTTTTTTTTTTTCTGTCAGGATCTTCTCTCCTGCACACATAGATTGTGCAATCTCATGCACCAGATAAAGTTCATCAAACATTTGCACTTCCTTGCAGGGATCTCTGCTTATGCCCGCATCCTCCACCATATGTGAGGGATTAGCTCGGTGGCGGGTGTGGATGACCCCTTGGGGGGTGCGTTTTCCCAGAGAGGTAGCCGACAAGTGCTTGCAAACAAACAGTGTGGTTTATTAAATGGTGTTTTCTTCACCAGGCTGTATGCAGCAAAACATCCAAAATAAAATAAAACAGAAAATAAATCCTTGCCTCTGTGGGCGGCTACCTTCTCACAACTGGAACCTGCCTAAGTGTCTGTCTCCAACCTACCGTCGGGCAGACTTCCTTGTCCCACAGTGGACACTCAATAGTCCTTTTATAATAGCTTCACAGGGCAACACAGTCCTTTGTTTCTTTCACATCAACAGTTCGTCTTCTCACCTTTGAGACGTATTCACCCTTGGTTACCGTCCCGGGCACACATCACTCCGGGGGGTCTTCTCCCAGGCCCACACATCCTGTCGGGAGGCACACGCTGACTGTCCTCCTGCTCCCAGCCCACATGGCTTCAGGACACAGCTTCTGGAGGCAGCAAACAATAGGAATTTCTCTGAACAATTTATAGAGCCTTAACTCCCTCATTCTGAACAGGTGAAGGCCTTTCAACTTCCTGCTGGCTAGCTCTGTAGCCAACACCCTAAATTAATTAATGGACTTTCTAAATCAGGTGGAAATGTATCTCCTTCCTGTGACTACATTCCCAGATTTAGCTGACTTCCTGTTACAATATATATATATATACAAAATATATATATATATATATATATATATATATATATATATATACTCACAGTGTATCCGGTAGTATTCACAGCACTTCACTTTTTACACATTTTGTTATGTTACAGCCTTATTCCAAAATTGTTTAAATGTATTATTTTCCTTAAAATTCTACAAACAATACCCCATAATGACAATGTAAAAGAAGTTTGTTGGAAATCTTTGCAAATTTATTAATAATAAAAAACAAAATAAATCACACATACATGGGTATTCACAGCCTTTGGCATGACACTCAAAATTGATCTCAGGTACATCCTGTTTCCACTGATCATCCTTGAGGTGTTTCTACAACTTGATTGGAGTCCACCTGTGGTAATATAAGTTTATTGGACATGATTTGGAAAGGCACACACCTGTCTATATAAGATCTACAGTTAACAGTGCACATCAGAGCACAAACCAAGCCTTGAAGTCCAAGGAATTGGCTGTAGACTTCTGAGACAGGATTGTATCAAGGCACAGATCTGGGGAAGGGTACAGAAACACTTCTGTAGCCTTGAAGGTCCCAATGAGCACAGTGGCCTCCATCATTGGTAAATAAAAGAAGTTTGGAACATTCAGGACTCTTCCTAGAGAGGACCACCTGGCCAAACTGAGCGATCTTGGGCTAAGGGCCTTAGTCAGGGAGGAGACCAAGAACCTGATGGTCACTCTGACAGAGCTCCAGAGGAAACCTTCCAGAAGAACAATCATCTCTGCAGCACTCTATTACCTAGGCCTGTATGGTAGAGTGGCCAGGTGGAAGCCACTCCTCAGTAAAAGGCACATGACAGCCCACCTGGAGTTTGCTAAAAGGCACCTGAAGGACTCTCAGACCATGAGAAACAAAATTCTCTGGTCCAGTGAATCAAAGATTGAACTCTCTATCCTCAATGGTGAGCATCATGTCTGGTAGAAACCAGGCTCTGCTCATCACCTGGCCAATACCATCCCTACAGTGAAGCATGGTGGTGGCAGCAATGCTGTGGAGATGTTTTTCCGCGGCAGGAACTGGGAGACTAGTCAGGATCGACGGAAAGATGATTGCAGCAATGTACAGAGACATCCTTGATGAAAACCTGCTTCAAGACTGGGGTGAAGGTTCACCTTCAAACAGGACAATGACCCCTAAGCACATCCTAAGCAAAGATAACAAAGGAGTGGCTACAGGACAACTCTGTGAATGTCCTTTAGTGGCCCAGACTTGAACCCGATTGAACATCTCTGGAGAGATCTGAAAATGGCTGTGCCCCGACGCTCCCAATTCAACCTGATGGAGCTTGAGTGGTCCTGCAAAGAAGAATGGGAGAAACCGCCCAAAAATAGGTGTGCCAAGCTTGTAGCATCATACTCAAAAAGACTTGAGGCTGTAATTGGTGCCAAATGTGCTTCAACAAAGTATTGAGCAAAGACTGTGAATACTTACATACATGGGATTTTTTTCATTTTTTATTTTTAATATATTTCCAAAGATTTCAAACAAACTTCTGTCACATTGTCATTATGGGGTATTGTTTGAAGAATTTTGAGGAAAATAATGAATTTAATACATTTTGAAATAAGGCTGTAACATAATAAAATGTGGAAAAAGTAAAGCGATGTGCATACTTTCCGGATGCACTGTATATATACAGTATCTCACAAAAGTGAGTACACCCCCCACACTTTTGTAAATATTTTATTATAGCTTTTCATGTGACAACACTGAAGAAATGACACTTTGCTACAATGTACACTAGTGAGTGTACAGCTTGTATAACAGTGTAAATTTGCTGTCCCCTCAAAATAACTCAACACACAGCCATTAATGTCTAAACCGCTGGCAACAAAAGTGAGTACACCCCTAAGTGGAAATGAACAAATTGGGCCCAATGTGTCAATATTTTGTGCGGCCACCATTATTTTCCAGCACTGCCTTAACCCTCTTGGGCATGGAGTTCACCAGAGCTTCACAGATTGCCACTGGAGTCCTTTTCCACTCCTCCATGATGACATCACGAAGCTGGTGGATGTTAGAGAACTCCTTCTGTTTGAGGATGCCCCACAGATGCTCAATAGGGTTTAGGTCTGAAGGCAGGCTTGGCCAGTCCATTACCTTTAACCTCAGCTTCTTTAGCAAGGCAGTGGTTGTCTTGGAGGTGTGTTTGGGGTCGTTATGTTGGAATACTGCTTTGCGGCCCGGTCTTCAAAGGGGGGGATCATGCTCTGCTTCAGTATGTCACAGTACATGTTAGCATTCATGCTTCCCGCAATGAACTGTAGCTTCCCAGTGCCTGCAGCACTCATGCAGCCCCAGACCATGACACTCCCACCACCATGCTTGATTATAGGCAAGACAAAGTTGTCTTTGTACTCCTCACCTGGTTGCCGCCACACACGCTTGACACCATCTGAACCAAATAAGTTTATATTGATCTCATCAGACCACAGAAAATGGTTCCAGTAATCCATGTTCTTAGTCTGCTTGTCTTCAGCAAACTGTTTGTGGGCTTTCTTGTGCATCATCTTTAGAAGAGGCTTCCTTCTGGGACGACAGCCATGCAGACCAGTTTGATGCAGTGTGCGTCATATGGTCTGAGCACTGACAGGCTGTACCCCCATTCCTTCAACCTCTGCAGAAATGCTGGCAGCAGTCATACATCTATTTCTCAAAGACAACCCCTGGATTTGATGCTGACCACATGCACACACCTTCTTTGGTCGACCATGGTGAGGCCTTTTCTGAGTGGAACCTGTCCTGTTAAACCGCTGTATGATCTTGGGATTCTTGGCCACCATGCTGCAGCTCAGTTTCAGGGTCTTGGCAATCTTCTTATAGCCTAGGCCATCTTAATATAGAATTGTAAAAAATCCGCGCTTAGGATATATCTGGTTACTCGATAAATTTTGGCTGCAGCCCCCTTCAAACTATAATCCGAAGATATATAGAAAGGTGAATTCAGTAGGGAAAGGGATATGGCGCTGCCACTATCTATATACCACTCAGTATCCTGAAAACTGTGAACAATATATGAATAAAGTGCAATGTGTGTGAACAATATATAAATAAATAAAGTGCAATATATAATAAGTGTCCAATCTGGGAATGGTGTATCCACACGTGACTGAAATGTGTCAAAGTGCCAATGCCTGGTAAGGTGTGCCTGATAGGGATTTGAAAACTCAAACAATTAAAATATGTAAAAAATGACTATAGAAAGGTGATATCAAGAGTTGATCCGGTATAAAAAATAGTAAAAATACTGTAGTGATAATCCAATGTACATAAATAAATAGTGCTCCAATAAAAGCTTAATGGCATATGAGAATACGTAAGATATAAAAAATCAGAGTGGTAAAAAATATCCGTAAAAAAGGTGTATGAAATGTCCACTAGAGATAGTCCTTACCAAGGGTATATTCACAATAAATTACAAACCATCATACTATAAATATTAGGGCTGCGCATCTTTACTTACCTCACGATTCAATGCGATTACGATTATTAGGGTCGCGATTCGATACGATTCGATTCCGCGATGCATCACGATGCATCACGATTACTGCCCATGCCCAGCCCACTGCCCATGCCCAGCCCACTGCCCAACGGTTTTCAAAACTTTATAAAAAAAAAAAAACATCAAGCATTAAATAATCATTTTTATTTTCATTTGCTTTTAAAGGACACTCTTGTCACACTACAGGAGAGGGTCAGAGATGTCACACTACAGGAGAGGGTCACAGACTGCAGACACACTACAGGAGAGGGTCACAGACTGCAGACACACTACAGGAGAGGGTCACAGACTGCAAACACACTACAGGAGAGGGTCACAGACTGCAAACACACTACAGGAGATGGTCACAGACTGCAGACATACTACAGGAGAGGGTCAGAGACTGCAGACACACTACAGGAGAGGGTCAGAGACTGCAGATACACTACAGGAGAGGGTCAGAGACTGCAGACACACTACAGGAGAGGGTCACAGACTGCAGACACACTGCAGGAGAGGGTCACAGACTGCAGACATACTACAGGAGAGGGTCAGAGACTGCAGACACACTACAGGAGAGGGTCAGAGACTGCAGACACACTACAGGAGAGGGTCAGAGACTGCAGACACACTACAGGAGAGGGTCAGAGACTGCAGACACACTACAGGAGAGGGTCAGAGACTGCAGATACACTACAGGAGAGGGTCACAGACTGCAGACATACTACAGGAGAGGGTCAGAGACTGCAGATACACTACAGGAGAGGGTCAGAGACTGCAGACGCACTACAGGAGAGGGTCAGAGACTGCAGATACACTACAGGAGAGGGTCAGAGACTGCAGACGCACTACAGGAGAGGGTCAGAGACTACAGATACACTACAGGAGAGGGTCAGAGACTGCAGACGCACTACAGGAGAGGGTCACAGACTACAGATACACTACAGGAGAGGGTCAGAGACTACAGATACACTACAGGAGAGGGGCAGAGACTGCAGACATGGTACAAGAGACGGCCAGCAGGTAAGTATGATAGCTTTTTTATTTTATAGAAAAAAAAATAGTAATACCCTTTAGTATCACTTTAACAAATCATTGCTGAGTCTTTTGGTAGCAACTTAGATAGAATGCAGGTCAACAACATCAATGAAAGAAAAAAAAAAAAAAAAAGGAAGGCATTCTATCTACAAGTATACTACTTGTAGATAAGTGGATGTTTCCAGGTGGGAAAGTTTATAGGGAAATCTTAGGAAGAACTAGACAGAAAAAAGCCCCAATGTGATAGGCACAGCAGTACACGGACTGGAGGTACAGCAGAGGTGGGGGATGGGCCACTTCTATGCTGCACTCACTCACTCCTCACTTACTTTTAGCATGACAGGCTGGTCTCTCATCTTCCGAGGACTCCTAGCAGTGCACCCCTCCTCCTCCTCCCCTCGCAGCTCATTTCCTGAAGCTGACTGTTTCTTCCGAGGGATGTGATGATAGCTGCAGCCATGTCTGTGTCGGCTTTGAGCAGGACTACACCCGCTCATGGGGGAGGTGAGAGCTACAAATTCCGAGGAAGGGGGAGAGCGTGGTGGGGGCGGCCCATTGGTGTGCTGAGGCTACACACCATCCAATGAGAGGGCAACAGCGCCGGATGCAGCCAGGCCACCGCTGCATATTAATCCAGCAATGACACTTCTGTGGAGGGAGGGAGGGGGGAGGAGCCAGGAATCGATTATTCAGGGTTTCCGCATTGATGCAGAATCGCGAAGGGTCGAATCGCGATGCATCGATCTTTCGATTATATTCCGCAGCCCTAATAAATATAGCAGCAATTCCAGAACCTCACAACAATAAATAGTCCATGGCTAATTGAGTAATGCATGGTCCATTAATAAAAACGGCAAAAATCTTCAAAGGTAAGGTGACTTCAGTGCAGGTGCTCAGAACTTATTGCAGTAAAAGGTGCTAGAACTCAGGTGCTCAATCTGTGCTCCCCGCACCCCTTGGACCGCACTCACCGGACTGAATCACCCCTACAGGGGTACCAGGCTCTCAGTAAATAGTTTCCTGGGTCTCCCTCCGGTCCCACCGTGTGGTCCACTGGGTACGAGTGCTATCCAATCCCTGCCTGAGTCCTCGTCCACTAGCCTTAGAATGGGGTATGGTCCACGGGTATATGGGGGAAATAAAGGTCTGTGATATCAGACGATCACCTACACTTGCCACAGAGCAAACAGGAAGCACATTTGAAATGCCTTTCAAGACCAGATGCTTTTACTCCTGCCCATCAGGAGCCCATGACTAACATGTGAATATATGAGCCTTATGGCCAATAAGTGCAAGCGGCATCGGTTCCAGTAGAAGCGTCAGACATTCGAGCCCAAAGCGGACTGGGACACTTGAGAGACTCCAGGTAGAAGAAGCAGCTCATACACAGCTGTGTGATGGGGAGACTCGGGATCCGCTATTCCGCGCATGCGCCGCAGCCTACCCTTCTCTCCCTCTTCCCCTGCCAGCCTAGCGCTGTGTGTGGCGGGGGCTGGCAGGGGAAGAGAGAGAGAAGGGTAGGCTGCGGCGCATGTGCGGAATAGCGGATCCCGAGTCTCCCCATCACACAGCTGTGTATGAGCTGCTTCTTCTACCTGGAGTCTCTCAGGTGTCCCCGTCCGCTTTGGGCTTGAATGTCTGACGCTTCTACTGGAACCGATGCCGCTTGCACTTATTGGCCATAAGGCTCATATATTCACATGTTAGTCATGGGCTCCTGGTGGGCAGGAGTAAAAGCATCTGGTCTTGAAAGGCATTTCAAATGTGCTTCCTGTTTGCTCTGTGGCAAGTGTAGGTGATCGTCTGATATCACATACCTTTATTTCCCCCATATACCCGTGGACCATACCCCATTCTAAGGCTAGTGGACGAGGACTCGGGCAGGGATTGGATAACACTCGTACCCACAGGACCACACGGTGGGACCGGAGGGAGACCCGGGATACTATTTACTGAGAGCCTGGTACCCCTGTAGGGGTGATTCAGTCCGGTGAGTGCGGTCCAAGGGGTGCGGGGAGCACAGATTGAGCACCTGAGTTCCAGCACCTTTTACTGCAATAAGTTCTGAGCACCTGCACTGAAGTCACCTTACCTTTGAAGATTTTTGCCGTTTTTATTAATGGACCATGCATTACTGAATTAGCCATGGACTATTTATTGTTGTGAGGTTCTGGAATTGCTGCTATATTTATAGTATGATGGTTTGTAATTTATTGTGAACATACCCTTGGTAAGGAAACATAGAAACATAGAAACATAGAATGTGTCGGCAGATAAGAACCATTTGGCCCATCTAGTCTGCCCAATATATCTGAATCCTATGAATAGTCTCTGGCCCTATCTTATATGAAGGATAGCCTTATGTCTATCCCATGCATGCTTAAACTCCTTCACTGTATTTGCAGCTACCACTTCTGCAGGAAGGTTATTCCATGCATCCACTACTCTCTCAGTAAAGTAATACTTCCTCATATTACTTTTAAACCTTTGCCCCTCTAATTTAAAACTGTGTCCTCTTGTGGTAGTTTTTCTTCTTTTAAATATGCTCTCCTCCTTTACCGAGTTGATTCCCTTTATGTATTTATCTATCTCTAGTGGACATTTCCTACACCTTTTTTACGGATATTTTTTACCACTCTGATTTTTTATATCTTACGTATTCTCATATGCCATTAAGCTTTTATTGGAGCACTATTTATTTATGTACATTGGATTATCACTACAGTATTTTTACTATTTTTTATACCGGATCAACTCTTGATATTACCTTTCTATAGTCATTTTTTACATATTTTAATTGTTTGAGTTTTCAAACCCCTATCAGGCACACCTTACCAGGCATTGGCACTTTGACACATTTCAGTCACGTGTGGATACACCATTCCCAGATTGGACACTTATTATATATTGCACTTTATTTATTTATATATTGTTCACACACATTGCACTTTATTCATATATTGTTCACAGTTTTCAGGATACTAAGTGGTATATATATATAGTGGCAGCGCCATATCCCTTTCCCTACTGAATTCATCTTAATATAGAGCAACAATACTTTTTTCAGATTCTCAGAGAGTTCTTAGCCATGAGTTTACTGTTTACTCTCTCTGTGTATTTGTGCTTTTGGTATGTGTAAGCTGCTAAAAGACATTCACTCTTAACTGCAACTCCACCCTTAACTGCAACTGAAACCTGTTTACTCTCTCTGTGTATTTGTGCTTTTGGTATGTGTAAGCTGCTAAAATACATTCACTCCTAACTGCAACTGGAATCTGTTTACTCTCTATGTGTATTTGTGCTTTTAGTATGTGTAAGCTGCTAAAAGACATTCACTCTTAACTGCAACTCCACCCTTAACTGCAACTGGAACCTGTTTACTCTCTCTGTGTATTTGTGCTTTTGGTATGTGGCCTTTTTCATCTGTTGCACTGTGTGCATTACCATGATGTTTATGTTGTTCTGAAGTGTCAAATAATGCTTTACGATTAGGCCTTATCTTTATAGTCATTCTTGCTCCTTTTCAGTCTGACTTTAGAAGTGAAAGATCCACTCTGTTAGAGATCCTTATATCCACTCATGATTAGTTAACCAATTTCCACCCCCACCCTTATACAAGTATATATTTAGTGCACCCTTAAGGGGAAGCACATTGCTAGGCATCTTTCCTTAAGGTTTCTTTCTCGAAGTGATTTTTTTCTACATGTGATATGCACTTCAAGCTCTGCACTTCAGCGATTGCACAAGGTGAACATACACAGCAAACACCAACAAGCACCAAACTGGCTGCAGGTGACCTTGTCTCTCTATTCAGCTCACTCTGTAACATGCACTCCTTACCACTCCTGCTGACAGTTGTGTCCTCTATTCTCAAACTTCACCCCTCTTCTCCACCTCACAGCTTATATATATCACCCCATCTTCTGTCCTCTCCCTATTACTGCTCCTACCAACTCTTGCTAATCTTACATCCACACACTGAGAAAAGGTCCAGGACTCTGGGACATGTCCCTTCAAATAAATCACACTCCCACATTATCTACCTCACCCTTCTCCTTCTCCTTGCCTCTGGTGACATATGCCCAAACCCAGGGCCTCCATTTGGCTGTTCACCACTCTCTCACCACCCTACACCCTCTGCCAGCAGCTGCAACCCACAGAACCTAGTCTCCATTCCTCTTCTTCCCAATACCAACCTCCCCTTCTCCTGCACCCTTTGGAACGCCCGCTCCATCTGTAACAAACTCACCTCCCTCCACGACCTCTTCATCACAAATTCCTTTAACCTACTCGCCATCACTGAAACCTGGCTTCATAATTCCGATACTACTTCTCCTGCTTCCCTCTCCCATGGCGGCCTCCTCTGGACTCACTCTCCTAGACTAGATGGATGGAAGGGAGGTGGAGTGGGAATCCTTCTAGCCCCATACAGCACCTATCAGGTACTTCACCTACCTCCCTCTCTGACATTCTCCTCTTTTGAGGTACATTGCATTTGTTTATTTTCTCCTGTTTCTTTAAAAATCAATGTCATCTACCGGCCCCCTGGACCAGTATCCACATTAGAGATGGCCTTGTGGTTCGCGGCAAATTTTTCTTGTTCGCTACCCAACAATTTTGCAAAAACATGGCGTTGTTCGCGGCGGCCATATTAGTTTACAATGGGGAGAACTTTGACCCATGACACAGCCGTCAGGTGGAACGGGACAGCCAATTGAAACATTTCAGCACATGGACATACCCCCTACCCTATAAATAGACCTGAGCTGTCGGCCATTTCACATTCTGCTTTTTGTCAGTGTAGGGAAAGGTCTGCTGTGTTCATGAGGGAGAGATTGCCAGACACAAATAGCTCTGTTAAGATCCACAAAAGTCCTTTTCAGGGCTGGTATTTCGGTATACAGTAGGTCTACTACAGACTCTTTAAAATTTAGGGACAGGTATCCAGTCTGTGCTTTAGGGGCATTTAGAGATCAGCAGCAGTGACACAAATCGCTCTGTTAATGTCCACAAAAGTCCTTTTCAGGGCTGGTATTTCGGTATAGGTCGACTACAGTCTCTTTTCAGTTTAGGGACAGGTATCCAGTCTGTGCTTTAGGGGCAGTTAGAAATCGGCAGCAGTGACACAAATCACTCTGTTAATGTCCACAAAAGTCATTTAAAGTGCTGCAATTTTTTTTGGTATTGGTGTGCAGTGCACTATATAGGGGGGGGGGGGGTAATCCACAGTATAATATACTTTGTAGAAAGCATATTATAGTGGATTAATATTGTGCACTGTGCAGCATTGTGACAGGTGTGGTGACTGAGCGTTGCTGCAGCAATACTACAAACAGTGACAAAAGCACTTTAATGTATTAAAACTGGTGTGATAGACCAGTGGCCCCCCAATACCACATTTTGAAGTGGGGTGTTATCTGAGTATACTTTTACAAGTGTATTTGTGTCCTGCAACAATATTGCCTCTTTTGCTGTTTTAAGTCTGATACACACAGTGCCAAACTCCCTGGCCAGTTTTTTGAACAACTGGTGTGATAAACCAGTGACCCCCCAATACCACATATTGAAGTGGGGTGTTATCTGAGTATACTTTCATAAGTGTATTTGTGTCCTGCAACAATATTGCCTCTTTTGCTTTGTTAAGTCTGATACACACAGTGCCAAACTCACTGGCCAATTTTTTGAACAATTGGTGAGATAGACCAGTGCCCCCCCCAATACCACATATTGAAGTGGGGTGTTATCTGAGTATACTTTTACAAGTGTATTTGTGTCCTGCAACAATATTGCCTCTTTTGCTGTGTTAACTCTGATACACACAGTGCCAAACGCACTGGCCAATTTTTTGAACAACTGGTGTGATAGACCAGTGGCCCCCCCAATACCACATATTGAAGTGGGGTGTTACTTACCAGCATACTTTCCTAAGAGTGTATTTTAGTCCTGCAAATTTGGCCTCTTTTGCTGTGTTAACTGTTCTACACACAGTGACAAAAGTTACTGGCCAATTCTTTGTAGAACTGGTGTGATAAAACTGTGGCCCCCCAATACCACAGTTTGAAGTGGGGTGTTATTTAACAGTATACTTTTCTAAGATTGTATTTTAGCCCTGCAAAAATTAAGCCTCTTTTGCTGTGTTAACTGTGCTACACACAGTGACAACAGTTACTGGCCAATTATTTGTAGAACTGGTGTGATAAACCTGTGGCCCCCCAATACCACAGATTGAAGCGGGGTGTTATATACATTTTTCCAGATATACTGCGATTCTCTAGAGCATTTTGTCACAGGGTAATTTAAAAACATGACAGGCAGAGGAAGAGGCAGACACTTACGCAGGGTTGGTAGGGGTAGGGCAGGAGCTTTCAGAAGGCGCGTTCGATTACGTCAAAGGACGCACCAGAGTGGCTCACTCAGCCTTCCTCTTGAGTGGCTCACTCAGCCTTCCTCTTCTGCACCCTCCTCATCCTCTCTATCTGCACCCTCTTCTTTCTCTGCTGTGTGCACCCCCAAAGACACCACCACAAACACCACCACCACCACCACATACCCTCCGCTTGAGTCACTGGAATTATTTTCCGATCCATCACAAGACATTTGAGATGCGCAGCCATGGTTGGCATCGGATCAGGAAGAGGAGGTAGCAACAGCCGCCACTTAGCAGTCTGACGAAAGTACCCAGATCAGCCCAAGGAGGTTGGTCCCCGCTGTTGCTGTCTACTCTGAGATCTCGATTGTTAGTGGTGGGGAAGGTAACGTGGATGATGACGTGTCTATGGACGTCACGTGGGTGCCCACAAGAGAGGAAGAGGAGGGGAATTCAGAGAGAGAGACGGACCAGCAGATAGGGAGGAGAGTCAGGCAGAACTTGCATTGCACAAGAGGTACAATGTATCAGGAGCGAGCCATCAACCATGTACAGTCACATCTGGCGCTCCCAGGATGCCGGCACATGGCTCCGCAGTGTGGGCTTTTTTCAATATGTCCGTTGCTGACAACAGTGTTGCCATCTGCAGCCTTTGCAGTCAACGCATATGTTGCGGTAAGCCCAACACTCACCTAGGGATAACCGCCTTAAGAAGGCACCTGAACTCCCATCACTGAGCCCAGTGGGAGCAACACAGTCAGAACCCCCAAAGCCACACTCCAGGCTCTCACCGTCCAGCCTCTTCTCCTTCTCCTCTCTCCTCACATTTGTCCTCAACTCCACCTTCCATGACGCCGTCGTCAGGTTGTTCTGGAAAAAGGCAGGCTTCTGTGTCCCAAACGTTTGAGCGGAAAAAAAATGATGACGCCTGATAACCCTCTTGCCCAACGTTTGACTGCTGGCTTGTCGGAACTGATAGCCCGCAAACTACTGCCATATCAACTGGTGGACTCAGTTGCCTTTCGTAAATTTGTGGCCATTGGAACACCACAATGGAAGGTCCCAGGCTGGAAATATTTCTCGCAGAAGGGCATTCCAGAGCTGTATGGCCATGTTCAGCGGCAAGTGAATATATCTCTGGCACACAGTGTTGGTGCCAAGATACATCTGACCACAGACAAATGGTCTAGCAAACACGGGCAGGGAAGGTATATCACTTTTACTGCCCACTGGGTGAACCTTCTGACAGCTGTCAAGCATGTAACCCGTGGCACCCGTGTAGATTTGGTTGTACCGCCACGGATTGCATGCAGGCCTGCCTCTTCTCCTCCTCCTCCTCCATCCTCCCTCTCCTTCTCGGCTGACTCCTCCTTTTCTGCTGCTACGGTCTCTTCCGCTGCGCCACCCAAGATCCCCAGAACCTATTCCACATGCCAGGTGAGACGTTGACATGCTGTGCTGCGTCTGTTGTGACTGGAAGCCAGGAGCCACACTGGTCCTGCACTCCTTTCAGCTTTGCGTTCACAGGCAGATCAGTGGCTGACACCGCTGAATTTGACAGTTGGTAAAGTGGTGTGCGACAACGGTGCCAATCTGCTGAGCCCGCTGAAACAGGGCAAAATAACACATGTGCCATGCATGGCACACGTCCTGAACTTGGTGTCTTAGGCGTCTTATTTGTGTCTGCCCTACGTGATGGAACTCAACGTTGCATATGCTTGATAGGCTGCTCCAGCAGAAATGTGCAGTTAACGACTACCTGTACGAACTGTGGGGCAGGACAGGTTCTGGGGAGCTTGGGTTCTTTTCACCTCGCCAGTGGCTGCTCATGCGGGACGCATGCAGACTTCTGTGGCCATTCGATGAGATCACCAAACTGGTCAGTCAGTGACATTGTACCTTACTCCTTCTTTCTGGAGCATGCATTGCATCATGTCATTGATCAAGCCATCGAGGAGCAGGAGCACGAAGATGAGGAAGTCGCAATCTTGGATGAATTCCCAGTGGGTGCTACTCCATCTGAGACAAGTCAACAGCAGGAGTCTGAAGAGGAGTCAGAGGAGGATGGTGCTGGGGGGGATGAGTATGCGCAAGAAGAGCATGCTTTAAACCTTTCTGGGATCCCTGGTGCTATCCGTGGATGGGGGGAGGAGAATGAGGACGACATTATCCTGGATGATGAGATGGAAGCAGGCCAGTACACTGCTTCCAGTTTAGTGCGCATGGGGGCCTTCATGCTCCGGTGTTTTAAGGGGGACCCCCGTATAAAAAAGCATAAAGGCCAAGGACCAGTACTGGGTGGCAACGTACTTAGACCCCAGGACAAACAAAAAATGGCGGAAACGTTACCACAATCTCAAAGGGCGGTCAGAATCCAGCCCTTCCAGGCCTTGCTGTGGGAAATGCTGCATTCTGCTTTTGCGTGCGCTGGCAGAGGAATTTCCAGTCACAGAGAGACAGTTGCGGGTAGCAATCCAACAGCGCCTGCAAGAAGAGGGTGGTTTAAAGATGTCTTGGTCACTTCAGATATGAGATCCTTCTTTCAGCTGAACCATCGACAGCTGTACTCCGGATCCAGCATCAGGGAACGCCTAGACCGACAGGTGTCCAACTACATCAGGTTAACGGCCGATGTGGATGCTCTAAGGAGTGATGAACCCCTGGACTACTGGGTGGGCAGGCTTGACCTCTGGTCAGAGCTTGCACAATTTGCAATGGAAATGTTGGCTTTCCCCCTGTCCAGTGTCCTGTCAGAAAGGACGTTCAGCGCAGCAGGGGGGATCGTGACCGATAAGCGCACTCGACTAGCTCATGTTGACTACCTCACATTTATAAAAATGAATGAGGCATGGATCTCTGAGGCATTCAACACATGCGACCAGTAGACCATGTTTCATTGAAATTACTCATGCCAGGCCACAAATATCCGCTAGACCGCCATCCACCCACAGCAATTCCTGGTCCTTGGCTTCGCTACATACAGCGGTCATGCCCCAGGGACTATTAATCACACAAAAAAAGTTTTAAAAATTGTCGTTTTTGATAGAGAGCAAATTATTGAAAAAATTATTAAAAAAAAAAAATGAGATTTCTTTGAATTTAGTGTCTGGGGATCTAAAAAGTGTACCTGTGAAGTTTCAGCTCTGTAGCATGTCCAGAACCAGAAAAAAAAGATAATTTTTCTTAGAATTTTTATTAGCGCAGGGATGGGGTTCCGCTACTTTTACACCTGGGCGTTTTTGTTTCAGGCATTTATTGGGCATTTTTTGGGCGTCTTTGGAGGCAGGCATGACATCTGAACTTCTGTATAGGGGTATATATACACACACACACACACATATCTATATATATATAGATATATATATATATATATATATACACATACATACATATAGGTGTTAAAGTAGCGGAACCCCATCCCTGTGCTAATGAAATTATTTGCAGGGATGGGGTTCCGCTCCTATCACACCTATATGTGTGTATGTGTATATATACATATATGTGTGTGTGTGTGTATATATACCCCTACACAGAAGTTCAGATGTTATGCGTGCCTCCAAAGACGCCCAAAAATGCCCAATAAACGCCTGCAACAAAAACGCCCAGGTGTGTTGTTGCAGGCGTTTATTGGGCATTTTTTGGGCGTCTTTAGAAGCAGGCATAACATCTGAACTTCTGTATAGGGGTATATATACACACACACATATGTATATATACACATACACACATATAGGTGTGATAGTAGTGGAACCCCATCCCTGCAAATAATTTCATTAGTGCAGGGATGGGGTTCCGCTCCTATCACACTTATATGTGTGTATGTGTATATATACATATATATGTGTGTGTGTATATATACCCCTACACAGAAGTTCAGATGTCATGCCTGCCTCCAAAGACGTCCACAAAAAAGCCCAATAAACGCCTGAACCAAAAACGCCCAGGTGTGACAGGAGCGGAACCCCATCCCTGCTCTACTAATAATTCTAAGAAAAATTATCTTTTTCTTATGGCGGTCACCCTGACATGGATGAATTTTGGTCACCCTGGCATACAAGGAGCGGAACACCATCCCTGCTCTACTATTAATTCTAAGAAAAATTATCTTTTTCTTATGGTGGTCACCCTGACATGGATGAGTTTTGTCACCCTGGCATAGCAGTCACAGTCAGTTCACCCTACACTACACTACGGTCACCCTGACACTTAACACTTTCCCTACAGAAACTAGATTATTGAATCTAACTATAGTGGTATATAGTACCCTAACTACACTAGATATCCCTTTCCTCACACTAATAATTGCTAAATGACACTTTTGCAGCAGGAGTAACAGAACTGCTTCCACTCTCTTCCACAGCCCCTGTATTACAGTGCTAGAGATTTGGGCTATGTTATATACTGGGGGGCGTATTCACTACTGATTGGCCTCTGGACCCCCTAGTCACTCCAATTACATTCCTAGCATCCTCCTGCCCCCTCAATTGACTTTTACTGATGTTTCTGGTCCAATCACAGGCTTTTAAAGCCCAGTTCCTCTACCATTGCATTTTGGGCGGTTCTGGTTGCCGAATTTCGAACTTTTTCCGCAAAAAGTTCAGAATTCGGCCGAATTTCGAACAGTCAATGTTTGGGTCGAACCGATGGTCGACCCGAACCGTTCGATCATCCCTAGTTCTTAGCTGTCAGTTAAACCCATGTGGGCTAATTTTGGGGCCTATACTGGCCGACACTTACTTCTGTATCGTGTGAATGCCTAATGAACCTCCTGCCACCAAATACTACGTTCTTAGCTGTAGGGTAAACGCATGTGGGCTAATTTTTGGGGCCTATACAGGCCGACACTTACTTCTGTATCCTGTGAATGCCTAATGAACCTTAAGCCACAGAATACTACGTTCTTAGCTTTCAGTTAAACCCATGTGGGCTAATTTTTGGGGCCTATACTGGCCGACACTAACTTCTGTATCCTGTGAATGCCTAATGTACCTTCAGCCACAGAATACTACGTTCTTAGCTGTCAGGTAAACGCATGTGGGCTAATTTTTGAGGCCTGGAATGGCCGACACTTACTTTTTTATCCTGTTAGTGCCTAATGTACCTTCAGCCACAGAATACTACGTTCTTAGCTGTCAGGTAAATGCAGGTGGGCTATTTTTTGGGGCCAATACTGGCCAATACTTACTTCTGTATTCTGTGAATGCCTAATGTACCTTCAGCCACAGAATACTACGTTCTTAGCTGTCAGGTAAACCCATCTGGGCTGCCGACACTTACTTCTTTATCCTGTGAATGTCTAATGTACCTTCATCCACAGAATACTACGTTCTTAGCTGTCAGTTAAACCCATGTGGGCTAATTTTTGCGGCCAATACTGGCCGACACTTAGTTCTGTGTCCTGTGAATGCCTAATGTACCTTCAGCCACAGAATACTACGTTCTTAGCTGTCAGGTAAATCCATGTGGGCTAATTTTTGGGGCCAATACTGGCCGACACTTACTTCTGTATCCTGTGAATGCCTAATGTACCTTCAGCCACAGAATACAATGTTCTTAGCTGTCAGGTAAACCCATGTGGGCTAATTTGTGGGGCCAATACTGGCCGACCCTTACTTCTTTATCCTGTGAATGCCTAATTTTTCAGACTGGAATTGAAAATCAATGGGTTTGTAAAGGTTCCGCCAAATTGTGGAATGGATGCAGACCCATTTTACAGATGTGTGAATGCACCCTATATGTATTTGACATGTATTTACTGGCTGCTGTCAGTTCTGGCTGATTTATGAAAAGAAAAAATAATAACTTTTAGCTGTGAAAAAAAATGCATTTAAGGCAACTTTTCCAATTGCAATACTTCTGTTATGACATTGTCCATGTGCTGGGACTATTTGTGCACAGCTAGTATGTCTTTTGTGGCTGCAAATATGACCTAAAGGTTTTTAAAGTTTGCCTCCCATTAAAGTCAATGGGGCCTGCCGCGAACTTGCGGTTCGCGGACTTTTGAAAAAATTTGCGGCTGAGGTTCGCGAACCGCCCCGGCCGATGTTCGTCCATCACTAATCCACATTCCTTGATGACTTTTCTGCCTGGCTACCCTACTTTTTCTGTTCTGAAATCCCCACAATCATTCTTGGTGACTTTAACATCCCAGTTAATGCCAATACTACTACTGCTTCTTAACTTCTCAATGGTTTAGTGGTGAATTGGTGCAAGAAGAGGTCTCAAAAAAGTCTGGTCCTGGGGACCCGGGGGAAGGGGGGAAGGGATAAGGGAAACACCAGGGGTAGGGGGACCCCCAAACAGTTCAGGGGGTAGCTGTCCACTGTAGCAGCTGCCGGTGGAAGAGACAGAAGAGATCTCTGAGTGGAGACAAGAGGGAAGACAGCGCAGCACCTTCTAAGTGCAGCAAGACATTTATTGAAGTATGTGCAGCAGTATTACACTCACATTTAGTCAGTGAATAAGATGCAGTTAGTCAAGTAATGTTGATCATCAGGAGCATCACTGGAGCGGGTCCTGGTGGTGGAGGCAGTGGATCCCGGTGAGAGCGGCAGGGGGGGTTCCTCGGTGTGTACAGGGACGGCCTCGGTGGTGTCCGCGGGCTCCCCGTCAACTGTTGGCACGAGTGCCAGCGTTCCACCAGTTGACATATGTGATACTTTTTGGGAGCCTAGCTGTGTACGGGACCTCAAAAACCAATCCCCACTATCAGAATACAGCTTGGAGTGTCTACTTTGCAAAATGGGGTCATTCGGGGGATTTTTGTGCCATCTTGGCATTTCATGGCCTTCAAAAGTGTGATAGTTAGTAAGGAGTTAGATCAACAATTTACGCCCTTAGAAAGCCAGAAGGTGCGGATTGGATTTCCGGGTCCTGTACGCGGCTAGACTGCCAAAAAGTCTCACACATGGGGTATCCCTGTACTCAGGAGAAGCAGCAGAATGTATTTTGGGGTGTCATTTCACATATACCCATGGAATGTGTGAGCATTATATCATTTACTGACAACTTTGTGTAAAAAAATAAATAAATAAATAATAATTTTCCCGAAACTTGTGGCAAAATATAAACTATTCCATGGACTCATCATGCCTCTCAGCTAATAGCTTGGAGTGTCTACTTTGCAAAATAGGGTCATTTGGGGGGGGGGGGTTGTGCTATCTTGAAATGTCAGGGCCTCTGAAACTGTGACAGGTAGAGGTAAAATAAGCAATTTACGCCATTAGAAAACTTGAAGATGGGGATTGGTTTTCGGGTCCTGTACATGGCTAGACTGCCAAAAAGTCTCACACATGGGGTATCCCTGTACTCATGAGAAGCAGCAGAATGTATTTTGGGGTGTCATTTCACATATACCCATGGCATACGTGAGCAATATATTATTTAGTGACAACTTTGTGTAAAAAAAAAAACAAATTGTAATTTTCCTGAAACTTAGGGCAAAATGAAAAATACTCCATGGACTCAATATGCCTCTCAGCAAATCGCTTTGGGTGTCTACTTTCCAAAAAGGGGTCATTTGAGGGGTCTTTGAACAGTCCTGGCATTTTATGATCATTCTTAGCAACACATCACCCACTCTTCTAACCACTTGAAAACCAAGCCTTTTCTGTGACTTTTTGTTTACATGAAAAAATATTTTTTTTTTACAAGGAAATTAGTTTGAACCCTCAAACATTATATATTTTTTTAAAGCAGATGCCCTACAGAACAAAGTGGTGGATGTTGCAATTTTTTTTGTCACACGGTATTTGCACACACATTTTCCAAACAACGACGAGTACCTGCAAGAGAAACAGGTCTCAAAAGAATGAAAAACAAACAAAGTACAGTAAAAGTACAGTAGGAAGTGTAGAAGAACATAAAAATGACTGAGACGACAACTATTTTTGGCTTTTTTATGTATTTTTTTTTCTCTCAAAATGACGATAGCCATCGAACATCTTTTGAGACCCTGTGTAAATGTGCCCTAAACTGTACCCTACGCTAATAATCCACTAGTGTGTGGTAGCGACGGAAACATTCACCGTGGCAAAGACCAGGTCGGTCAGGACAGTCGGGACAATAATTCTGGGTGTCACGCCTAAATCCGCGCTGGCTGCAGACAGGGCATCTTTTTTGGGGGTATCTTTGGGGGTATCTTTGGGTAGGGGTACTTGGGAGGTATTCCGGAAAATGCCTCTCATGCAGCCGGCTCACTGCATCTGGTTGGGGAATTTGGGCAGGAGCACGAGCTGGATACAGAAGGGCTCTGATTATCTCTTCTTGGAATTGAAAGAAGGATAATTTTCCTGGCAGACGCTTTGTATAAGACAAAAGCGTTGTAAATAGCCAATTGAAAAATGTATACAGACACTTTTTTGTACCAGCGTCTGGCCTTACGGGCAATTAGGTACGGTCCCATCATCTGGTCGTTGAAGTCCACCCCTCCAATTTTACGGTTATAGTCGTGGACACAGAGGGGCTTCTCAACAACAACACCGGTGACCGTAGTAATTTGGACTGCCGTGTCTGGGTGAATGGAGGACAGAACGAAAACGTTCCATTTGTCCCTCCACTTCACTGCAAGCAATTCATCGCACCTCAAGCAGGCTCTCTCCCCCGAGCTCAGTGGGGCATTTACTAGCCGTTGGGGGAAGCCCCGGCAATTAGATTGCACGGTGCCACAAGCGCCAATTTGCAATTGAAAGAGGTGTCTAAAAAGTGGCACGCTTGAATAAAAATTGTCGACGTACAAGTGGTACCCCTTTCCGAATAAGGGTGACACCAAGTCCCAAACTATCTTTCCGCTGCTCCCTATGTAGTCTGGGCAGTCGGGGGGCTCCACAGTGCTATCTTTTCCCTCATAGACCCGGAAACGAACTGTATAGCCTGTGTGTAACACTCCTGCGTTTTTGTAGTAGGCTGGATTTGCAGCTGCAGAATCTCCACTCAGTAGTCATGTAGAGATGTGTTGAATAACCAGATCCAACTCTCCAGACTCATCACTGTGGGCTTGTCAGCTTCAGCATACAGATATACACACTCAATAAGATGTTCCTGGAGTGATAGGATGTATATAACAGTATGAAGATGATGTGCTGAAGGGACAGGTGTGAACAGTGACAGAGATGGCAAGCACTTGATAGAATTGTTCAGGAGAGTATTAGATGGTATTAGGTAGAATGCAGATAGGTTAGTAATCGAGTATGGTAACAGGTGGTAAGGACAGCAGATGACAAATACAGGATAGACTAACCCAGTGCAAGGATAGATGGTAGTAGACTCAAGAGCTAGCAATCTATGTAACAGTGCAGATGTTAGAATTAGTATGCATAGATAGTAACAGTCCTTATGTGCAGAGGTAGATAGTGTAAGTAAGGTTATGGAGGATTCCCCTGTGGGGTACTTATCACTAGTAAAGTTAGTAGTAGCAGGGTCCAGTAGTAAGGGAGTGATCCAGTAGCGAGATACAGGGATCGGTAGCGAGGTTCCGGTCTGTTTCCAAGTAGAAGGGAATAGCTGGAGGTTCCGGTAGCAAGGTAAGCTTGTAAGCATGTGGACACACGGCAGGTTGAACGAACGATGTGAGAGAGAACGCCGGCGGTTGAAATAGCCGCTTTGTGGCGCTCGGCAATGACGTCATCCGTCTTAAAGGTGTATGCGTACCACCTAATTAGAAAGGTGGGACGCATATTTGAAAGAAAAGTGGAAAATAAGGGTACCAGAGGTACCAGAATCTTACACTGTGGCCCTGTCAGACAGCTTGTACAGTTTGACCCCGTATCTGGCATGCTTGCTGGGGAGGTACTGTTTGATAGCAAGGCGGCCAGTAAACTTAATCAGGGACTCGTCAACGCAGACATCTTGTTGGGGGGTAAACAAGGCTGCAAACCGCTGATTGAAGTGGTCTATGAGGGGCCGAATTTTGTGGAGCCGATCATATTCAGGGTCTCCCCGAGGACGACAGAGTTCATTGTAATTGAAATGCATGGACTGAAATATTTGCTCGTATCGAATCCTGGACATAGCAGCAGAGAACACGTGCATTTGATGAATTGGGTCAGTGGACCAATGTAACCGCAATTCATTCTTTTTTTTAATGCCGTGTTGAGGGAAAGGCCCAGAAATGTTTTAAAATCGGGAATCGTTATAGGATTCCAGGCGAATGGTCTGGCAAGGGGTGAATTTGGGTTGGCGGCGATGAATTGTGCGTATAAATTTGATTGATCCACAATAGATCTGAAAAGATCTTCCGTGAAGAACAGCTCAAAAAGGTTAATGGGATTAAAACCAGCTGTCTCCACGTGTATTCCAGGTTGGGCAGTGAATGGGGGAAGTACTGGCGCTGTGGAATCTGTGGGCTGTCAATTAGGATATGCCAGCGCTTCAGGGAGGGCACTATGGGCTCTATGGGCCTGTCTTCGAATACGCGGTGGCTGCGGGCCACTACTCGTGCTAGCCACCGCACCAGCTTCAACTGCACTTATGGGACTCGCCATGTCACCAAGTGATACTGCAGTGCTGGTTGTACTAAGTCCAGGGTGTACTAGGCCGCTCGTGCTTGCCAGATCACGAGAAGTGTGAGCGGCACTAGTACTGGCACTCTGCTGCATACGAGAAACTCCAGGTTATTGCATCTCAGCAACTCCAGAATGGGGTCGGGTACGCCTGACCTTGCCAGGGACCCCTCTGTCGCCAGAGCTATCTGTCAGGGAGCCGCTGCTGTCATCGGGTTCGTATATTGACCCTGATTCTGCCAGTGAGGCTTCCCTATCGTTCCCATCTGACATGGCCAGTATACTGTAGACCTCTTCACCACTGTACCAACGTTTGGTCATTTTAGTAACTAAATTTACCGGTACAGTAGTGTGACTACTAGGTAATAAAAGCACCTGGTTGTCGAGGACTATTTGGTCGCTACAAAAAAAACTGCTAGCAGAGATCAGGCCCGACTCTGCTAACGCAGCGGTTTTGTGTGATTTGTATTTTTTGGAAGTGACAGTAATCTATTGATTACTACACTTGCCTGGGTAAGGTGGGCTGGGCAGGGGGGCTAAACGCAGGTGCTAGCAGGAATCAGTGCTGATTGTGCAAATACTGCATTTTGGGAACACTAAATTATGGGGACGCTAGTATAGTTCTGATCAGATCAGATATTGATCTGTTCAAACACTATACTAGTAATGGAGGTGTGTGTGTGTGTGTATGTGTGTTAGTGTACTTGACTGTAACTGATGCTAAATAACGGTGGTGTAGTGGGACCCTGACGCTTACTAGCCTAAGTTGTGTCACCTGTGACACTAATACAGTGATCGGTAATCACTGTATATAGTGAACACTGTGACAGGGCAGTGAAGGGGTTAACTGGGGGAGATCAAGGGGTTAAACCTTTATAGGGGATATATGGCGGGTGGCCTAAACCTATTTGGGCTTAGCGCAAGCACAAATTAGGGTCACAAGTGACACTAATACAGTGATCAGTAGTTATCTGATATACTGTATATATTAATGCACTGTGTGATAGGGAGTGAAGGGGTTAATTGGGGGAGATCAAGGGGTTAAAAGTTTATTAGGGGATAGGTGGCGGGTGCCCTAACCCTATCTGGGCTTAGCGCAAGCGCAAATTAGGGTCACAATTTTTTCAACCCCTTGCCCAACAAGGGAAGGCATACCTGCGAAATAGTAATCATCTTATGGGAATTCTCAATGGGATTGAAATAGAAGAAAAAAGACTTGCTTGTTAGTGTGGATTTCAATTCACTTTATACTAACATTCAGTAAATACATGCTTTGGAAGCAGCAAAAAGGGGCCCTGGATACCACCCAAATAAAGACATAACAAAAATAATTTTTATTGCAAGCTCTTGATTTAGCCATGAACCACAATTTCTTTTGGCACAGCAAAAAATTCTACAGACAAAAAAGGGGAGTGGCTATGAGGGCCAAGTATGCGCCATCCATAGCCATTATTTTTATGAGGAAGTGGGAGGAGGAGTCCATTTTTAAGAACCAACCAGCTCATCTCAAGCTTTATAACAGGTATATAGATTACATTATCATGGTGTGGAGGGGTTCACAGGATTCCCTGACTGCCTTTTTAGAATATATTGGCAGGAACCCATACGGAATCTCATTCTCTGAAACTATAGGAATGGAATCCATCAATTTTTTGGACCTTGAGATCTTCAAGTCTGGCAGAAAATTATATACTCGTACCCATTTCAAAGAAGTGGATAGAAATGGGTATATCCCTACGGGGAGTTGTCACCACCCAAGATGGCTGAGCTCTGTCCCCAAGAGCCAGCTATTGAGGGTCAGGCGCAATTGTGACCGAGAGGAAGATTACAATCAACAAGCGGACCTGTTAATAGAGAGGTTTAAAGAAAAGGGATATAATTCCAAAGAACTTCTCAATACTAAAGAAAATATAAGAAAAATGGACAGAAGAGAGCTGCTGAAGGATAAATGAAAGAACTCCGACAATATTGACAACTATAGTTTGGCATTCATGACAGGGTTCACAAGACAGTACAAACAATTGGAACACATTATTAAAAGACATTGGCCACTGCTTTTAAAGGATGATATTTTAAAGACTATTTTACCTTCAAAACCTAAGTTCATTTATACGAAACCGAACACATTGAGACTAAAATTATCACATAATGTAGTAACCCCCCCCCCCGTTAAAACATGCACTTTCTTGGACCAGGTTGGTTATTTTAGCTGTGGGAGATGTGCAATATGTAGGACCTCAAAGCATCGTAAAAGGAAAACCTGATTTTAATTCATTTGCATATGAAAAACAGTTTACTATTGACAAATGTATTACGTGTACGTCCACCCACATCACATATTTGTTATCATGCCCATGTGGGCTCCAATATGTGTGGAGGACCACTAGGGAACTCAGAGTCAGATTGCGGGAACACGTTACAAACATAAAAAAAGGATATCGCCATCATAGCCTATCCAATCATTTTAGGTTGGTCCACAATCGTGACCCTAGAGGCCTAACATTCTGTGGCATAGATAGGGTGGAGGCGCATTGGAGGGGAGGGAATCTTAAGAGAGCAATCTCGAAGAATGAAACAAAGTGGATACATCGCCTCAGGACCCTACAGCCCCGGGGGCTCAATATTGATTTAGATTTAAACTGTTTTCTATCTAATTGGTGATGCACTTTTCTGAGATGAAATATTGATTTTGGTTAGTATTATTCTTTATTATTTTATTTATCATTATTTCAATTTTATTTATTTACTTTTTATTGTTTTTATTTTTTTTGTATGTGTATATTTTCTATTATCATTATTATTTAGTTTTATTTTATTTTATTTTATTTTTTTATTTTTATTTTTATTCTTATTTTTATTTTTATTTTTATTATTTTTTTCATATTCTTCACATTCCTATATTTCATTTATTTTGATATTATTTTATATATATACATATATATGTATATAATTTTGGGGTTTTTGAGATTAAATTTCTTCATAATAATGGCCATGTATTAAGCATTATGATTGATCTAAAGGATTTGAAGCAAGTTGTTGGTAGCAATTTTCTTGCTATTTTTTAAAAGGTTTTTAATGTTTTTAAATATATTTTAATAAAATGAATTTGTATGAGAGTATGCATAATCATCAGGAAATGAGGTGGTGGTTATATTTATTGAGAGATAGTTACATCAGATATTGGCTAATTATAAATTATTACCGCTTTTGTTTTAATTCGTACTACGGAAATTGGGTATTAGTACCATTTCCTGCGATGCTATGGGGACACCCACGGCTTTGCAATGTAATAGTTAGTGGTATTGGGAAGGTGTGGTCTCTTCCGCCTTCTGTAATTGGATATTCAGTAAGAGAATTCAGTATAAATAAGTTCCGCCCAACCGGAAGTGATATCTTTGATAACGCCCATAGTAGGCGGGCAAAACGCGTTGACGCACTTCCGGGCAGCAGAGCATCACAACGTCATTTCCTGAAACCACCGTGGAACGCACGCCGGCAGCGTACGCGGAAGTGGAGTGACTCATAGTGTTTGCTAAACCAACGCTGATTACCATACTATGTTTGTGAGAACCATTCTTATAACTTGATTTTAATAAATACACCTACGGGCTTCACTATGTCTGGTTTCTTCCCCTTCTTTTGACACACATTGTTGGTGAGAGAGAGGAGAGGAGATACTAAGGGAGCCATTCTAAAGAGGCTGTATTGGATTTCAAAGAGGCTGTATTGGATCCATCCACCTGTCCAGGGGATATTATATCTGCTCAAGGCTTATATATATCCTTAATCTGGTGAATGCATCCCCATAGGGGGTTTTTCTTCCTGAAGAGCACTTGGGCACCTTATGGACTATTTTGAGCACCTTTCCAGCACTTTAGTTCTTTGAAGGAACCTTTTGGACTGCACTTTAATCCTTATATTTTGTATTTTGCACATGGTTGCACAATGGACATATAATTGTAAACATTATTTTGCACTTCAATATTTATTATTTTGTACTTGTTGATCACGATATGCACTTTACTTTTTCCCTTTTTTAATATTTTGATCACAGTTATATGGATATATCTATTTATACATATCTGTTAGCGCTGCCTTTTTGATTGATTTTATTACATTCTGGTCTTTTACTTAGTGAGCAGCAGCTCCAGGAAGCACAGTTTTATTCACCTTTTACATTTATACACTTTTTTAGCGCGGGTTTTAACTATTTAGTTTTCACACATTCTTATTCCCTTGGGAATTGCACCCAGCTGCTATGGATATTTTTAATTTTATGACAAAAAGAAAATTGGATGCAGACGAATTTTTCTCACAATCCAATGTAGGGTTTAATCTTAATCAAGATTTTAAACATCTAAGAGGTTTTATAGACAAACTAATCAGGGCCTGGTGGGATGTCTTCACCCTTAACAAGTATATTAAGGATGGGATGACTCCCAGACGCCTCAGATGGGACGTAGCCCCCAATGATGGCCTTATTGATAAATCATTGGAGGATGAGTGGTTCAGTTTTTTCCAACACACTGAGAAAAAACTATTAGAATTACTCATATCGAGAAAAGAAAAGAAATTAAAAAATCTGGAGGCCAATATCAATGCCATCAAGGCAAAATTTGTTGACCTAGATGATAACGCAGAGTATAAAGAAAAAATGAAACAGCTACAGGACTTTGCAGACAAAGTGGATAGGGACACACAAAAAAAGAAAATGAAGACATTTCTAAGAGATATTAATGACTACAAAACCAATAAAGTCTACAAATGGCAAGAAGAACCAATTATACTGGAAGGGAATTCCAGGGCCTCCTCCATCGAAAGAGATCACCCTTTTCCAGTTTTTCCTCAGTTCCAAACACCTAGAAATAATAAGCCCTCTGGAAACAATGGGAGAAGGAATGAAGATAGACCCAGTTCTGTATCCCGGGGTAGATTGCAATCCCAAACCCCTCAATACGAGATCCCCACATCCAACAGGTTTGAACCCTTGAGGAATGAACCACCACAGCAGTACCATCAACCTGGACACAATCAGGGGTATTACCCAAGAGGTCCCCAAGGAGGGGCACGGGGATAACAGAATGGTGGACAGAGAAGAGGTAGAGGACAATACCAAGGTCCACACCAAAATAATTATCCCAGAGAGGATTTTCACAGGAGAGGATCTGGTAGACCCCCTTGGAGAGGGAGAGGGGGGCGCAACCCCAGAGGAAGGGGGAACAACAACAATTATTATCAACAGGAACAGAGGGAAGACTGGAGACCCTGGTACCCCACGGGACCCCCCCCATATACAAGAGAGGGAGGGAGGAAACGAAGGACCAGAAGATGTCGAGGAGGGAAGGGGAAAAAGAAAAAGAGAGAATTAACCGAAGGAATTTTCTATTTAAGTGATGCCACATTTTCTGATGACGAATTACGAGTTCTGGCATTAGGCCTCAAGTTTGCGCCAGATAAAAATATCAATAAGTTTGATACGTTCATTGACCTTCATAAATTTGTACGCAAAGTTAACATTAAGAAACATTTTGCAAAAAACCCATCCAAAGAAGAGGCGAGAGCCGAGGAATATGTGCACACGCAATTACGGAACAATTCTGTTTTTAATCCTAAGTCCAATAATAACCTGTTTTTAGACGTTTTTAAGGTTTTAGTGGAAAATGATTTGGAGAAATTGAAAGTTCGGCCATCAAGAAGAAAAAAAGATGTAGAAAGGGGTCTGAAACAGCTTAAAGAAAAGAAAAATATTGTAATAAGACCTGCGGACAAGGGGGGGGGGGGGGGGCTAGTCGTTTTAAACAAACAAGATTATTTAGACAAACTAGACAGACTGGTCAATGATACGGAAACGTATGAAGAATTGAGAAGGAACCCTAGCAATCAATAAAAAGCCAAACTAACAAAATTAATTAAGAAAGCTACCCAAAAAGAAATTATAAGCAAGAAAGAAAGCAGATACCTTGTGCCGGATGCACCAAGGATACCGGTGATCTATCAACTTCCAAAATTGCACAAAGATAATAAAAAAACCCCTGGAAGGCCTATAATAAGCGGAGTAGACTCCTTGTTCTCCAGAGTGGGGGAATATCTGGATAGCTTTTTTCAACCCCTTGCCCAACAAGGGAAGGCATACCTGCGAGATAGTAAGCATCTCATGGTAATTCTCAATGGGATTAAAATAGAAGAAAAAGACTTGCTTGTTAGTGTGGATGTCAATTCACTTTATACTAACATTCAGCAAATACATGCTTTGGAAGCAGCAAAATGGGCCCTGGATACCACCCAAATAAAGAGAAAACAAAAATAATTTTTATTGCAAGCTCTTGATTTAGCCATGAGCCACAATTTCTTTTGGCACAGCAAAAAATTCTACAGACAAAAAAGGGGAGTGGCTATGGGGGCCAAGTATGCGCCATCCATAGCCAATATTTTTATGAGGAAGTGGGAGGAGGAGTCCATTTTTAAGAACCAACCAGCTCATCTCAAGCTTTATTACAGGTATATAGATTACATTATCATGGTGTGGATGTCACGGAACCATGAACCAGACATACAACAACAGATAAGTGAAAATAAGAAGACTTTATTGAAAATCAAGCTGTAAAGCAAAAGTCCAAACGGATGGCAAAACCGAAGCAGAGTCTTTGCGAAGCCAGAGGTCAGGAGCCAGGAGGGTAGTCAGACGAAGCCAGGATCAGGAACCAGCAGGGTAGTCAGACGAAGCCAGGATCAGGAACCAGCAGGGTAATCAGACGAAGCCAGGATCAGGAACCAGAAGCAGCAGCAGTCTAGAAGCATGTGAACAAAGGAGGACCAAGCAAGGAACTGAAGCCACAGACCTCCTATATATATGAGCTAGGCATCCAGCTCCTCCCAGTGGGAAGGAGGAGCCGCAGAGTGGGAGGCTACAAGAAACCCAGAAACCAAGATGGCCGCCAGCACATGTCAAACGAAGGAGAACAGCAAGAAGGTAAGACCATGACAGTACCTCCCCCTCAAGGGCCCCTCCTCCGCGGAGTAAAGAACGGTTTCTGAGGGAAGCGTGCGTGGAAGGCACGGAGCAAGGCAGGAGCATGGACATCTGCGGAGGGAACCCAGGAACGCTCCTCTGGACCATAACCACGCCAATGAACCAAAAACTGCACCCGACCGCGGACCAGGCGTGAGTCCAGGATATTGCTCACCTCATACTCCTCACGATTGCCCACTTGGACCGGACGAGGCCGAGGAACCGAGGAAGTGAAACGATTACACACCAGTGGCTTCAACAGGGAGACATGAAACACGTTGGAGATCCGCATGCCAGGAGGAAGCGCAAGGGCATAGGCTACCGGGTTTACCCTGCGAAGCACTCGGAAGGGACCAACAAAGCGAGGCGCCAGCTTGGGAGTGGGCACTCGAAGGTTGAGGTTGCGGGTGGACAACCATACACGGTCTCCGGCCTGGTAGGAAGGAGCAGGCGCTCGTCTGCGATCAGCCTGGAGTTTCTGGCGCTGCGCAGAGACCACAAGGGACTTCTGGATCTGTACCCAAGAAGCACGTAGGACGGAAAGGTGATCCTCCACAGCCGGAATATCCTGGGGAGAGAATACCTCCGGTAACACGGCAGGTTGGAACCCATAATTGGCCATGAAGGGAGACGTCCCAGAGGAAGAGTTCACCGCCGTGTTCCTGGCAAACTCAGCCCAAGGCAGGAGGTCAACCCAATTGTCTTGGTGATCGGAGACATAGCAACAAAGGAATTGCTCCAAGGCCTGATTGGATCGTTCTGCGGCCCCATTGGACTGAGGGTGGTAGGCCGAGGAGAAGGAGAGATGAATCCCCAACTGGGAGCAAAAGGCGCGCCAGAACCTGGACACAAACTGACTCCCCGATCCGACACAATCTCCTTGGGCAAACCGTGCAACCGGAAAACCTCCCTGGCAAATATCGTGGCCAACTCCTGTGCAGAGGGTAACTTCTTGAGAGGAACACAGTGGCACATTTTGGAAAACCGATCCACAATCATGAGAATGACCGTATGGCCTCGGGATGCAGGGAGGTCCACAATGAAATCCATCCCCAGGTGTGACCATGGGCGCTCCCCGGTGGCTATGGGTTGCAGAAGGCCCAACGGAAGGTGCCGAGGGGACTTACTCTGGGCACAAACGGAGCATGCCGCTACATATGCGGCGATGTCGGAACGTAGGGAAGGCCACCAGAACAGACGTGAAACAGCCCAGGACAGCTGATTCTTTCCAGGATGCCCCGCGGTCTTGGAGTTATGGTAGGTTCGCAACAACCGAGTGCGCAACTCCTCAGGCACAAAACATCTGCCGTTGGGTCTCCCAGAGGGAGCACCAGATTGAGCCGCCAAAATCTGCTCACCCAGGGGAGAGGTCAGGCTGGTGCGAATGGCGGCCAGGATCTGATTCGGAGGTATGACCGAAGTCGGAATCGACTCCTCCCTGGACAGGTCGGAGTACTGCCGTGATAAGGCATCCGCCCTGATGTTCTTGGAACCGGGTAGGTAGGAGACCACGTAATTAAAACGTGACAAGAACAGAGCCCATCTGGCCTGACGTGGTGTCAATCTCTTGGCCTCAGAAAGGTAGGTCAGATTCTTGTGGTCCGTCAGGATGAGGACCGGAACCACCGAACCCTCGAGCAAGTGCCTCCATTCTTTAAGGGCCTGCACGATGGCCAATAACTCCCTGTCACCAATCTGATAGTTGCACTCCGCGGAAGACAGTTTCCGGGAGTAAAACCCACAAGGAAGCAGAGGACCCTCTGGTGTTCTACGCTGAGACAGAAGGGCGCCTACTCCCGTCTCAGACGCCTCCACCTCGAGGACAAAGGGCAACCCAGGGTTGGGATGCGACAGAATCGGAGCCGACACAAAGGCGGACTTTAGAGCCTCAAAAGCTCGGATGGCCTCGAGCGGCCAGACTTGGGAATTACTGCCCTTCCTGGTCAGATCCGTGAGAGGCTTGGCTAGCATGGAAAAGTCCCTGATGAACTTCCGATAATAATTGGCGAAGCCCAAAAAGCGCTGTAGGGAGCGAAGACCACTGGGCTGGGGCCACTGTAAGACAGCCGAAACCTTCTCAGGATCGATGGAGAACCGCTCAGCGGAAATGATGTAACCTAAGAAGGTTACCTGGGATCGGTGAAATTCGCATTTCTCAAGCTTACCGAACAGCTTGTTCTCTCGTAACCGTTGCAACACTCGTCTGACATCCAGAATGTGGGTCTCCATGGACTCAGAATATACCAAGATGTCATCCAAATAGACCACCACACACTGCTGCAACAGGTCACGGAAAACATCGTTGATGAATTCCTGAAAGACTGCGGGCGCATTGCACAACCCAAAGGGCATAACCAAGGATTCATAATGACCGGTCCTGGTGTTAAACGCGGTCTTCCACTCATCGCCCGCCTTGATCCTTACGAGGTTATATGCCGCCCTCAGGTCGAGTTCGGTAAAGACCGTTGCCCCTTTAAGGCGATCGAACAGCTCGGAAATCAAGGGTATCGGGTAAGCGTTCTTGATCGTGATGCGATTGAGGCCCCTGTAATCGATGCAAGGCCTCAACTCACCGCCCTTCTTTTTCACAAAGAAAAATCCAGCCCCTGCCGGGGACGAGGATTTGCGAATGTGTCCGCGTGAAAGCGCCTCCTTCACGTACTCCTCCATGGCCTCATTCTCCGCTACCGACAGTGGATAGAACTTGCCACGAGGAGGAACGGCACCAGATTGTAACTCGATGGCACAATCGTATGGGCGGTGCGGAGGGAGGGCAACCGCGCGCACCTTATCGAATACATCCCGGTACTCCTCGTATTCAGGAGGCAACAGAGAGTCCGAGGAAGTACACAGCAACTTGACAGGCCCATGGATGCAACTAGCCCCACACTGTGGTGACCACGAGAGGATCTCGGCCGATCTCCAATCGAAAGTCGGATTATGCTTCTGGAGCCAGGGGTACCCCAAGACCACCGAGTAGTGTGGAGACGAAATAACCTGGAAGCAGACCGACTCTCTGTGAACGGCACCAATGGCTATCCCCACTGGAAGGGTCTCATGAGTCACGTGTGGCGGCAGAAGGGGTCTGCCGTCTATCGCCTCAAGAGCCAGTGGAGAACCTCGGGCCTGCAGAGGAATGGAATTGGCGGCAGCGAACACACTATCAATGAACAAACCACCAGCACCAGAGTCCACCAACGCCTGGGTCGTCACTGAGCCCCCGACCCAGGAGAGGACAACAGTGATCAGTGGTTTGTCAACAAGGGAAACCGGGGACGAAGAGACTCCACCCAAGATCTGCCCCCGACAGGATCTCAGGTGCGAGCGTTTCCCGGACGGTTCGGACATGCCAACCGAAAATGCCCACCGAGACCACAGTACATGCATCGGCCCTCGCGTCTCCGGAGTACCCTCTCCCCCTCGGACAGGCGAGCAAAGCCCAGCAGCATGGGTTCATCCCCAGCCAAGTCATCCCCAGGAGGCGTGGGAGGAGAGGGAGGCACGGGTGGGACAGCAAAGGTAGGCGCCAATCTGTTAGGAGGCCTCCGCAGACTCTCCTTAAAGGAAGGTCTCTCCCTGAGTCTGGTGTCAATCAAAATCAGGAAAGAAAAAAGAGACTCGAGCTCCACTGGTAGGTCCTTAGCTGCAACCTCATCCTTCAAGGCATCCGAGAGACCATGAGAGAAAGCAGCGACCAGAGCCTCATTATTCCAGCCCACCTCTGCTGCCAGGGTACGAAACTCAATGGCGTATTCAGCTACGGATCGTGAACCCTGTCTGATGGACATAAGGAGCTTCGCAGCAGAGGCAGCACGAGCCGGCACATCGAATACCCTCCGAAGAGAAGCAACAAAACCGGAAAACTCGGCAACCACCGGATTGTTGTTCTCCCATAAAGGGCTGGCCCAGGCCAAGGCCTTGTCCGAGAGCAGCGAAATTAAGAAGCCCACCTTTGATCTCTCAGTAGGAAAGGCATGTGGCAGCAACTCGAAATAAATGCCCACCTGGTTGAGGAAACCTCGGCACTGAGTTGGCTCTCCCCCAAAGCGCTGTGGAAGGGGGGCAGAACCGGTCATACCCCAAAAAACCGCAGGCGCGACAACAGGTGTCGGGGTAGACTCTGGCGCAACAACCGGAGCGGCAGTAGGAGCGGGCCCAGGTGCGACAACCGACCCATCGGCAACGGGAGCGAAATGAGCCGTGCGTTCAAGCAGGATTTGCAACGCCACGGCGAACTGACCCAACAGGTGATCCTGCTGATCAAGTCTGGCAACCAGCGTGGGTAGCGAGGATGGCCCTGTACCGTCAGAATTCATGGCTTGGTCCTAATGTCACGGAACCATGAACCAGACATACAACAACAGATAAGTGAAAATAAGAAGACTTTATTGAAAATCAAGCTGTAAAGCAAAAGTCCAAACGGATGGCAAAACCGAAGCAGAGTCTTTGCGAAGCCAGAGGTCAGGAGCCAGGAGGGTAGTCAGACGAAGCCAGGATCAGGAACCAGCAGGGTAGTCAGACGAAGCCAGGATCAGGAACCAGCAGGGTAATCAGACGAAGCCAGGATCAGGAACCAGAAGCAGCAGCAGTCTAGAAGCATGTGAACAAAGGAGGACCAAGCAAGGAACTGAAGCCACAGACCTCCTATATATATGAGCTAGGCATCCAGCTCCTCCCAGTGGGAAGGAGGAGCCGCAGAGTGGGAGGCTACAAGAAACCTAGAAACCAAGATGGCCGCCAGCACATGTCAAACGAAGGAGAACAGCAAGAAGGTAAGACCATGACAGTGGAGGGGTTCACAGGATTCTCTGACTGCCTTTTTAGAACATATTGGCAGGAACCCATACGGAATCTCATTCTCTGAAACTATAAGAATGGAATCCATCAATTTTTTGGACCTTGAGATCTTCAAGTCTGGCAGAAAATTATATACTCGCACCCATTTCAAAGAAGTGGATAGAAATGGGTATATCCCTACGGGGAGTTGTCACCACCCAAGATGGCTGAGCTCTGTCCCCAAGAGCCAGCTATTGAGGGTCAGGCGCAATTGTGAACGAGAGGAAGATTACAATCAACAAGCGGACCTGTTAATAGAGAGGTTTAAAGAAAAGGGATATAATTCCAAAGAACTTCTCAATACTAAAGAAAATATAAGAAAAATGGACAGAAGAGAGCTGCTGAAGGATAAAAGAAAGAACTCCGACAATATTGACAACTATAGTTTGGCGTTCATGACAGGGTTCACAAGACAGTACAAACAATTGGAACACATTATAAAAAGACATTGGCCACTGCTATTAAAGGATGATATTTTAAAGACTATTTTACCTTCAAAACCTAAGTTCATTTATACGAAACCGAACACATTGAGACTAAAATTAGCACATAATGTAGTAAACCCCCCCCCCCCCCGTTAAAACATGCACTTTCTTGGACCAGGTTGGATTATTTTAGCTGTGGGAGATGTGCAATATGTAGGACCTCAAAGCATCGTAAAAGGAAAACCTCTGATTTTAACTCATTTGCATATGAAAAACTGTTTACTATTGACAAATTTATTACGTGTACGTCCACCCACGTCACATATTTGTTATCATTCCCATGTGGGCTCCAATAAATGGGGAGGACCACTAGGGAACTCAGAGTCAGATTGCGGGAACACGTTACAAACATAAAAAAAGGATATCGCCATCATAGCCTATCCAATCATTTTAGGTTGGTCCACAATCGTGACCCTAGAGGCCTAACATTCTGTGGCATAGATAGGGTGGAGGCGCATTGGAGGGGAGGGAATCTTAAGAGAGCAATCTTGAAGAATGAAACAAAGTGGATACATCGCCTCAGGACCCTACAGCCCTGGGGGCTCAATATTGATTTAGATTTAAACTGTTTTCTATCTAATTGGTGATTAGTGTTGAGCGAACACGGACTGTATTATTCGTGTTCGTACCGAATAATTGGATTTTTGTTACCCGAACACGGACCCGAAAACTTTACTGTATGTTTGGGTTAAAAATCCGTGTTCGGTCATTTTATTTCCTGTTTTGTATGTAATGGCACGCTTTTAATGGCGGGCTTTCAACAGCCAATCAACAAGTGTTTAACTGGTGTGCCTTAAGCCATCCCAGCCATGCCTACTAATGTATTAGTAGCTGTGATTGGCCATCTGAAGCATGTGACCATGTCTTTTTAAGCCCCAGCGCGCCGCGTCCTTCTGCTGTAGTTTAGGGACAGAGCACACATCATACGTGCTGGCTGCTGATTAGGGACAGACAGTGATTCTGTGAAAAATTGTGTCCGAAAAGAATGCAGGGACAGGTCGGAGTGTAGGGAAAGTTATTAGAGCATTTTAGGGCGAGGCTGGAGATTAGGCAGGGTCAGTCTTCTACATTGATTTTGCTGTGTGGGGGGTGGTGCAGTGAACAATCTTTTTGCCCTCACTTGTGCCCACTGAGGAGGAGGAGGGAGAAAAAAAATCTATTTTTATCAGTCAGTTGTGTGCAGCGTTCATCTTAGATCTATTTTACTACAAGTTAAAAGGGATTTTTTTTTTTTTACCCCTTCATAGCCTTTGCTCCAGTGCTGACTGTGACATAAGACCCTGGGATCACTGACCACAGAGGATAAATGGGAATGCTTTAGGAACATATTAAGCAAATGCATCTTGCAGTGCATTCCTATGGGAAATATATTTAGAAGAGACAAAGCCAAACCTGGCTGGCTAAACCTTAGCGTCAAAAAACTTATTAGGGGAAAAAAATTGGCCTTCAAGAAATATAAATCAGAGGGCACAGTATCGGCTTTCGAGCAATACAAGGAGGCAAATAAGAAAAGTAAACAAGAAATCAAGATGGCTAAAATCAACTTTGAGAGACAAATAGCGGAGGATAGTAAAAAAAAAACAAAGAAATTCTTTAAATATATCAACAGCAAAAAAACTAAGGCAGAGCATATTGCACACATAATTAACAATGCTGGGAGGATGGTTACAGAGGACACTGAAAAAGCAACCGTGCTGAATGCTTTTTTCTCGTCAGTCTTTACACAGGAAAAGGAGGGGTACACTGACCATGACTGTATGGTTAGTAGTAATACACAGGACTTGGCTAACAGAGGGTGAAATCAGGGAAAGGCTGGATAAACTTAACACAAACAAATCACCAGGCCCGGATGGCGTACAGTACATCCGAGAGTACTCAAGGAACTCAGTAAAGTTATATCGAGACCACTGTTCCTGATCTTTGCTGACAGTATTAGGACAGGACCAGGGGATTGGAAGAAAGCTAACGTGACTTGCCACTATGGCTAACAGAGGGGGAAATCAGGGAAAGACTGGATAAACTTAACACAAACAAATCACCAGGCCCGGATGGCGTACATCCGAGAGTGCTCAAGGAACTCAGTATGGTTATATCTAGACCACTGTTCCTGATCTTTGCTGACAGTATTAGGACAGGAGTTGTACCAGGGGATTGGAGGAAGGCTAACGTGATTCCGATATTCAAAAAGGGCCAGAGACATATCCCGGGAAATTATAGGCCTGTCAGTCTGACATCAATAATATGTAAACTTTTGGAGGGGATGATAAGGGACTATATCGTAGAGTATGCTAAAGACAACAACATCATCAGTAGTAACCAGCACGGGTTTACAAATGGGCGTTCTTGTCAAACCAATCTCTTAGCATTCTACGAGGAAGTGAGCTGTGAGCTAGATAGGGGGAGACCAGTGGATGTGGTGTACTTGGATTTCGCTAAGGCGTTTGATACAGTTCCCCACAAGCGCTTAATTTATAAAATAAGGTCTGCAGGTATCGACAGCAGGGTTTGCTCTTGGATACGGAATTGGCTAAAAGGCCGTGTCCAAAGGGTAGTAATAAACAGCGCATACTCAGACTGGTCTGAGGTAGTAAGCGGGGTGCCCCAGGGCTCAGTCCTGGGACCAACCTTGTTCAATTTATTCATAAACAGCATTGAGGAAGGGATCAGTAGTTCGTTATCAGTTTTTGCAGATGACACAAAATTGGCCAGGGCAATAACTGCACAGCATGAAGCAGATATCCTACAGAATGACCTGGACAAAATTACGGAGTGGGCAACGACATGGCAAATGAGGTTTAATGTGGAGAAGTGTAAGGTTTTGCACTTGGGGACCAAAAACATAAAAACACAATACACGTTAGGAGGGGAACCCTTGGGGGAATCAAAAATGGAGAAAGATTTGGGAGTCTTAGTTGATGATAGATTAGGCAACAGCATGCAATGCCAAGCGGCAGCTTCCAAAGCCAACAGAATATTAGCATGCATAAAGAAAGGGATGTATTCCAGAGATAAGACTATAATCCTTCCACTTTATAAAACTCTGGTCCGACCGCATCTGGAGTATTCTGTCCAGTTCTGGTCGCCAGTCCTCAGGAGGGATGTGTTGGAGCTGGAGAAAGTCCAGAGAAGGGCAACTAAACTGATTAGGGGGTTGGAGGACCTTACCTATGAAGAGCGGCTGCAATCGCTCGATTTATTTTCCCTGGAGAAAAGACGTCTGAGAGGGGACATGATAGCAATTTATAAATATCTTAATGGGGATCTCAGCTTAGAAGAAAAGCTGTTCATTCGAAGGAATTGCATGAGGACTCGAGGACATACAATGCGATTAGAGGAGAAGCGTTTTAACCTCAGGCAACGTGGGGGGTTCTTTACTGTTAGGGCTACAAGATTGTGGAATTGTCTACCACAAGAGGTGGTTTCTGCGGGTAGTATGGTGACTTTCAAAAGACTCTTAGACTTACATCTCAAGGATCAGGAGATTGAGGGCTATGTTAGATGATTACAGTCACACACACCTACACAGGTTGAACTGGATGGACTATTGTCTTTATTCAACCTCGCCTACTATGTAACTATGTAACTATGTGATTCCGATATTCAAAAAGGGCCAGAGGCATATCCCGGGAAATTATAGGCCTGTCAGTTTGACATCAATAATATGTAAACTTCTGGAGGGGATGATAAGGGACTATATCGTAGAGTTTGCTAATGACAACAACATCATAAGCGGTAATCAGCATGGGTTTACATATGGGCGTTCTTGTCAAACCAATCTCTTAACATTCTACAAGGAGGTGAGCTGTGAGCTAGATAGGGGGAGACCAGTGGATGTGGTGTACTTAGATTTTGCTAAGGCGTTTGATACAGTTCCCCACAAGCTCTTAATTTATAAAATAAGGTCTGCAGGTATCGACAGCAGGGTTTGCTCTTGGATACGGAACTGGCTAAAAGGCCGTGTCCAAAGGGTGGTAATAAACAGCGCATACTCAGACTGGTCTGAGGTAGTAAGCGGGGTGCCCCAGGGCTCAGTCCTGGGACCAACCTTGTTCAATTTATTCATAAACAACATTGAGGACGGGATCAGTAGTTCGATATCAGTTTTTGCAGATGACACAAAATTGGCCAGGGCAATAACTGCACAGAATGAAGCAGATATCCTACAGAATGACCTGGACAAAATAACGGTGTGGGCAACGACATGGCAAATGAGGTTTAACGTAGAGAAGTGTAAGGTTTTGCACTTGGGGACTAAAAACATAAAAACACAATACACGTTAGGAGGGGAACCCTTGGGGGAATCAAAAATGGAGAAGGATCTGGGAGTCTTGGTTGATGATAGATTAGGCAACAGCATGCAATGTCAAGCGGCAGCTGCCAAAGCCAGCAGATTATTAGCATGCATAAAAAAAGGGATGTATTCCAGAGATAAGACTATAATCCTTCCACTTTATAAAACTCTGGTCCGACCGCATCTGGAGTATTCTGTCCAGTTCTGGTCGCCAGTCCTCAGGAGGGACGTGTTGATGCTGGAGAGAGTCCAGAGAAGGGCAACTAAACTGATTAGGGGATTGGAGGACCTTAACTATGAAGAGCGTCTGCAATCGCTCGATTTATTCTCCCTGGAGAAGAGACATCTGAGGGGGGACATGATAGCAATTTATAAATATCTTAATGGGGATACCAGCTTAGAAAAAAAGCTGTTCATTCGAAGGGATTGCATGAGGACTCGAGGACATACAATGCGATTAGAGGAGAAGCGTTTTAACCTCAGGCAACGAGGGGGGTTCTTTACTGTTAGGGCTACAAGATTGTGGAATTCTCTACCACAAGAGGTGGTTTCTGCGGGTAGTATGGTGGCTTTCAAAAGACTCTTAGACTTACATCCCAAGGATCAGAACATTAAGGGCTATGTGAGATGATTACAGCCACACACACCTACACAGGTTGAACTGGATGGACTATTGTCTTTATTCAACCTCACTTACTATGTAACTATGTAACACTGCTGTGTTCACATGTGCTATTGAGTGATTTTCAATTTTATACACTTTTTTCTATTCCACTATTCAATATACACCCTTTTGGGTTAAAAAAAATTAAATTGTGGCATAGTCTTTACTAATCTATTTAAAAATTACAAACTTAAATGGGAATTTTCTTTTTTTTTCCCCTTCATAGTCTGCTGCAGACTGACTGACATAAGACACTGCTGTGTTCACATGTGCTATTGAAAAATCACCAATTTTATATCATATTTTTATTTCCGCTATTCAATCTACACCCTTGGGGTAAAAAGAATTAAATTGCGGCATAGTCTGTATCGGTACGTGTGAGAAACACCTTTCCAATTTTTGGGGCGCATCTTCCACCGCCGAGGATTGCAGGGTGCTTCAGTTTGCCTCCTGCCTGTTCCGAACTCCTCCTACTCCTCATCCTGCCTTTAGGGTACAAAAAATTGTAATCGGGGCCTAGTCTGTGTTTGTACATGTGAGATATAGTGATGTCGCGAACCTAAAATTCGCCGTTCGCGAACGGCGAACGCGAACATCGGCAAATGTTCGCGAACCGGCGAACCGGGCGAACCGCCATAGACTTCAATAGGCAGGCGAATTTTAAAACACACAGGGACTCTTTCTGGCCACAATAGTGATGGAAAAGTTGTTTCAAGGGGACTAACACCTGGACTGTGGCATGCCGGAGAGGGATCACGCAAAAAAAAGTTCTTAAAAATTATAATTTTTTGATAGAGAGCCAATTATTGGAAAAATTAAAAAAAAATAAAAATAAAAAATTTCTTTGGATTTAGCATCTGGGGGGTCTAAAAAGTGTACCTGTCAAGTTTCAGCTCTGTAGCATGTCCAGAACCCCTAAAAAACAGCATTTTTCTTATATTTTCAGGAATACGGCTTCTCTGCGGCTGGCTTTTTCTCTTGCAGGCATTTAGCGGGCATTTTTTTAGGCAGGCATGTCATTTTTTTTATTTAGTGTCTGGAGGGTCTAAAAAGTGTACCTGTCAAGTTTCAGCTCTGTAGCATGTCCAGAACCCCTAAAAAACAGCATTTTTCTTATATTTTCAGGAATATGGCTTCTCTGCGGCTGGCTTTTTCTCTTGCAGGCATTTAGCGGGCATTTTTTTAGGCAGGCATGTCATTTTTTTTATTTAGTGTCTGGAGGGTCTAAAAAGTGTACCTGTCAAGTTTCAGCTCTGTAGCATGTCCAGAACCCCTAAAAAACAGCATTTTTCTTATATTTTCAGGAATATGGCTTCTCTGCGGCTGGCTTTTTCTCTTGCAGGCATTTAGCGGGCATTTTTTTAGGCAGGCATGTCATTTTTTGTATTTAGTGTCTGGAGGGTCTAAAAAGTGTCCCTGTCAAGTTTCAGCTCTGTAGCATGTCCAGAACCCCTAAAAAACAGCATTTTTCTTATATTTTCAGGAATACGGCTTCTCTGCGGCTGGCTTTTGCTCTTGCAGGCATTTAGCGGGCATTTTTTTAGGCAGGCATGTCATTTTTTGTATTTAGTGTCTGGAGGGTCTAAAAAGTGTACCTGTCAAGTTTCAGCTCTGTAGCATGTCCAGAACCCCTAAAAAACAGCATTTTTCTTATATTTTCAGGAATACGGCTTCTCTGCGGCTGGCTTTTTCTCTTGCAGGCATTTAGCGGGCATTTTTTAAGGCAGGCATGTCATTTTTTGTATTTAGTGTCTGGGGGGTCTAAAAAGTGTACCTGTCAAGTTTCAGCTCTGTAGCATGTCCAGAACCCCTAAAAAACAGCATTTTTCTTATATTTTCAGGAATATGGCTTCTCTGCGGCTGGCTTTTTCTTTTTTTACTTTGCAAGCTGCTGTGCCACCTTATATATCAGTGGTGGGTGGGCAGTGGCACAGTACACTCTCTGTGGACCTGACAGCAGTCACTGGCACCCAGGCAACTGCAATTTAAAAAAAATATATATATTTTTTTTACTTTGCAAGCTGCTGTGCCACCTTATATATCAGTGGTGGGTGGGCACACAGTGGCACTGCAGTGGGCAAAGTACACTCTGTGGACCTGACAGTCACTGGCAGCCCAGGCAACTGCAATAATAAAAAATATATATTTTTTTTTAATTTATTGCAACAAGATGCTGTGCCACCGTATATATATCAGTGGTGGGCAGTGCACTGCAGTGGGTACAGTACACTCTGTGGACCTGACACAGCACTCACTGCAATTATGACAGAGGAAAAAAAATATATTTTTTAAAATGCCAGGTACTGTGCCTGTGCCACCTGAAATGAGTGTGGTGTGCACACAGTACAGTCTGTGGTAGGTCTGTGGCCTCTCACACACAGCGGGCAGGCAACTGCAGTCACAGTGTACAATATATATATATATATATATATATATATATATATATATATATATATATAGAAAAAACTCTATTACCTTACCAGCCCTTAAAAGGGCTTTTGGGGACGCTATATTTATATATATGTATATATATAAATAAAAAAAAAAACCTCAATTACCAGCCCTTAAAAGGGCTTTTGGGGACGCTAGGTATATATATATATATATATATATATATATATATATATATATATAAAAAAAATTACACAAATACCAGCCCTTAGAAGGGCTTTTTGGGGTGCTGTCCTTACAGCAGTAGTGGACCAAGAACACTGCAAGACCAGGAACAATGACTAACTGTCCCTAGCTTAACAGCAGCAGCAGCAGCAGCAGCAGCTCTCTCCCTACTCTCACTACACACACTGCTTCAGAATGATCTAAGATGGATGCTGCCCTGGCTTATTTATAGGAGGTGGGAGGGTGTGGGAGGGAGGTATGCTGATTGGCTGGAAATGTGCCTGCTGACTGTAAAGTTCAGGGTCAAAGTTTGCCTCAATGATGTCTTACGGGGGGCGGACCGAACATCGCATATGTTCGCCGGCAGCGGCGAACGCGAACATGCTAAGTTCGCCGGGAACTGTTCGCCGGCGAACAGTTCTATACATCTCTAGTGAGATACACCATTTTATAATTTTTTTTCTATTCCGCTATTCAATCTACACCCTTGGGGTAAAAAGAATTAAATTGCGGCATAATCTGTATCGGTACGTGTGAGATACACCTTTCCAATTTTTGGGGCGCATCTTACACCGCCGAGGATTGCAGGGTGCTTCAGTTTGCCTCCTGTTCCGAACTCCTCCTACTCCTCATCCTGCCTTTAGGGTACAAAAAATAGTAATCGGGGCCTAGTCTGGGTCTGTACGTGTGAGATAGATACACCTTTTGATATCATATTTTCTATTCCGCTATTCAATCTACACCCTTTGGGGTAAAAAGAATCAAATTGCGGCATAGTCTGTATCGGTACGTGTGAGATACACCTTCCAATCTTTTGGGGCGCATCTTCCACCGCCGAGGATTGCAGGGTGCTTCAGTTTGCCTCCTGCCTGTTCCGAACTCCTCCTACTCCTCATCCTGCCTTTATGGTACAAAAAATTGTAATTGGGGCCTAGTCTGTGTTTGTACGTGTGAGATACACCGTTTTATAAAATTTTTTCTATTCCGCTATGCAATCTACACCCTTGGGGTAAAAAGAATTAAATTGCGGCATAGTCTGTATCGGTACGTGTGAGATACACCTTTCCAATTTTTGGGGAGCATCTTACACCGCCGAGGATTGCAGGGTGCTTCAGTTTGCCTCCTGCCTATTCCGAACTCCTCCTACTCCTCATCCTGCCTTTAGGGTACAAAAAATAGTAATCGGGGCCTAGTCTGGGTCTGTACGTGTGAGATAGATACACCTTTTTATATCATATTTTCTATTCCGCTATTCAATCTACACCCTTTGGGGTAAAAATAATTAAATTGTGGCATAGTCTGTATCGGTACGTGTGAGATACACCTTTCCAATTTTTGGGGCGCATCTTCCACCGCCGAGGATTTCAGGGTGCTTCAGTTTGCCTCCTGCCTGTTCCGAACTCCTCCTACTCCTCATCCTGCCTTTAGGGTACAAAAAATTGTAATCGGGGCCTAGTCTGTTTTTGTACGTGTGAGATACACCGTTTTATACATTTTTTTCTATTCCGCTATTCAATATACACCCTTTTGGAGTGTAAAAAATTAAATTACGGCATAGTCTGTATCGGTACGTGTGAGATACACCTTTTAAATTTGTTTGGCGCATCTCCTTCCACCGCCAAGGATTGCAGGGCGCTTCAGTTTGCCTCCTGTTCCCAACTCCTCCTACTCCTCTTCCTCATCCTCATCCTCCCTTTAGGGTACAAAAAATTGTAATCGGGGCCTAGTCTGTGTTTGTACGTGTGAGATACACCGTTTTATAATTTTTTTTCTATTACGCTATTCAATATACACCCTTTTGGAGTGTAAAAAATTAAATTGCGGCATAGTTTGTATATTTGACTGTGAGATACACCCGTGCGATATTGTTGTTGTTTTGTTCCGCTATTCAATAAACACCTTTCTAGGGCAAGATCATAAATTACAGAAATATGAGGAGACTGTCAAATAGGGGCCGTGGCCAGGGTCGTGGTGCTGCTGGTAGAGCTCCTGTTGCAAGGAGAGGACGTGGTCGATCTGTGCCAGCTACACTCACAAGTGAAACACCTTCCTCAAGTGTGAGTAGGCGACAGAACCTGCAGCAGTATTTGGTAGGGCATAATGCGCCTCTAGAAGTGATGAGGCCAGAAGAAGTACAGGCGATAGTAGATTGGGTTGCTGCTGACAGTGCCTCCAGTTCCTTCACATTGTCTCCCACCCAGTCTACTGCAGAAAGGTCAGAGTTGGCACCTGCAGCCGATGTCCAACCGTCTTTCACCTCACCCCCTTGCAAATCAGGCAAGCAGTCTGAGCCACAAGTCATGCAGCAGTCTCTTCTTATTTTTGATGACTCTGTCCGCAGGGTTTCCCAGGGCCATCCACCTACCCTGCCCCAGAAGTGGAAGAGATTGAGTGCAGCGATGCCCAACCACTTATTTCTCAAGATGAGTACATGGAAGGACCATCGCAGCACGTCTCCGATGATGACGAAACTCAGGTGCCAACTGCTGCGGCACTCAGAATTGTGGAGACCGACAAGGAGGGCAGGGGTGAAGACTGGGTGGAAGATGATGTGGAGGACGATGAGGTCCTCGACCCCCATATGGAATGAAGGTCATGCAGGTGACCTGAGTAGTTTGGAGGAAGAGGCGGTGGTCGCACAGAGCCACCAGCACAGCAGAAGAGGGAGCAGGGTGCAGAAGCGGAGCGGCTGTGCCCTAGACACTACGTCTGCTACTGCCCAACGCAGCAAGGGACCGAGCACACCAAAGCCAGCTCAAAGGAGTTCTCTAGTGTGGAAGTTCTTCAGAAAATGTGCTGATGACAGGACACGAGTGGTTTGCACCCTGTGCAATCAGAGCCTGAAGCGAGGCATAAACCTTCTCAACCTGAGCACAACCTGCATGATCAGGCATCTAAGTGCAAAGCACGAGCTGCAGTGGAGTAGACACCTTCAAAACCAAAAAAGGTCTCTGGCTCCTCCTGCTTCCTCTTCTGCTGCAGTCTCGGCCTCTTCATCCACCTCTGTAGTGATACCGGCACCTGCCACCCCGCAAACAGACGATCTGTCAGCAACACCACCACCTGGGTCACCAACCATCTCCACAATGTCCCGTGGAAGTGTTAAGCTTTCCATCTCCCAAACACTTCAGAGGAAGAGGAAGTACCCCCCTACCCACCCGCGATCCCTGGCCCTGAATATCAGCATTTCAAAATTCTTGGCCTTTGAATATTTTTATTTGTCTTTGTGTCTGTACAGAATACCCTTGACAACAATGTATTCAGACGTGCTATGATGGTGCCATAATTGTACTGACTAGGGCACAAATTATCTATATTGTTTAAATCGTCTATATTTGCTAGTAGGAACAAAATAGACAATCTGGTATTAACTGGATGACACCATGTACTGTAGATGAATAGGTTGTAGCTATAGTGTACATAAACAATTCTTTAATTAAGTACTTGCTTGATGCCTTAAGGAGGAACTGCAGCCTGCTCACACAATTTGCAATAAAAACATATTGCCACTCCGAAGCCTCCCTCCAACCACCCCGCACACTCTATATAATCTGTGACTCTGCACCTGACAAACACGCCGCAGAAATATCCCTCCACCAAGTCTGGCTGCAACCATTTTAACTGTGGGCAGCTAAAGTTGTTGCCTGTTCACTTCCTGGATTTACACAGACACACAGAGGCACACAGACAGTATATTTAGACACACACACATATATAGAGACAGACAGACAAACTCACACCACTGCCCGCCTGCACACCTCTCCTCTCCCGATGAATACCCATGGATCTCCGCAGTCTCCCGCCACCTCCACCCTCATCCAGACTCCTCTAGCTCTGCAGATCTCCTTGGCTTCCCTATGACTCACCCCTCCTCCCTTGCTGGCACACCCTCACGAGAGTGAGCTGTGCATGATGTCATTAGCCTAAACCAGTGACGGCAAACCCCGGCACCCCAGACGCCCGGGAACCACACCTCTCACGATGCTCACGCACTCTGCAGTGTAGCTGGGCACCACGGGAAGTGCAGCTCCAAAACGCCCGGGGCGCCAAGGCTCGCCACCACTGGCTCAAGCCAATTACCAGACAAGAAAGAGGAAGTGGGCTGCATAAGGTATTTACTGGCAGAAAAAAATCTTTTACTATCCAAATGTAGCACTGCCCCCGCAGGAACTGGATATTGTCTTTACGGGCTCCCCAGCACATATTTACTTTAACAAGTCTTTGAATCTCTCCTTGTTCCCAATGGCTCATCACACAAATGAACAGTCTAGGGGTGTTGTTTGTTTTGTTGTTTATTGGTAATTTGGGATAGGAGAAATGAATAGTGGGATACTCCAATTGAACTAGTCACATTGTTTGAGGACTTCTATCTTCAGTCCGCCTTCTGTGTTTACAAGTGATAATGGTGAGCAGGGAACAGAGGGCCTGAGCCAAAGGTGGTGGAACTGAGTTCTACCAAGTTCCAGCTGAAAAAAAAGCCCTGGGTGTACTCACTTTTGTTGCCAGCACTTTAGACATTAATGGCTGTGTGTTTTTTTTTTCTTTCTCCCCTTTTCCTTTTTTTTCTTTTTTTTCCTTTTCTTTTTTTTTTACTTTGCATATAAATTTACAAAAATGATTCACATGGAATTTCACATATACACATTAATTTATAAAGAAAAAGCAATATTCAATAACTGTAAACCTATAATATTTTCCCCTTTTCTATCCCTTACCGCCCCCCTCCCCCAGGATTCCCTCCCCTTCCTGCCTATAACTTCCTTCCTCTGATATTTCTCCAAAGTAGTCATGTTTAGTCATTTATTTTAATATATTTAATTGATTTTTTAAATTCTATCCATTTTCCCCATTTTTCTTTCATGTTTATTGGAATCTCCTCTTGCGTATTACAGATATATCCCATATTCAAGATGTTGTTTATTTTATTACACCATTCCTTTAATTTTGGACTGTCAACTTCTCTCCACTTTTTTGGTATTATTCCCTTTGCTGCATTTAACAAGGTTGGGACCAGAGTCATTTTATATTTTTTTAATGACATTGTTGTTTTGTGAAATAAGCATACCCATGGGTCATTTGGTATTGTTATTCCTGTGATTTCCCCGGTCAATCGTCGGACCTTTATCCAAGATTCTCTTATTTTTGGGCAATCCCAGAACATGTGGTACATTGTTCCGGTATCACCACATTCCCGCCAACATTTATCTGTCTTATCTGGTTGATATTTGTTTAATTCTGGTGTAATATACCATCTTAACAGACATTTGTAATTTAGTTCTATTGTACTCACATCTATAGCTATGGATCCTACCGCCTTCAGTACAACCTCCGATTCCTTTTTTAACAATTGTGCCCCTATTTCTTTCTCCCATTTTACCATGAATGGGAGCATTTTATATATTTGTGACACTCCATGCTTTTGGGTGGAGGTATAATAACTTAATTTCTTGATGGTGTTGAGATTCTTGAGATTCTTTTCTGATCTAATCGGCTGTGGCAATGACTTTACCAAATGACTCAGCTGGAGATATTTCCAATCATCTAATTTCATATTTTTATTATTTTGTTTTAAATTTTGTAGTGTTTTAATGTGACCTTTGTGAAGTACATCTTTTAATTGAGTGTTCCCTATCCATTTTACACATTTTTCCTCTTTCCCTGGTGGGAAGTATTTAGTGCCATTTAGTGATATCATTGGTGAGTTGTATTCCCATTTCAGTTGTTTATTGATCCCATCCCATATTTTATAGACTACCTTTGTTAATTCATGTGCTCCTTGTGATTCCCTATATTTTGGTGGTATCCATATTGTTTTGTGTAAGTGAATATTATTTTGTGCACATTCTATCTCCACCCATCTTTTCTCCATTTCTACTTTTGTCCAATCAATCATTTGTGTAATTATTACCGCCTTGTAATACCTTTCTATTTCCGGGGTTGCTAATCCTCCTTGTGTTTTACCTCTGATATTGCACTCTGGGTTTTTTCCGCTGCCATATATATTTTGTTAATAAAGTTTTTATTACCCTAAAAAAAGTTACGGGAATGTTTATTGGTAATAGAGAGAAGGTATATAAGATCTTTGGTAACATAAACATCTTAACGACTTTTATTCTTCCGACCCATGAAATTAGATTATTTGACTTCCTTCTTATGTCTATTTTTATTTCATTCAATAAAGGTATATAATTAGCTTGATATAGTTTTCCAATTTGTGGTGTTATATATATCCCCAAATATTTTAATTTTTCTTTTGCCCAGGTGTATGGGAAGTATGTTTTTAATATTTGCTCTTCCTGAGTGTTTAACCTAATATTAGGAATTTCTGATTTTATTGGGTTTATTTTGAAATTTGATAGCTTTCCATACTCTTTCAACTCCTTTTGAATGTTTGGAAGTGTAATCCTTTGATTCGTGATGAAAAATAATAAATCATCCGCATATGCTGCAGTTTTATGTTCGTCTTGATTTACCTTCACTCCTTTTATATCTTTATTTTGTCTGATTTTTTGCTAGTAAAGGTTCTAAGGTTAATATGAACAGTAGGGGTGACAGGGGACACCCCTGTCTCGTCCCATTGCCCATCTCAAACCTTTCTGACAGGCCACCGTTTATTTTAATTTTTGCTGTTGGTTTTTTATATAATGCCTCTATCCATTGCCTCATTCTTAGTCCGATCCCTAGATTTTTTATTGTCTCCTTCATAAATTCCCAGTCCACCCTATCGAAGGCCTTCTCGGCGTCAATCGACAATAGGATGGAGGGGACTTCATGATTTTTAGTTTTTTGTAAGAGTAGCAGAGTTCGGGTTACATTATCTTTCCCTTCTCTGCCTGGCACAAATCCGGTTTGATCCGGATGGATCCATAATTTTAGTAGGCCTTTTAATCTTATTGCTAAAATTTTTGCAAATATCTTTGTATCTGCATTTAACAAAGCAATTGGCCTATAGTTGGAACATAGGGTTTGATCTTTCTCTTCTTTCGGTATTACCGTGATATGGGCCATCAGGGATTCTTCCCTTAGATCTTCCTTCTCAACTTTATTCATATATATTTGCATTTTTAGTATTAATATTTCTTTGAATCTTTTATAATACTTTATTGTATATCCATCTGGACCTAGACTTTTTCCATTTTGGATAGTTTTTAACACTTCTCTTATCTTGTTTTCGGCAATTGGGGCTTCTAAAAGTTCTAATTTATCTTCTGAGATTTTAGGCAGGTTTGCTTCCTTAATGTATTTTTGAATGTTTATAATTCTTTCCTGTCTTGTTTTTTGGGTTTCTTCCTTTCGCACATTGTATAAGGTGTTATAAAAAGCATGGAAAGCTTTAGCTATTTCTTTAGTTGAGTTAGTTGTTTCATTTCTACTATTTTTAATTTTTTCTATGTAATTTTTTTATTTTTTCTTCATTAATAGCCTAGCTAGGGATCTTCCTGGTTTATTCCCAAATTTATATATATATATAGCTATTTTATTAAAATGACATCTAGTTTCTTCCTCTAACAGATCTTTTAGTTCATCCCTTTTTAATATGAGGTCTTTTCCTGTTTCTTCTGTAAGTTCTTTTTTGTGCTTTTGTTCTAGTTCGTGTATTTCTGTTATTAGTTTGTTAATTTGATTGGTCCTCTCCTTCTTTTTTTTGAGGCTATGGATATCAATATTCCTCTGATATAAGCTTTATGTGCCTCCCAAATTGTAGCAAATGATGTTTCCGGTAGCTCATTTTCTTGGAAATATAATTCTAATTCCTTTTCTATTCTATTTCCTATTTCTTCATCTTGGATTAAATCTTCATGTAACCTCCATATTCCCATATTTTTATGATAAGTTGGTGTTTTAATTGTTAAGGTCAGAGGGGCGTGATCAGATAGTGTGATCGTACCTATCTCTGTGCCATCTATATACTCCAGTAGATGATGATCTATAAAGAAATAGTCCAGTCTTGAGTACATCGAGTGAACTGAGGAATAGTAGGTGTAATCTCTTTTTTTTGGATGTTGAATCCTCCATGCATCTACTAATTGAATCTGATGTAATTTTTGCTCTCCCAACGTCCTTATACTCGATATACTATCAAGACTTGGATCCATACAGAAATTCATATCTCCCGCCACTACCAGATATCCTTTTCTGAAGATTTGTAAGTCATACAGAATCCTCCCTAGGTATTCACTCTGATTTTTATTTGGGTTATAGATATTAACTAACGTTAAATCCATCCCCCTTATTTGTCCTTTAAGGAAGATATATCGGCCTGCCGGTCAGCTTTAATCTCTTCTAGGGAGAATTCTGTATTTCTCGCCAATCCTATTGTTACCCCTCTCGCACGATCTACAGGTGTGTCTCCATAATACCATTTTGGGAAATCTTTGGAATATTATTTTACATTTGAGTGGAGAGAGATGTGTGTTTCCTGCAGGAAAACTATATTTGCTGCTTCTCTTCTTAATTCTTCCAAGATCTTATATCTTTTTATAGGGGAATTTAATCTTCTTACATTGTAAGTTACTATTTTTATTTGTTCATCTCTCATTTTCGTCCTTTCTAGTCGGACCTGCTCCAATCCGGCCGCGGAGGAGCAGGATCGACTGAAATTCCTTTGTAAACATTCTGCCAGGATTGGAGAACCAAACTTTCTTTAAAATTCCTTTTGTCTTTTGACAGTGGGAAGTTTTCCTGTTTCCGCCCCTCCCCTTTCCCCCCTCCCGTCCCTCCCCCCCACCCCCATGACCCCCCCCCCTCCCTTCCCCCTCCGTCTCATGTTGTTGTTCATGTTGTATATCTAATTTTTTACAGAAATCTTGAGTTTCTTCTGGGAAGGTAAGTTTTGCAGATCGTCCATCTTTCTTTCCTATCAGGCATGCTGGGAATCCCCAGTTGTATCTGATTCCCTGTTTTTGCATCTCTTCTGTTAGTGGCTTTAAGATTCTTCTTCTCCTCAATGTTTCAGGTGCTAAATCTGTGAAGATCTATATCTTATTGTTTTCTGTATTTATTAATGATTTATTTTTCTTTAGATTCTCCCAAATTTGTGCTTTATCTGTATAGTTTTGGAATCTAATTATTACTTGTCTAGGGGACTCTGCTGGGATTCCTATTGGTTTTCTAATACGGTGGACTCTTTCAATCAGTAGTTGGTCGTCTTCACTAGGGTTGAGCGAAGACGGACTGTATTATTCGTGTTCGTACCGAATAATTGGATTTTTTTTACCCGAACACGGACACGAACACTTTACTGTATATTCGGGTAAAAATCTGTGTTCGGTCGTTTTATTTCCGGGTTTTGCATGCTTTGGCGCGCTTTTCATGGCGGGCTTTCAACAGCCAATCAACAAGCGTTTAACTGGTGTGCCTAAGCCATCCCAGCCATGCCTGCAAATGTATCAGTAGCTGTGATTGGCTGTCTGAAGCATGTGACCAAGTCTTTATAAGTTCGAGGCAGCGCCGCTGCGGCGTCATTCTGCTGTTTAGATAAGGGAGAGAGCACACATCAATGTGCTGGCTGCTGATTAGGGACAGACAGGAAAAAAAAAACATTTGTGTCCGGATAGAATTGAGGGACAGGTCGGAGTGTGTTAGGCAGGGTGAGTTGTAGGCATTTTAGGGAGAGAGTCTGCTGATTTTAGGGACAGTGCGTTCTACAAACTACAATCGACATTGCTGTGTGGGGTGGGGTTTGCAGTCACCCGATCTACGATCTTATAAATCCTGTTAGGGAGAGAGTCTGCTGATTTTTAGGGAAAGTGTGTTCTACAAACTACAATCGATATTGCTGTGTGGGGTGGGGTTTGCAGTCACCCGATCTACGATCTTATCAATCCTGTTAGGGAGAGAGTCTGCTGATTTTTAGGGAAAGTGTGTTCTACAAACTACAATCGATATTGCTGTGTGGGGTGGGGTTTGCAGTCACCCGATCTACGATCTTATCAATCCTGTTAGGGATAGAGTCTGCTGATTTTTAGGGAAAGTGTGTTCTACAAACTACAATCGATATTGCTGTGTGGTGTGGGATAGGAGATAGGCAGGTGTCAGTGGTCCACATCCATTTTGCTGTGTGTGGGCTGCAGTGAACACAATCTTTTTGGGGCGCAGTGAACACAATCTTTTTGGGGTGCAGTGAACACAATCTTTTTGGGGCACAGTGAACACAATCTTTTTGGGGTGCAGTGAACACAATCTTTTTTGCCCACTGAGGAGGAGGGAGAAAAGTATTTTTCTATCAGGCACTGTGTGCAGCATTTTTCCTTCAGCTGTGCTGTGCTGAGTGACTGATCATACACTGCTGTGTTCAGTTCACATGTGCTAATATTGAGTGGTTTCAAAAATGATACACTTTTTTTCTATTCCACTATTCAATATACAGCCTTGGGTTAAAAAAATTAAGTTGTGGCCTGCAGCAGAGCTGAATGATATTTGGGGTTTTTGGGGTTCATCTCATACTTCTGAAGATTTGAGGGTGCTGCCTGTTCCATACTCCCCCTACTCCTCATCCAGCCTTTTAGGGGTACAAACAATAGTAATTGGGGCCTAGTGTGGTTGTGTACGTGTGATATACATACACTTTTTTTGATCATATTTTCTATTCCGCTATTTAATCAAAAACCTTTGGGGATCAGTTAAATTGGGCGATAGTTTGTGTTGGTACGTGTGAGATCCACCTTTCCAAGTTTTTGGGGTTCATCTCATACTTCTGAAGATTTGAGGGTGCTGCCTGTTCCATACTCCCCCTACTCCTCATCCAGCCTTTTAGGGGTACAAACAATAGTAATTGGGGCCTAGTGTGGTTGTGTACGTGTGATATACATACACTTTTTTTGATCATATTTTCTATTCCGCTATTTAATCAAAAACCTTTGGGGATCAGTTAAATTGGGGGATAGTCTGTGCTGGTACGTGTGAGATCCACCTTTCCAAGTTTTTGAGGTTCATCTCATACTTCTGAAGATTTGAGGGTGCTGCCTGTTCCATACTCCCCCTACTCCTCATCCAGCCTTTTAGGGGTACAAACAATAGTAATTGGGGCCTAGTGTGGTTGTGTACGTGTGATATACATACACTTTTTTTGATCATATTTTCTATTCCGCTATTTAATCAAAAACCTTTGGGGATCAGTTAAATTGGGGGATAGTCTGTGTTGGTACGTGTGAGATCCACCTTTCCAAGTTTTTGGGGTTCATCTCATATTTCTGAAGATTTGAGGGTGCTGCCTGTTCCATACTCCCCCTACTCCTCATCCAGCCTTTTAGGGGTACAAACAATAGTAATTGGGGCCTAGTGTGGTTGTGTACGTGTGATATACATACACTTTTTTTGATCATATTTTCTATTCCGCTATTTAATCAAAAACCTTTGGGGATCAGTTAAATTGGGGGATAGTCTGTGTTGGTACGTGTGAGATCCACCTTTCCAAGTTTTTGGGGTTCATCTCATACTTCTGAAGATTTGAGGGTGCTGCCTGTTCCATACTCCCCCTACTCCTCATCCAGCCTTTTAGGGGTACAAACAATAGTAATTGGGGCCTAGTGTGGTTATGTACGTGTGATATACATACACTTTTTTTGATCATATTTTCTATTCCGCTATTTAATCAAAAACCTTTGGGGATCAGTTAAATTGGGGGATAGTCTGTGTTGTTACGTGTGAGATCCACCTTTCCAAGTTTTTGAGGTTCATCTCATACTTCTGAAGATTTGAGGGTGCTGCCTGTTCCCTACTCCCCCTACTCCTCATCCAGCCTTTTAGGGGTACAAACAATAGTAATTGGGGCCTAGTGTGGTTGTGTATGTGTGATATACATACACTTTTTTTGATCATATTTTCTATTCCGCTATTTAATCAAAAACCTTTGGGGATCAGTTAAATTGGGGGATAGTCTGTGTTGGTACATGTGAGATCCACCTTTCCAAGTTTTTGGGGTTCATCTCATACTTCTGAAGATTTGAGGGTGCTGCCTGTTCCATACTCCCCCTACTCCTCATCCAGCCTTTTAGGGGTACAAACAATAGTAATTGGGGCCTAGTGTGGTTGTGTACGTGTGATATACATACACTTTTTTTTTATCATATTTTCTATTCCGCTATTTAATCAAAAACCTTTGGGGATCAGTTAAATTGGGGGATAGTCTGTGTTGGTACGTGTGAGATCCACCTTTCCAAGTTTTTGGGGTTCATCTCATACTTCTGAAGATTTGAGGGTGCTGCCTGTTCCATACTCCCCCTACTCCTCATCCAGCCTTTTAGGGGTACAAACAATAGTAATTGGGGCCTAGTGTGGTTGTGTACGTGTGATATACATACACTTTTTTTATCATATTTTCTATTCCGCTATTTAATCAAAAACCTTTGGGGATCAGTTAAATTGGGGGATAGTCTGTGTTGGTAAGTGTGAGATCCACCTTTCCAAGTTTTTGGGGTTCATCTCATACTTCTGAAGATTTGAGGGTGCTGCCTGTTCCATACTCTCCCTACTCCTCATCCAGCCTTTTAGGGGTACAAACAATAGTAATTGGGGCCTAGTGTGGTTGTGTACGTGTGATATACATACACTTTTTTTGATCATATTTTCTATTCCGCTATTTAATCAAAAACCTTTGGGGATCAGTTAAATTGGGGGATAGTCTGTGTTGGTACGTGTGAGATCCACCTTTCCAAGTTTTTGGGGTTCATCTCATACTTCTGAAGATTTGAGGGTGCTGCCTGTTCCCTACTCCCCCTACTCCTCATCCAGCCTTTTAGGGGTACAAACAATAGTAATTGGGGCCTAGTGTGGTTGTGTACGTGTGATATACATACACTTTTTTTGATCATATTTTCTATTCCGCTATTTAATCAAAAACCTTTGGGGATCAGTTAAATTGGGGGATAGTCTGTGTTGGTACGTGTGAGATCCACCTTTCCAAGTTTTTGGGGTTCATCTCATACTTCTGAAGATTTGAGGGTGCTGCCTGTTCCATACTCCCCCTACTCCTCATCCAGCCTTTTAGGGGTACAAACAATAGTAATTGGGGCCTAGTGTGGTTGTGTACGTGTGATATACATACACTTTTTTTGATCATATTTTCTATTCCGCTATTCAATCAAAACCTTTGGGGATCAGTTAAATTGTGGGATAGTCTGTGATGGTACGTGTGAGATCCACCTTTCCAAGTTTTTGGGGTTCATCTCATACTTCTGAAGATTTGAGGGTGCTGCCTGTTCCATACTCCCCCTACTCCTCATCCAGCCTTTTAGGGGTACAAACTATAGTAATTGGGGCCTAGTGTGGTTGTGTACGTGTGATATACATACACTTTTTTTGATCATATTTTCTATTCCGCTATTCAATCAAAACCTTTGGGGATCAGTTAAATTGTGGGATAGTCTGTGTTGGTACGTGTGAGATCCACCTTTCCAAGTTTTTGGGGTTCATCTCATACTTCTGAAGATTTGAGGGTGCTGCCTGTTCCAAACTCCTTCTACTCTTCATCCTGCCTTTAGGGGTACAAACAATAGTAATTGGGGCCTAGTGTGCTTCTGTACGTGTGAGATACATACACTTTTTTTGATCATATTTCCTATTCCGCTATTCAATAAAAACCTTTGGGGATCAATTAAATTGTGGGATAGTCTGTGTTGGTACGTGTGAGATCCACCTTTGCAAGTTTTTGGGGTTCATCTCATACTTCAGAAGATTTGAGGGTGCTGCCTGTTCCATACTCCTCCTACTCCTCATCCTGCCTTTAGGGGTACAAACAATAGTAATTGGGGCCTAGTGTGCTTCTGTACGTGTGAGATACATACACTTTTTTTGATCATATTTCCTATTCCTTTATTCAATAAAAACCTTTGGGGATCAATTAAATTGTGGGATAGTCTGTGTTGGTACGTGTGAGATCCACCTTTGCAAGTTTTTGGGGTTCATCTCATACTTCTGAAGATTTGAGGGTGCTGCCTGTTCCATACTCCTCCTACTCCTCATCCTGCCTTTAGGGGTACAAACAATAGTAATTGGGGCCTAGTGTGCTTCTGTACGTGTGAGATACATACACTTTTTTTGATCATATTTCCTATTCCGCTATTCAATAAAAACCTTTGGGGATCAATTAAATTGCGGGATAGTCTGTGTTGGTACGTGTGAGATCCACCTTTCCAAGTTTTTGGGGTTCATCTCATACTTCTGAAGATTTGAGGGTGCTGCCTGTTCCAAACTCCTCCTACTCCTCATCCTGCCTTTAGGGGTACAAACAATAGTAATTGGGGCCTAGTGTGGTTGTGTATGTGTGATATACATACACTTTTTTTTTGATCATATTTTCTATTCCGCTATTTAATCAAAACCTTTGGGTATAAACAATTAAATTGCGTGATAGTCTGTGTCGGTACGTGTGAGATACACCTTTCCAATTTTTGGGGCGCATCTCATACTGCTGAGGATTTGAGGGTGCTTCAGTCTGCCTCCTGCCTGTTCCGAACTCCTCCTACTCCTCATCCTGCCTTTAGGGTAGAAAAAATTGTAATCGGGGCCTAGTTTGTGTTTGTACATGTGAGATACACCGTTTTGTAAAATTTGTCCTATTCCGCTATTCAATATACACCCTCTTTGAGTGTAAAAAATTAAATTGCGGGATAGTCTGTATCGGTACATGTGAGATACACCTTTTTAAATTTGTTTGGCACATCTCCTTCTACCGCCGAGGATTGCAGGGCGCCTCAGTTTGCCTCCTGTTCCCAACTCCTCCTACTCCTCTTCCTTATCCTGCCTTTAGGGTACAAAAAATTGTAATCGGCGGGGCCTAGTCTGTGTTTGTACGTGTGAGATACACCGTATTATAAAATTTTTCCTATTCCGCTATTCAATATACACCCTTTTGGTGTGTAAAAAATTAAATTACGGCATAGTCTGTATCGGTACGTGTGAGATACACCTTTTAAATTTGTTTGGCGCATCTCCTTCCCCCGCCAAGGATTGCAGGGCACTTCAGTTTGCCTCCTGTTCCCAACTCCTCCTACTCCTCTTCCTCATCCTGCCTTTAGGGTACAAAAAATTGTAATCGGGGCCTAGTCTGTGTTTGTACGTGTGAGATACACCGTATTATAAAAATTTTCCTATTCCGCTATTCAATATACACCCTTTTGGAGTGTAAAAAATTAAATTACGGCATAGTCTGTATCGGTACGTGTGAGATACACCTTTTAAATTAGTTTGGCGCATCTCCTTCCCCCGCCAAGGATTGCAGGGCGCTTCAGTTTGCCTCCTGTTCCCAACTCCTCCTACTCCTCTTCCTCATCCTCCCTTTAGGGTACAAAAAAATTTAATTGCGCCTAGTCTGTGTTTGTACGTGTGAGATACACAGTTTTTTATCCTATTCCGCTATTCAATATACACCCTTTTGGTGTAAAAAACATTAAATTGCGGCATAGTTTGCATATTTGACTGTGAGATACACCCGTGCGATACTGTTGTTCTTTTGTTCCGCTATTCAATAAACACCTTTCTAGGGCAAGATCTTAAATTACAGAAATATGAGGAGACCGTCAAATAGGGGCCGTGGCCTGGGTCGTGGTGCTGCTGGTAGAGCTCCTGTTGCAAGGAGAGGACGTGGTCGATCTGTGCCAGCTACACGCACAAGTGAAACACCTTCCCCAAGTGTGAGTAGGCGACAAAACCTGCATCAGTATTTGGTAGGGCATCATACGCCTCTAGAAGTGATGAGGCCAGAACACGTAGAGGCGATAGTAGATTGGTTTGCTGCTGACAGTGCCTCCAGTTCCTTCACATTGTCTCCCACCCAGTCTACTGCAGAAAGGTCAGAGTTGGCACCTGCAGCCGATGTCCAACCGTCTTTCACCTCACCCCCTTGCAAATCAGGCAAGCAGTCTGAGCCCCAAGCCATACAGCAGTCTCTTCATCTTTTTGATGACTCTGTCCGCAGGGTTTCCCAGGGCCATCCACCTAGCCCTGCCCCAGAAGTGGAAGAGATTGAGTGCAGCGATGCCCAACCACTTATTTCTCAAGATGATTACATGCAAGGACCATCGCAGCACGTCTCCGATGATGACGAAACGCAGGTGCCAACTGCTGCGACGTTCAGCATTGTGGAGAACGACAAGGAGGGCAGGGGTCAAGACCGGGTGGAAGATGATGTGGAGGACGATGAGGTCCTCGACCCCACATGGAATGAATGTCATGCAGGTGACCTGAGTAGTTTGGAGGAAGAGGCGGTGGTCGCACAGAGCCACCAGCACAGCAGAAGAGGGAGCAGGGTGCAGAAGCGGAGCGGCCGTGCCCTAGACACTACGCCTGCTACTGCCCAACACAGCAAGGGAACGAGCGCACCAAAGTCAGCTCAAAGGAGTTCTCTAGCGTGGAAGTTCTTTAGAAAATGTGCTGATGACAGGACACGAGTGGTTTGCACCCTGTGCAAATAGAGCCTGAAGCGAGGCATAAACCTTCTCAACCTGAGCACAACCTGCATGATCAGGCATCTAAGTGCAAAGCACGAGCTGCAGTGGAGTAGACACCTTCAAAACCAAGAAACGTCTCTGGCTCATCCTGCTTCCTCTTCTGCTGCAGTCTTGGCCGCTCCAGCCACATCTGTAGTGATAACGGCACCTGCCACCCCGCAAACAGACGATCTGTCAGCAACACCACCCCCTGGGTCACCAACCATCTCCACAATTTCCCGTGGAAGCGTTCAGCTTTCCATTTCCAAACACTTTAGAGGAAGAGGAAGTACCCCCCTACCCACCCGCGATCCCTGGCCCTGAATGCCAGCATTTCAAAATTATTGGCCTTTGAAATGCTGTCATTCCGTCTGGTGGAGACGCACAGTTTTAAAAGCCTTATGTCGGTGGCTGTCCCACATTACATCGTGCCCAGCCGCCACTACTTTTCCAGGCAAGCCATCCATTCCCTGCACAACCAAGTGTGGGAAAAAATCAGGTGTGCACTGCGCAACGCCATCTGTGCCAAGGTCCACCTAACTACCGATACGTGGACCAGTAAGCACGGTCAGGGGCGTTATATCTCCCAAACGGCACACTGGGTAAATGCAGTGGCGGATGGGACTGAGGCGGATAGCAATTTGGCGCATGTCCTTCCACCACCAAGGATTGAAGGGCGCTTCAGTTTGCCTCCTGTTCCTAACTCCTCCTACTCTGCTTCCTCATCCTCTACCGCCTCCTCATCCGGACAGCGTTACACCTTCACCACCAACTTCAGCACGGCCAGGGGTAAACGACAGCAGGCAGTTTTACAACTTGCCTGTTTGGGGGACAAACCACACACCGCGCATGAGTTGTGGAGGAGCATGGAACAGCAGACAAATGAGTGGTTGCTGCCAGCGAGCCTCAAGCCCGGCCTGGTGGTGTGCGATAACGGGCGAAATCTCATAGCAGCTCTGGGCCTAGCCGGTTTGACGCACATCCCTTGCCTGGCGCATGTGCTGAATTTGGTGGTGCAGAGGTTCCTTGAAAACTACCCCGATATGTCAGAGCTGCTGCAGAAAGTGTGCGCACTTTCGGCATTCTCACCCTGCTGCTGCTCGCCTGTCAGCGCTGCAGCGTAACTTCAGCCTTCCCGCTCACCACCTCATATGTGACGTGCCCACAAGGTGGAACTCCACCTTGCACATGCTGCAAAGACTGTGCGAGCAGCAGCAGGCCATAGTGGAGTTTCAGCTGCATCACGCACGTGTGAGTCGCTCTGCAGAACAGCACCACTTCACCACCAATAACTGGGCCTCCATGCGAGACCTGTGTGCCTTGTTGCGCTGTTTGGAGTACTCCATCAACATGGCCAGTGCCGATGACGCCGTTCTCAGCTTAACTATCCCACTTCTATGCCTCCTTGAAAAAACAATTCGGGCGATGATGGAAGAGGATGTGGCACAGGATGAGGAGGAGGAGGAGGATGAAGAGGTAACATTTCCAAGGCTTTCAGGGCAGTCATTCGCAAGGGGCTCCGAGGGTGGGTTCCTGCACACACAAACGCCAGGGACACAATTGTCCAGCAGGGGCACAGTTCTGGAGGATGAGGAGGATGAGGAGGAGGAGCTGGAGGAGGAGATGGGACCATGTTCACAGCAGGGTGGCACCCAGGCCAGCTCATGGCCATCACTGGTGCGTGGCTGGGGGGATACAGAGGACACGGACGATACACCTCCCACAGAGGACAGCCTTTCGTTGCCTCTGGGCAGCCTGGCACACATGAGCGATTACATGCTGCAGTGTCTCCACAACGACCGCCGAGTTGCCCACATTCTAACTTGTGCTGATTACTGGGTGGCCACGCTGCTGGATCCCCGTTACAAGGACAACGTACCATCCTTAATTCACTCACTGGAGCGCGATCGCAAGATGCGCGAGTACAAGCGCACGCTGGTAGACGCCATGCTGCTGGCATTCCCACCTGACAGCTGGGCCACAGTGGAAGCACAAGGCAGAGGAGGAGGAGGAGGAGGAACCAGGGCACCGCCAGCACCTCAGAAGGCAGGGTTAGCATGGCCGAAATGTGGAAAAGCTTTGTCAGCACGCCACAACAAACAGCAGCACCAGCAGCTCAGATGGAACGTCTTAGCAGGAGGCAGCATTTTACCAACATGGTGGAGCAGTATGTGTGCACACGCCTACATGTAGTGAATGACGGGTCTGCCCCCTTCAACTTCTGGGTCTCCAAATTGGGCACATGACCTGAGCTTGCCCTTTACGCCTTGGAGGTGCTGGCGTGCCCTGCAGCCAGTGTATTATCTGAACGGGTATTTAGCACGGCTGGGGGCGTTATAACAGACAAGCGCAGCCGCCTTTTCAGAGACAATGTGGACAAGCTCACGTTCATTAAAATGAACCAGGCATGGATCCCACTGGACTTTTCCGTACCTTGTGCAGAATAGCGATGGATACCAACCTTACCCACCCATTGTTCCATTTTTGCTCTTTCTCACTCTTTTGGGGTGTACCCTCTTTTAAAATTTGTGAAAAGAAGCAGTGTTGGCTACCTCGTCCTCCTCAGGGCCAGATTAACGTAGGGGCTATTGGAGCTGCAGCTCCAGGCCCCTACCTTTTATATAGGCCCCGGGTTGGCCATATTCACTGTTACCGCTCTTCTGTCACTTGTAAACACAGAAGTCTGGCTTCTATGCTCGCTTCCCCAGGCAGCTCCCTCAGAACCTCCCCACACAGCACGAAGGCCGGACAAGGAGGGACAGCTGCCGATGCATGGATGTGTTTATGGGCTTCAGAGACAGCATCCCATGTTGAATTAGGCATGCATGGCTGCACCCTTCCTCCTCTGGGTGCATGCCAAGGCACGGCCCTTAAGGCCCTTCAAAATCCTCAGCACCAAGCCCATGATACCCTTAATCCGGCCCTGGTCCTCCTCCACCGCCGCTTCCACCTACACCGCCCATAGGTGTGCGCAGCCTATTGCATTAGGGTGTGCACCCCAAAGTTTAAATACACATGCATGTGTTTGCCTACATGTACATGGCCCCGATACATTACTCTCCCTGCTGGCAAAGTGAAATAGAGCAGAGCAGGTCAGAGGGAGATCTTTCCCATCTCCTCACTGGCAAACAGAGCGATAATGCTAATGTGCCCTAGGTGATTAGGGTGTGCCCAGGTACACCCGGCACACCCTGTGCGCACGCCTATGACACCGCCACATCCACCACCACCTCAACCTCCCTCCTACTCCATATGGGCCTCGTCCTTCAGAGATGAAGAACATTGTTTTATTTTTCTGTTTTTTTTTAAGTTATTTCCCTATCCACATTTGTTTGCAGAGCACTTGCCATGCTCTTAAATATGTTTTGCTGCCATTTGCAGCACTCTAGCCCTTTCCTTTGGTGTTTTAGAGCCATTTTAGTGCCTGAAAGTTCGGGTCCCCATTGACTTCAATGGGGTTCGGTGTCCGGGAAAAGTTCGGCAAAAGTCCGGGACACGGACCCGACTTTTTTTTCAAGTTCGGCCGAACCCGCCGAACACGGACATCCAGGTGTCCGCTCAACTCTAGTCTTCACCTCTTCCTAATACTGGGTTGAGGATTTTTTGTATCTTTTCTCCTAAATTTTCTTCTTGTGATGTATCGGTTAGTCCTCGGATTCTCAGGTTTTTCCGTATTCTTCTGTTCTCTTGATCCTCTAGCTTATATGCTAGCCCTCTGACATTTTTCTTGACTTCTTTTATTTCTTTTCTCAACCCGTGTATTATTTTTGTTTGGTCATCTTGCTTTTTCTCTAGTTGTTCTACTCGTCCCAGAGCATGTCCCAAATCTGTCTGGACATGTCCCAAGTCTGTCTGGATTTTAACCAATTCGATTTATAATGATTTTTCTAACTCTGCAAACATGGCTCGCATATCCCCTTTTGTGGGAGCATGTTCTTGTATTTCTCCTTGTTCTTCTTCTGCTTCATATTCGGTTCTTAGACTCAGTTCAGGATTTTCTATGTTTGTGGGTGATTTATTGAGTTCAGTTCTTTGATTTTTCTCCTTTAACTCACCTTGCTTCTTTTTTGTTCCTGACTGTTTTTCCTGAGAAGTTTTTCCTATAGAATTTTCATGAGTCATAAATTTCCTGATTGTGTTCGGACTTGAACTCACCCTCTGTGATTTTGCTATGGCTCCTCCTCTTGTGGATTTACCCCTCATTGTATAAATAATACTTTAGGATTACTCCGTGATTATGTTGAAATTTATAAGACTTTAATTCTAGTCAGCGCTTTTAATTTGCTTTTAAGATCTGGCCACTAGGATTTGTCTTCTTTATAAACAGTGAGGGTGTAGGTACTTTGTAAGTAGTGAGGGCGTCAGGTGAACTTGTATTTCCCTTATTGAGACGTGCAGATTTCAGATAATTAATTATTTAAAAGTCTATTTATTTAACTTGGTAGAAATAAAAGTTTCCTCTTACTGCAGACAAATCAGAATATGATATAATTTCTGAGATTCTTCTAATTCTTTGACTCCTTTTATGTCCTCCAAATACACATATCTCCTTCTTGAGTTCATATGTGAGTTTCTTTTACTTATGAAGGATGGTATATGGTTTGGTGATGCCCACCTCTTTCTCTCCTCCCTTTTCTCCCCTCCTCTTCTTCCCTTCTGCTTTCCTTCTTTCCTCCTGTCTTTTTCCTCTTTCCCCTTTTCTTCTCCTCCTTCCATCCACTCCTCGTTGTCTTCTGACCACCCTTCCCTCTTTCCAGAGGGTTCAAATAATCCGATCCTTTATTACTCTTTATTACTATTTGAGTCACCAGGTGTTTACGCTACTTCAGTTAAGATTAACTTTCTGACTGGATACCTTCAAATGTATATTTGCCCTTAGTAATAAGTTCTTTAAATACCAATATAAGTCAGTAAGGGTTAAAGTTCAATTTTGTAACTCAGTTTTGCAGCGGTGTGTCTCCTTTTCCGATTTCAGACTCTTCTGCTAATGACTTCAGACTTCAGAATTCAGGCTTGTATGTTGAGGCACTTTCATCGATAAGAGGCAGAATAAAGGAGTAAATGTATTGACTGCCAAAATGATGGAATAGAGTGGTTAGGGTGTATGGAGTGGATGGGGTGTATGGATGGATTGACAGGGTGGACAAGGGTGGAGGGAAGCCTGTCCCTTTACTTCCTCAGACTCTACAGCCTTACGCTGTATCGCTTCCACAGCGTTCCGGTTACTGCTACACTTCACTTCAGGAGCGGAGTGACATCCATCCTGCAGGGGCAGCTGAAATGGCAGTGAATACGGGCAAACCCCACTGCGGGGTGGAAGGGAGCTTGGATTTGGAGAGGGAAGGCACCTCAGTGTGCTGTATGGCCAGAGCGGGGAGAGGGACCTCTAAGAACCGGGAGCCGTCCACAATCCCTGCACGGCGAGATAATGGCGTGGTGATGTGGTGAAGGGAGAGGGGAGGAATGCCTCCGGGCGCTAAGCAGGTCGGTTAGAGCTGGTGTGTTCCGAGTTGAAGAGATCTCGGAAATGTCTCGGAAATGCTACAAACAGTAGCCTGTGGTGAGCGGGTTCAAGCAATGGAGAAGAGGGCGGGCGGGCGGACGAGGTATAGCTACCGCTTACATGCTGCCCTTACTGCGGTCCTTCGTGCTCCTTCAAGCCCCAGCCCAGGTCCTAATCCGGGTCCGGGATGTCTGGGATGTCGAAGCGCTCAGGCTCGGCGCTCAGGCTTCTATCGGTCAGCTGCGGTGCTGGGTAAGTTGGGGGCCGAGAGCATCTAGTTTCCTCGATTCAGAGACAGCCTCCCCCATGGAGCCTACTTGCACGTCATCAGGCTCCTCCCCCTCATGACGGTTGACCACCTATCTGGAAGTCTATCACAATCTAATGGCTGTGTGTTCTAGCTCCCTTGTAACCACTTCCCATGCTCGCCTCCAGGACTTAACCCGAGCTTCTTCCATCCTCTGGAATGCTCTACCCCCATCTGTCTGACTATCTCCTACATTGTCTACTTTCAGACGATCCCTGAAAACACATCTCTTCAGAGAAACCTATCTGGCAACCACCTAACAACTGTACTTTTATTTTCTTCATCAGCCCATTCCCCACAGTTATCACCTCTTGTATCTCTTGACTGTCCCTCTTAGATTGTAAGCTCTAACGAGCAGGGCCATCTGATTCCTACTGTATTAAAGTGTATTGTATTCGTACTGTCTACCCTCAAATTGTAAAGCGCTGTGTAAACTGTCGGCGCTATATAAATACTATATAATAATAATAATGAGGTGCCATGTTGAACGTCTAGTGACCAGTATGAGAGAGTGAGAGCGATAACACCAAATTTAACAAACCTTCTCCCCATTGGCACCTGAGACCTTGTAACACTAACAAGTCAAATGACACTGGGAGGGAAAATGGCTAATTGGGCCCAACGTGGACATTTTCACATAGGGGTGTACTTACTTTTGTTGCCAGCGGTTTAGACATTAATGGCTGTGTATTGAGTTATTTTAAGGGGACAGAAAATTTACACTGTTATACAAGCTGTACACTCACTACTTTACATTGTAGCAAAGTGTAATTTCTTCAGTTTTGTCACATGAAAACCGGAACCGGAAGTGAGGGTTCGTGCGGTTCGTGCGGTTCGTGCGGCAAGGGAGAGAGGAGGAAGGAAGAGGAGCTGCGGGGACACGTGCGGGGGAAGCCGCACAAGGGGTGCGGGTGCACCGTGCAGGGACCAGCAACTGAGCGGAGGTGGAGGACGGGAGCCGAGGCAGAGAGCGGCGGCGGCGGCGGAGGTCAGAACCCGCCTTCCTTAGTGCCTGGAAGAAGAGGAGGAGGACCGTCCGTGCCCAGTGAGGAGGAGGAGACATCCGTCCCAGTGTGTGTGTGTCAGCAGCTGTGAGTAGAGCAGCAGCTGCAAACAGGGGGAAAGCTGTGTGACTGTACTCTGTAAGAAATCAATAGCTGTTTGTCTGTACTGCGACTGACTGCTGTGTGACTGTCTCTGCAACTGAGTACCTGGTAAGTATCCTTGCGACTGGTAAGTATCCTTGCGACTGGTGAGTATCCTTGCGACTGGTGAGTATCTTGCGACTGGTGAGTATCTTTGCGACTGGTGAGTGTCCTTGCAACTGGTGAGTATCTTTGCGACTGGTGAGTGTCCTTGCGACTGGTGAGTATCCTTGCGACAGGTGAGTATCTTTGCGACTGGTGAGTATCTTTGCGACTGGTGAGTATCTTTGCGACTGGTGAGTGTCCTTGCGACTGGTGAGTATCCTTGCGACTGGTGAGTATCCTTGCGACAGGTGAGTATCCTTGCGACAGGTGAGTATCCCTGCGACTGGTGAGTATTCTTTGACTCCTTTTATGTCCTCCAAATACACATATCTCCTTCTTGAGTTCATATGTGAGTTTCTCTTACTTATGAAGGATGGTATATGGTTTGGTGATGCCCACCTCTTTCTCTCCTCCCTTTTCTCCCCTCCTCTTCTTCCCTTCTGCTTTCCTTCTTTCCTCCTGTCTTTTTCCTCTTTCCCCTTTTCTTCTCCTCCTTCCATCCACTCCTCGTTGTCTTCTGACCACCCTTCCCTCTTTCCAGAGGGTTCAAATAATCCGATCCTTTATTACTCTTTATTACTATTTGAGTCACCAGGTGTTTACGCTACTTCAGTTAAGATTAACTTTCTGACTGGATACCTTCAAATGTATATTTGCCCTTAGTAATAAGTTCTTTAAATACCAATATAAGTCAGTAAGGGTTAAAGTTAAATTTTGTAACTCAGTTTTGCAGCGGTGTGTCTCCTTTTCCGATTTCAGACTCTTCTGCTAATGACTTCAGACTTCAGAATTCAGGCTTGTATGTTGAGGCACTTTCATCGATAAGAGGCAGAATAAAGGAGTAAATGTATTGACTGCCAAAATGATGGAATAGAGTGGTTAGGGTGTATGGAGTGGATGGGGTGTATGGATGGATTGACAGGGTGGACAAGGGTGGAGGGAAGCCTGTCCCTTTACTTCCTCAGACTCTACAGCCTTACGCTGTATCGCTTCCACAGCGTTCCGGTTACTGCTACACTTCACTTCAGGAGCGGAGTGACATCCATCCTGCAGGGGCAGCTGAAATGGCAGTGAATACGGGCAAACCCCACTGCGGGGTGGAAGGGAGCTTGGATTTGGAGAGGGAAGGCACCTCAGTGTGCTGTATGGCCAGAGCGGGGAGAGGGACCTCTAAGAACCGGGAGCCGTCCACAATCCCTGCACGGCGAGATAATGGCGTGGTGATGTGGTGAAGGGAGAGGGGAGGAATGCCTCCGGGCGCTAAGCAGGTCGGTTAGAGCTGGTGTGTTCCGAGTTGAAGAGATCTCGGAAATGTCTCGGAAATGCTACAAACAGTAGCCTGTGGTGAGCGGGTTCAAGCAATGGAGAAGAGGGCGGGCGGGCGGACGAGGTATAGCTACCGCTTACATGCTGCCCTTACTGCGGTCCTTCGTGCTCCTTCAAGCCCCAGCCCAGGTCCTAATCCGGGTCCGGGATGTCTGGGATGTCGAAGCGCTCAGGCTCGGCGCTCAGGCTTCTATCGGTCAGCTGCGGTGCTGGGTAAGTTGGGGGCCGAGAGCATCTAGTTTCCTCGATTCAGAGACAGCCTCCCCCATGGAGCCTACTTGCACGTCATCAGGCTCCTCCCCCTCATGACGGTTGACCACCTATCTGGAAGTCTATCACAATCTAATGGCTGTGTGTTCTAGCTCCCTTGTAACCACTTCCCATGCTCGCCTCCAGGACTTATCCCGAGCTTCTTCCATCCTCTGGAATGCTCTACCCCCATCTGTCTGACTATCTCCTACATTGTCTACTTTCAGACGATCCCTGAAAACACATCTCTTCAGAGAAACCTATCTGGCAACCACCTAACAACTGTACTTTTATTTTCTTCATCAGCCCATTCCCCACAGTTATCACCTCTTGTATCTCTTGACTGTCCCTCTTAGATTGTAAGCTCTAACGAGCAGGGCCATCTGATTCCTACTGTATTAAAGTGTATTGTATTCGTACTGTCTACCCTCAAATTGTAAAGCGCTGTGTAAACTGTCGGCGCTATATAAATACTATATAATAATAATAATGAGGTGCCATGTTGAACGTCTAGTGACCAGTATGAGAGAGTGAGAGCGATAACACCAAATTTAACAAACCTTCTCCCCATTGGCACCTGAGACCTTGTAACACTAACAAGTCAAATGACACTGGGAGGGAAAATGGCTAATTGGGCCCAACGTGGACATTTTCACATAGGGGTGTACTTACTTTTGTTGCCAGCGGTTTAGACATTAATGGCTGTGTATTGAGTTATTTTAAGGGGACAGAAAATTTACACTGTTATACAAGCTGTACACTCACTACTTTACATTGTAGCAAAGTGTAATTTCTTCAGTTTTGTCACATGAAAACCGGAACCAGAAGTGAGGGTTCGTGCGGTTCGTGCGGTTCGTGCGGCAAGGGAGAGAGGAGGAAGGAAGAGGAGCTGCGGGGACACGTGCGGGGGAAGCCGCACAAGGGGTGCGGGTGCACCGTGCAGGGACCAGCAACTGAGCGGAGGTGGAGGACGGGAGCCGAGGCAGAGAGCGGCGGCGGCGGCGGAGGTCAGAACCCGCCTTCCTTAGTGCCTGGAAGAAGAGGAGGAGGACCGTCCGTGCCCAGTGAGGAGGAGGAGACATCCGTCCCAGTGTGTGTGTGTCAGCAGCTGTGAGTAGAGCAGCAGCTGCAAACAGGGGGAAAGCTGTGTGACTGTACTCTGTAAGAAATCAATAGCTGTTTGTCTGTACTGCGACTGACTGCTGTGTGACTGTCTCTGCAACTGAGTACCTGGTAAGTATCCTTGCGACTGGTAAGTATCCTTGCGACTGGTAAGTATCCTTGCGACTGGTGAGTATCCTTGCGACTGGTGAGTATCTTGCGACTGGTGAGTATCTTTGCGACTGGTGAGTGTCCTTGCAACTGGTGAGTATCTTTGCGACTGGTGAGTGTCCTTGCGACTGGTGAGTATCCTTGCGACAGGTGAGTATCTTTGCGACTGGTGAGTATCTTTGCAACTGGTGAGTATCTTTGCGACTGGTGAGTGTCCTTGCGACTGGTGAGTATCCTTGCGACTGGTGAGTATCCTTGCGACAGGTGAGTATCCTTGCGACAGGTGAGTATCCCTGCGACTGGTGAGTATCTTTGCGACTGGTGAGTATCATTGCGACTGGTGAGTAGCTTTGCGACTGGTGAGTATCTTTGCGACTGGTGAGTGTCCTTGCGACTGGTGAGTATCATTGCGACTGGTGAGTATCTTTGCGACTGGTGAGTATCTTGCGACTGGTGAGTATCATTGCGACTGGTGAGTATCTTTGCGACTGGTGAGTATCCTTGCGACTGGTGAGTATCCTTGCGACTGGTGAGTACCTTGTGACGGGTGAGTATCCTTGCAACTGGTGAGTATCCTTGCAACTGGTGAATATCCTTGCACTGGTGAGTATCCTTGCGACTGGTGAAGTAACTTGCGACTGGTGAGTATCTTGTGACTGGTGAGTATCCTTGCGACTGGAAGTATCTTTGCGACTGGTGAGTGTCCTTGCGACTGGTGAGTATCTTTGCGACTGGTGAGTATCCTTGCGACTGGTGAGTATCCTTGCGACTGGTGAGTATCTTGCGACGGGTGAGTATCCTTGCGACTGGTGAGTATCCTTGCACTGGTGAGTACCCTTGCGACTGGTGAAGTAGCTTGCGACTGGTGAGTATCTTTGCGACTGGTGAGTATCTTTGCGACTGGTGAGTATCCTTGCGACTGGTGAGTATTAGTGTTGAGCGAACACGGACTGTATTATTCGTGTTCGTACCGAATAATTGGATTTTTTGTACCCGAACACGGACACGGACACTTTACTGTATGTTCGGGTAAAAATCCGTGTTCGGTCGTTTTATTTCCGGGTTTTGCATGCTTTGGCGCTCTTTTCATGGCGGGCTTTCAACAGCCAATCAACAATCGTTTAACTGGTGTGCCTTAAGCCATCCCAGCCATGCCTGCAAATGTCTCAGTAGCTGTGATTGGCCGTCTGAAGCATGTGACCAAGTCTTTATAAGTTCGAGGCAGCCGCAGCGGCGTCATTATGCTGCTTAGATTCAGGGACAGAGCACACATCAACGTGCTGGCTGCTGATTAGGGAAAGATAGGCAGGAAAAAACCATTTGTGTCCGGATAGAATTGAGGGACAGGTCGGAGTGTTTAGGCAGGGCGAGTTGTAGGCATTTTAGGGATAGAGTCTGCTGAATTATATAGGGTCAGTGTCTTCTACAAACTACAATCGATATTGCTGTGTGGGGGGTGGGGTCTGCACTCAATCCTGATCTACGATCTCTTCTCAATCCTGTTAGGGACAGAGTCTGCTGAATTTTAGGGAAACTGTGTTCTACAAACTACAATCGATATTGCTGTGTGGTGTGGGATTGGAGATAGGCAGGTGTCAGTGATCCACATCCATTTTTCTGTGTGTGAGCTGCAGTGAACACAATCTTTTTGGGCTGCAGTGAACACAATCTTTTTGGGCTGCAGTGAACACAATCTTTTTGGGCTGCAGTGAACACAATCTTTTTGGGCTGCAGTGAACACAATCTTTTTGGGGTGCAGTGAACAAAATCTTTTTGGGGTGCAGTGAACACAATCCTTTTTGGTGTGCAGTGAACACAATCTTTGTGGGGTGCAGTGAACAAAATCCTTTGTGGGGTGCAGTGAACACAATCTTTTTGGGGTGCAGTGAACAAAATCCTTTTTGGGGTGCAGTGAACAACATCCTTTTTGGGGTGCAGTGAACAACATCCTTTTTGGGGTGCAGTGAACACAATCTTTTTGGGGTGCAGTGAACAAAATCCTTTGTGGGGTGCAGTGAACACAATCTTTTTGGGGTGCAGTGAACACAATCTTTTTGGGGTGGAGTGAACAACATCCTTTTTGGGGTGCAGTGAACAAAATCCTTTTTGGGGTGCAGTGAACAAAATCATTTTTGGGGTGCAGTGAACACAATCTTTTTGGGGTGCAGTGAACACAATCTTTGTGGGGTGCAGTGAACACAATCTTTTTGGGGTGGAGTGAACAACATCCTTTTTGGGGTGCAGTGAACAACATCCTTTTTGGGGTGCAGTGAACACAATCTTTTTGGGGTGCAGTGAACACAATCTTTGTGGGGTACAGTGAACAGAATCTTTGTGGGGTGCAGTGAACACAATCTTTGGGGGGTACAGTGAACACAATCTTTGTGAGGTGCAGTGAACACAATCTTTGTGGGGTGCAGTGAACACAATCATTGTGGGGTGCAGTGAACTCAATCTTTGTGGGGTACAGTGAACACAATCTCATACTGAAGGTTTGAGGGTGCTGCCTGTTCCATACTCCCCCTACTCCTCATCTAGCCTTTTAGGGGTACAAACAATAGTAATTGGGGCCTAGTGTGGTTGTGTACGTGTGATATACATACACTTTTTTGGGATCATATTTTCTATTCCGCTATTTAATCAAAAACCTTTGGGGATCAGTTAAATTGGGGGATAGTCTGTGTTGGTACGTGTGAGAGAGATCCACCTTTCCAAGTTGTTGGGGTTCATCTCATACTTCTGAAGGTTTGAGGGTGCTGCCTGTTCCATACTCCCCCTACTCCTAGCCTTTTAGGGGTACAAACAATAGTAATTGGGGCCTAGTGTGGTTGTGTACGTGTGATATACATACACTTTTTTGGGATCATATTTTCTATTCCGCTATTTAATCAAAAACCTTTGGGGATCAGTTAAATTGGGGGATAGTCTGTGTTGGTACGTGTGAGAGAGATCCACCTTTCCAAGTTGTTGGGGTTCATCTCATACTTCTGAAGGTTTGAGGGTGCTGCCTGTTCCATACTCCCCCTACTCCTAGCCTTTTAGGGGTACAAACAATAGTAATTGGGGCCTAGTGTGGTTGTGTACGTGTGATATACATACACTTTTTTGGGATCATATTTTCTATTCCGCTATTTAATCAAAAACCTTTGGGGATCAGTTAAATTGGGGGATAGTCTGTGTTGGTACGTGTGAGAGAGATCCACCTTTCCAAGTTGTTGGGGTTCATCTCATACTTCTGAAGGTTTGAGGGTGCTGCCTGTTCCATACTCCCCCTACTCCTAGCCTTTTAGGGGTACAAACAATAGTAATTGGGGCCTAGTGTGGTTGTGTACGTGTGATATACATACACTTTTTTGGGATCATATTTTCTATTCCGCTATTTAATCAAAAACCTTTGGGGATCAGTTAAATTGGGGGATAGTCTGTGTTGGTACGTGTGAGAGAGATCCACCTTTCCAAGTTGTTGAGGTTCATCTCATACTTCTGAAGGTTTGAGGGTGCTGCCTGTTCCATACTCCCCCTACTCCTAGCCTTTTAGGGGTACAAACAATAGTAATTGGGGCCTAGTGTGGTTGTGTACGTGTGATATACATACACTTTTTTGGGATCATATTTTCTATTCCGCTATTTAATCAAAAACCTTTGGGGATCAGTTAAATTGGGGGATAGTCTGTGTTGGTACGTGTGAGAGAGATCCACCTTTCCAAGTTGTTGGGGTTCATCTCATACTTCTGAAGGTTTGAGGGTGCTGCCTGTTCCATACTCCCCCTACTCCTAGCCTTTTAGGGGTACAAACAATAGTAATTGGGGCCTAGTGTGGTTGTGTACGTGTGATATACATACACTTTTTTGGGATCATATTTTCTATTCCGCTATTTAATCAAAAACCTTTGGGGATCAGTTAAATTGGGGGATAGTCTGTGTTGGTACGTGTGAGAGAGATCCACCTTTCCAAGTTGTTGGGGTTCATCTCATACTTCTGAAGGTTTGAGGGTGCTGCCTGTTCCATACCCCCCCTACTCCTCATCTAGCCTTTTAGGGGTACAAACAATAGTAATTGGGGCCTAGTGTGGTTGTGTACGTGCGAGATACATACACTTTTTTTGATCATATTTCCTATTCCGCTATTCAATAAAAACCTTTGAGGATCAATTGAATTGCGGGATAGTCTGTGTCGGTACGTGTGAGAGAGATCCACCTTTCCAAGTTGTTGGGGTTCATCTCATACTTCTGAAGGTTTGAGGGTGCTGCCTGTTCCATACCCCCCCTACTCCTCATCTAGCCTTTTAGGGGTACAAACAATAGTAATTGGGGCCTAGTGTGGTTGTGTACGTGCGAGATACATACACTTTTTTTGATCATATTTCCTATTCCGCTATTCAATAAAAACCTTTGAGGATCAATTGAATTGCGGGATAGTCTGTGTCGGTACGTGTGAGAGAGATCCACCTTTCCAAGTTGTTGGGGTTCATCTCATACTTCTGAAGGTTTGAGGGTGCTGCCTGTTCCATACCCCCCCTACTCCTCATCTAGCCTTTTAGGGGTACAAACAATAGTAATTGGGGCCTAGTGTGGTTGTGTACGTGCGAGATACATACACTTTTTTTGATCATATTTCCTATTCCGCTATTCAATAAAAACCTTTGAGGATCAATTGAATTGCGGGATAGTCTGTGTCGGTACGTGTGAGAGAGATCCACCTTTCCAAGTTGTTGGGGTTCATCTCATACTTCTGAAGGTTTGAGGGTGCTGCCTGTTCCATACCCCCCCTACTCCTCATCTAGCCTTTTAGGGGTACAAACAATAGTAATTGGGGCCTAGTGTGGTTGTGTACGTGCGAGATACATACACTTTTTTTGATCATATTTCCTATTCCGCTATTCAATAAAAACCTTTGAGGATCAATTGAATTGCGGGATAGTCTGTGTCGGTACGTGTGAGAGAGATCCACCTTTCCAAGTTGTTGGGGTTCATCTCATACTTCTGAAGGTTTGAGGGTGCTGCCTGTTCCATACCCCCCCTACTCCTCATCTAGCCTTTTAGGGGTACAAACAATAGTAATTGGGGCCTAGTGTGGTTGTGTACGTGCGAGATACATACACTTTTTTTGATCATATTTCCTATTCCGCTATTCAATAAAAACCTTTGAGGATCAATTGAATTGCGGGATAGTCTGTGTCGGTACGTGTGAGAGAGATCCACCTTTCCAAGTTGTTGGGGTTCATCTCATACTTCTGAAGGTTTGAGGGTGCTGCCTGTTCCATACCCCCCCTACTCCTCATCTAGCCTTTTAGGGGTACAAACAATAGTAATTGGGGCCTAGTGTGGTTGTGTACGTGCGAGATACATACACTTTTTTTGATCATATTTCCTATTCCGCTATTCAATAAAAACCTTTGAGGATCAATTGAATTGCGGGATAGTCTGTGTCGGTACGTGTGAGAGAGATCCACCTTTCCAAGTTGTTGGGGTTCATCTCATACTTCTGAAGGTTTGAGGGTGCTGCCTGTTCCATACTCCCCCTACTCCTCATCTAGCCTTTTAGGGGTACAAACAATAGTAATTGGGGCCTAGTGTGGTTGTGTACGTGTGATATACATACACTTTTTTTGGATCATATTTTCTATTCCGCTATTCAATAAAAACCTTTCTAGGGCAAGATCTTAAATTACAGAAATATGAGGAGACCGTCAAATAAGGGCCGTGGCCTGGGTCGTGGTGCTGCTGGTAGAGCTCCTGTTGCAAGGAGAGGACATGGTCGATCTGTGCCAGCTACACGCACAAGTGAAACACCTTCCTCAAGTGTGAGTAGGCGACAGAACCTGCATCAGTATTTGGTAGGGCATCAAACGCCCCTAGAAGTGATGAGGCCAGAACAAGTTGAGGCGATAGTAGATTGGTTTGCTGCTGACAGTGCCTCCAGTTCCTTCACATTGTCTCCCACCCAGTCTACTGCAGAAAGGTCAGAGTTGGCACCTGCAGCCAATGTCCAACCGTCTTTCACCTCACCCCCTTGCAAATCAGGCCAGCAGTCTGAGCCCCAAGCCATACAGCAGTCTCTTATTCTTTTTGAGGACTCTGTCAGCAGGGTTTCCCAGGGCCATCCACCTAGCCCTGCCCCAGAAGTGGAAGAGATTGAGTGCAGCGATGCCCAACCACTTATTTCTCAAGATGAGTACATGCAAGGATCATCGCAGCACGTCTCCGATGATGACGAAACGCAGGTGCCAACTGCTGCGGCGTTCAGCATTGTGGAGACCGACAAGGAGGGCAGGGGTGAAGACTGGGTGGAAGATGATGTGGAGGACGATGAGGTCCTCGACCCCACATGGAATGAACGTCATGCAGGTGAACTGAGTAGTTTGGAGGAAGAGGCGGTGGTCGCACAGAGCCACCAGCACAGCAGAAGAGGGAGCAGGGTGCAGAAGCGGAGCGGCCGTGCCCTAGACACTACGCCCGCTACTGCCCAACGCAGCAAGGGAACGAGCGCACCAAAGTCAGCTCAAAGGAGTTCTCTAGCGTGGAAGTTCTTTAGAAAATGTGCTGATGACAGGACACGAGTGGTTTGCACCCTGTGCAATCAGAGCTTGAAGCGAGGCATGAACCTTCTCAACCTGAGCACAACCTGCATGATCAGGCATCTAAGTGCAAAGCACGAGCTGCAGTGGAGTACACACCTTCAAAACCAAGAAACGTCTCTGGCTCATCCTGCTTCCTCTTCTGCTGCAGTCTCGGCCGCTCCAGCCACATCTGTAGTGATACCGGCACCTGCCACCCCGCAAACAGACGATCTGTCAGCAACACCACCACCTGGGTCACCAACAACCATCTCCACAATGTCCCGTGGAAGCGTTCAGCTTTCCATCTCCCAAACACTTGAGAGGAAGAGGAAGTACCCCCCTACCCACCCGCGATCCCTGGCCCTGAATGCCAGCATTTCAAAATTATTGGCCTTTGAAATGCTGTCATTCCGTCTGGTGGAGACGCACAGTTTTAAAAACCTTATGTCGGTGGCTGTCCCACAGTACGTCGTGCCCAGCCGCCACTACTTTTCCAGGCAAGCCATCCCTTCCCTGCACAACCAAGTGGGGGAAAAAATCAGGTGTGCACTGCGCAACGCCATCTGTGCCAAGGTCCACCTAACTACGGATACGTGGACCAGTAAGCACGGTCAGGGGCGTTATATCTCCCTAACGGCACACTGGGTAAATGCAGTGGCGGATGGGCCTGAGGCGGATAGCAATTTGGCGCATGTCCTTCCACCACCGGGGATTGCAGGGCGCTTCAGTTTGCCTCCTGTTCCTAACTCCTCCTACTCCGCTTCCTCATCCTCTACCGCCTCCTCATCCGGACAGCGTAACACCTTCACCACCAACTTCAGCACGGCCAGGGGTAAACGACAGCAGGCAGTTTTACAACTTGCCTGTTTGGGGGACAAACCACACACCGCGCAGGAGTTGTGGAGGAGCATGGAACAGCAGACAAATGAGTGGTTGCTGCCAGCGAGCCTCAAGCCCGGCCTGGTGGTGTGCGATAACGGGCGAAATCTCATAGCAGCTCTGGGCCTAGCCGGTTTGACGCACATCCCTTGCCTGGCGCATGTGCTGAATTTGGTGGTGCAGAGGTTCCTTAAAAACTACCCCGATATGTCAGAGCTGCTGCAGAAAGTGCGGGCCGTTTGTGCGCACTTTCGGCGTTCTCACCCTGCTGCTGCTCGCCTGGCAGCGCTGCAGCGTAACTTCGGCCTTCCCGCTCACCGCCTCATATGTGACGTGCCCACAAGGTGGAACTCCACCTTGCACATGCTGGAAAGACTGTGCGAGCAGCAGCAGGCCATAGTGGAGTTTCAGCTGCAGCACGCACGCGTGAGTCGCTCTGCGGAACAGCACCACTTCACCACCAATAACTGGGCCTCCATGCGAGACCTGTGTGCCTTGTTGCGCTGTTTTGAGTACTCCACCAACATGGCCAGTGGCAATGACGCCGTTCTCAGCTTAACTATCCCACTTCTATGCCTCCTTGAAAAAACAATTCGGGCGATGATGGAAGAGGATGTGGCACAGGATGAGGAGGAGGAGGAGGATGAAGAGGTAACATTTCCAAGGCTTTCAGGGCAGTCATTCGCAAGGGGCTCCGAGGGTGGGTTCCTGCACACGCAAACGCCAGGGACGCAATTGTCCAGCAGGGGCACAGTTCTGGAGGATGAGGAGGATGAGGAGGAGGAGGAGCTGGAGGAGGAGATGGAACCATGTTCACAGCAGGGTGGCACCCAGGCCAGCTCATGGCCATCACTGGTGCGTGGCTGGGGGGATACAGAGGACACGGACCATACACCTCCCACAGAGGACAGCCTTTCGTTGCCTCTGGGCAGCCTGGCACACATGAGCGATTACATGCTGCAGTGTCTCCACAACGACCGCCGAGTTGCCCACATTCTAACTTGTGCTGATTACTGGGTGGCCACGCTGCTGGATCCCCGTTACAAGGACAACGTACCGTCCTTAATTCACTCACTGGAGCGCGATCGCAAGATGCGCGAGTACAAGCGCACGCTGGTAGACGCCATGCTGCTGGCATTCCCATCTGACAGCGGGGCCACAGTGGAAGCACAAGGCAGAGGAGGAGGAGGAGGAGGTCGCCAACGCAACCAGGGCACCGCCAGCACCTCAGAAGGCAGGGTTAGCATGGCCGAAATGTGGAAAAGCTTTGTCAGCACGCCACAACAAACAGCAGCACCAGCAGCTCAGATGGAACGTCTTAGCAGGAGGCAGCATTTTACCAACATGGTGGAGCAGTATGTGTGCACACGCCTACATGTAGTGAATGACGGGTCTGCCCCCTTCAACTTCTGGGTCTCCAAATTGGGCACATGGCCTGAGCTTGCCCTTTACGCCTTGGAGGTGCTGGCGTGCCCTGCAGCCAGTGTATTATCTGAACGGGTATTTAGCACGGCTGGGGGCGTTATAACAGACAAGCGCAGCCGCCTGTCCAGAGACAATGTGGACAAGCTCACGTTCATTAAAATGAACCAGGCATGGATCCCACGGGACTTTTCCGTACCTTATGCAGAATAGCAATGGATACCGACCTTACCCACCCATTGTTCCATTTTTGCTCTTTCTCACTCTTTTGGGGTGTACCCTCATTTAAAATTTGTGAAAAGAAGCAGTGTTGGCTACCTCGTCCTCCTCCTCAGGGCCAGATTAATGTAGGGGCTATTGGAGCTGCAGCTCCAGGCCCCTACCTTTTATATAGGCCCCGGGTTGGCCATATTCACTGTTACCGCTCTTCTGTCACTTGTAAACACAGAAGTCTGGCTTCTATGCTCGCTTCCCCAGGCAGCACCCTCAGAACCTCCCCACACAGCGTGAAGGCCGGACAAGGAGGGACAGTTGGCGATGCATGGATGTGTTTATGGGCTTCAGAGACAGCATCCCATGTTGAATTAGGCATGCATGGCTGCACCCTTCCTCCTCTGGGTGCATGGCAAGGCACGGCCCTAAGGCCCTTCAAAATCCTCAGCACCAAGCCCATGATGCTGTTAATCCGGCCCTGGTCCTCCTCCACCGCCGCTTCCACCTACACCGCCCATAGGTGTGCGCAGCCTATTGCATTAAGGTGTGCACCCCAAAGTTGAAATACACATGCATGTGTTTGCCAGCAGGGAGAGTAATGTATCGGGGCCATGTACCTGTAGGCAAGGAGAAATAGAGCAGAGCAGGTCCCAGGGAGATCTTTCCCATCTCCTCACTGGCAATGCTATGTGCCCTAGGTGATTAGGGTGTGCCCAGGCACACCCAGCACACCCTGTGCGCACGCCTATGTCACCGCCACATCCACCACCACCTCAACCTCCCTCCTACTCCATATGGGCCTCGTCCTTCAGAGATGAAGAAGAACATTGTTTTATTTTTCTGTTTTTTTTTGTTGTTTTAAGTTATTTCCCTATCCACATTTGTTTGCAGAGCACTTGCCATGCTCTTAATTACGTTTTGCTGCCATTTGCAGCACTCTAGCCCTTTCCTTTGGTGTTTTAGAGCCATTTTAGTGCCTTAAAGTTCGGGTCCCCATTGACTTCAATGGGGTTCGGTGTCCGGGAAAAGTTCGGTAAAAGTCCGGGACACGGACCCGGACTTTTTTTTAAAGTTCGGCCGAACCCGTCGAACACGGACATCTAGGTGTCCGCTCAACCCTAGTGAGTATCCTTGCGACTGGTGAGTATCTTGCGACTGGTGAGGATCCTTGCGACTGGTGAGGATCCTTGCGACTGGTGAGTATCTAGTGACTGGTGAGGGTATTAGCGACTGGTGGGTACCCCAGGTTTTGTACCAGGGAAGTTAGAGGTAGTGTAGGTAAGGAAGAGCAGGTCGTTAATATTATCCCCATAGAGTAGTGGGTAATAATGTCCGACAGGATTGGGGATGCCACTCAGTGCACTTCTTGCGGCATGTATGCGTTCCTTGATGAAACAATCGAGGACGAATACTGCTGTGCAAGATGTGAGCGACTTGTTGCTCTGGAAGCCCACATCGTGGATCTAGAGAACACAGTGACAAGACTGCGTGGCATCTACAACCTGAAAAGGAGCTTGGACATTACCCATCAGGCGATGGCAGGGGTCAGCATAGAGGAGGGAGGAATAGAGGAGACGCAAGCAGCAGAGGTACGCAGCTGGGTGACTGTTAGGAATGTTAGGGGGAGGAGAGTCAGGGAGGCCAGTCCTGAGTTGGTAGACCCTAACATGTTTGCCGAGTTGCAGGTTGAGGGGGATATCAACTCAGGGGTGGCAGTGCTGGAGCATGCGCCCTCCCCCAGCTGCCAGGGGAGGGACGGCTCCAGGAAGAAGGGGGGCCGTAACGCAGAAAAGGTTAGACAGGTTGTGGTAGTTGGGGACTCAATTATCAAGAGGACAGAGAGGGAAATCTGTAAAAAAGATCGCGTGAACCGAACAGTTTGTTGTTTACCGGGCGCCCGAGTTCGGCACATCGCAGATCTGGCAGACAGATTGTTGGGCGGGGCTGGGGATGACCCAGCGGTCAAGGTGCATGTGGGCACTAATGACAAAGTTAAAGGTAGGTGGAGGATCCTTAAGAACGATTTCAGGGACTTAGGTAATAGATTGAGGAAAAGGACCTCCAAGGTGGTTTTCTCTGAAATACTGCCTGTACCTCGAGCCACACAGGAGAGGCAGAAGGAGCTTAGGGAAGTTAACAAGTGGCTGAGGAATTGGTGTAGGAAGGAGGGGTTTGGGTTCCTGGAGAACTGGGCTGACTTCTCAGTCGGCTACCGGCTCTTTAGTAAGGATGGGCTGCACCTTAATGGGGACGGTACAGCTCTTTTGGGGAGAAAGATGGCCACCGAGTTGGAGGGGCTTTTAAACTAGGAGACGGGGGGGAGGGCTCAGAAGTAGAATCAGTCAGGAGGGAGCAGAGGACTGAAGGCAGTTGTAGGGTCAACAGCGACAGTAGGTCAACAACATCAATTGGCGGGTCTGTGCGGGAGAACAGCAGACCAAACAGAAATAAACAAAACCGCCAATCACGTTTAACTTCCGTAAAACTAAGAGGGGTATATGCTAATGCCAGGAGCCTAGCTAATAAGATGGATGAGTTGGAAATGTTAGTACATGAGGAAGACATAGACCTTGTGGGAATAACGGAGACTTGGTTCGACCCCTCACATGACTGGCTGGCCAATATCCAAGGGTATTCGGTGTACCGGAAGGACAGGGTTGGTAAAAGAGGGGGAGGGGTATGTCTCTATGTTAAGAACAATATAAAGGTGCTAGAAAGGAGTGACATTACGGATGGGATGAGCATGGATTTAGAATCTGTGTGGGTTGAACTCGATAGGGAAGAAGATAAGGGAAAAGTAGTTGTGGGGGTTTGCTATAGGCCACCTAACCAAGGGGAGGAGGTAGAGCTGGAATTTTTAGCACTAATAGGTAAAGCGGCAAAACTAGGATCAGTCATCATATTGGGGGACTTCAATTATCCCGACATTGACTGGGAAGAGGGGACTGCACACTCGCATAAGGCCCGGCTATTCACGGAAACCTTACAGGATAACTACATGTCGCAGTTGGTGGATTCCCCTACTAGAGAGAATGCTATCCTGGATCTATTGATCACTAATGACCCAGACATAATCTCGGAGGTAGGAGTCCAGGACAACCTGGGCTCTAGCGATCACAGGATGATCACATTTAGTATAAATAACAATATAAAAAGGCAAGTGGGGAACATAAGAACCCTAAACTTCAGAAGGGCAGACTTTCCAAAATTGTACTCATTGATGGAAAGGGTAAACTGGGACCAAACCCTGGGATCACTGACCACAGAGGAAAAATGGGAATGCTTTAGAACAATATTAAGCAAAGGCATCTTGCAGTGCATTCCTATGGGGAATAAATTTAGAAGAGACAAAGCCAAACCTGGCTGGCTAAACCGTAGCGTTAAAAAACTTATTAGGGGAAAAAAATTGGCCTTCAAGAAATATAAATCAGAGGGCACAGTATCGGCCTTCCAGCAATACAAGGAGGAAAATAAGAAGTGTAAACACGAAATCAAGATGGCTAAAATCAACTTTGAGAGACAAATAGCGGAGGATAGTAAAAAAAACCCAAAGAAATTCTTTAAATATATCAACAGCAAAAAAACTAGGGCAGAGCATATTGCACACATAATTAACGATGATGGGAGGATGGTTACAGAGGACACTGAAAAAGCAACCGTGCTGAATTCTTTTTTCTCGTCAGTCTTTACGCAGGAAAAGGAAGGGTACACTGACCATGACTGTATGGTTAGTAGTAATACACAGGACTTGCCACTATGGCTAACAGAGGGGGAAATCAGGGAAAGACTGGATAAACTTAACACAAACAAATCACCAGGCCCGGATGGCGTACATCCGAGAGTGCTCAAGGAACTCAGTATGGTTATATCTAGACCACTGTTCCTGATCTTTGCTGACAGTATTAGGACAGGAGATGTACCAGGGAATTGGAGGAAGGCTAACGTGATTCCGATATTCAAAAAGGGCCAGAGACATATCCCGGGAAATTATAGGCCTGTCAGTCTGACATCAATAATATGTAAACTTTTGGAGGGGATGATAAGGGACTATATCGTAGAGTATGCTAAAGACAACAACATCATCAGTAGTAACCAGCACGGGTTTACAAATGGGCGTTCTTGTCAAACCAATCTCTTAGCATTCTACGAGGAAGTGAGCTGTGAGCTAGATAGGGGGAGACCAGTGGATGTGGTGTACTTGGATTTCGCTAAGGCGTTTGATACAGTTCCCCACAAGCGCTTAATTTATAAAATAAGGTCTGCAGGTATCGACAGCAGGGTTTGCTCTTGGATACGGAATTGGCTAAAAGGCCGTGTCCAAAGGGTAGTAATAAACAGCGCATACTCAGACTGGTCTGAGGTAGTAAGCGGGGTGCCCCAGGGCTCAGTCCTGGGACCAACCTTGTTCAATTTATTCATAAACAGCATTGAGGAAGGGATCAGTAGTTCGTTATCAGTTTTTGCAGATGACACAAAATTGGCCAGGGCAATAACTGCACAGCATGAAGCAGATATCCTACAGAATGACCTGGACAAAATTACGGAGTGGGCAACGACATGGCAAATGAGGTTTAATGTGGAGAAGTGTAAGATTTTGCACTTGGGGACCAAAAACATAAAAACACAATACACGTTAGGAGGGGAACCCTTGGGGGAATCAAAAATGGAGAAAGATCTGGGAGTCTTAGTTGATGATAGATTAGGCAACAGCATGCAATGCCAAGCGGCAGCTTCCAAAGCCAACAGAATATTAGCATGCATAAAGAAAGGGATGTATTCCAGAGATAAGACTATAATCCTTCCACTTTATAAAACTCTGGTCCGACCGCATCTGGAGTATTCTGTCCAGTTCTGGTCGCCAGTCCTCAGGAGGGATGTGTTGGAGCTGGAGAAAGTCCAGAGAAGGGCAACTAAACTGATTAGGGGGTTGGAGGACCTTACCTATGAAGAGCGGCTGCAATCGCTCGATTTATTTTCCCTGGAGAAAAGACGTCTGAGAGGGGACATGATAGCAATTTATAAATATCTTAATGGGGATCTCAGCTTAGAAGAAAAGCTGTTCATTCGAAGGAATTGCATGAGGACTCGAGGACATACAATGCGATTAGAGGAGAAGTGTTTTAACCTCAGGCAACGTGGGGGGTTCTTTACTGTTAGGGCTACAATATTGTGGAATTGTCTACCACAAGAGGTGGTTTCTGCGGGTAGTATGGTGACTTTCAAAAGACTCTTAGACTTACATCTCAAGGATCAGGAGATTGAGGGCTATGTTAGATGATTACAGTCACACACACCTACACAGGTTGAACTGGATGGACTATTGTCTTTATTCAACCTCACCTACTATGTAACTATGTAACTATGTAAAAGATATAAAATATTTAGAAACATGTGAGGGGTATACTCACTTTTCTGAGATACTGTGTGTGTATATACAGTATATATATATATATATATATATATATATATATATATATATATATATATATATATATATATATAACATACATGCACACATACTGTAGAGTAAATATATTTTTAACCTTTATCTTTTTTTTTTGTTTTAAACCCTGTGATACAATTACAGCTTTCATGTGGTAAGACTGTACGGAAATGTTTTATAACAAATCCCCAAGTGCTCATTATTGGAAAGCGAGTAATTAAAAAAAAAAATAAAAGTCTGCATAAAATAAACAAAGGAATATTGTGTCATTTGAAATCCACAAAGCAATTATCATGCCTGTGAGGCTCGTTAAAAAGAACAATATGCTGCTATGAAACAAAATGGTTGTATTTGCAGAATGTTCATTCTATTATATTGGTCATTACTTCCAGTGAGCATAACACGTTAAAAACTGTACATAGCTGTAATTATAAAATAAGCATGTAGGAAAGTCTTGTGTTATAAAATAGATGTATTTAGGTGCAAAGCACCTTCATTAAGTACATTGTGTAAGAAGTGATTCACAAACACAGTATAAAATACAATGCACATTATTTCTGCTTTCAGCCTACAGTACATTATTGCAAGCCAAAAATTTGGAAGAGCAGGTAAGCACATCAATTACTGCTAAAACACAGTGAATTGTGCTAATACCCCAGAAAGATGCCTAAGTTTTTCTAAAAATTGAGTATCTTATTATCAATATTCCTAGCTATTCTCATATGCAATTTTTAAGGTCTCTTGGATTCATGCATACATTCATTTGTCAATTGATAGGTTTGCAGTGGTGAATTTGCATGGTAATTGACCATGAATGCCAGACTAGACTATGTACAGCATTGTACTACCAATAATCAATGCCATAGAGGTTACAAGGGAAGTTGCACTTTGCAAGGAAGTTTTCCCCAGAGCTTAGTAAATGAAGTAAAGTTTCACTATGCGATTACACCCAATCATGTGGAAATAAATAAATAAACAGCATTTATGTTAGCACATGATTAGATGATGGAATTCAGCAGAGCTTCACCAAGTTGTTGGCCAATCACTACTCCCTCATTTAAAGGAGACAGAAGTAACCTTTCCTAACAATATATACAGAAAATGAAAGCACATATGATTTGTCAAAGGCCTAAACAATTTATTACTGTTTTAAATTTAGCTAATATCTTGAAGGCTTCAGTAGAATTTAGTAATGGCTTCTAATCATACACTTCTACATTTAGCAATATTTCCTATGGCTAGCACAATTATGGAGTTACAGCATATACATTACCCTACTTTTAAGCCTTGCACATCTCGTATGTACTGTCTGCAATCTTTTTCTAGCATGCAGATAAATAGCTTGACTATGACATATTGCATTTAATGGTCCTTCCGAGATTTGTTTCCCCTGCTTTTTGAGGACTTAAAGCTACTTGGTAGCATATCCACATTGTTTTTCCTACAGTTGTTATGGCCTCTAACAGACTACCAAACAATCACTTGTCCACTCAATTCCACTCACCTCAAACGAGTATACAGGCCTAGTGACTTTGTAATTTAGCAGAGATAGTGCAGACATTTGTTCCAACAGTATAAAATAGTTTACTGCACTCACATAGATAAAAAAATGAAATTGTTTAAAACTCCACAGTATCCTGATCAAAAATCCCAATCCAGGTTTCATCCCTATTAGACTATTTAAGGGGACATCTTCATGAGGAACCAGAGGTTGTGGTTTAAATTGTAAGTCACCAGCTCTGAAGCAAATGATCTAAATATGATAGAACATCTTCTTAGGTATATTGATACTTCAGGAGGAGCAAAAAAAGACAGTATATGGCTGAACAGGGGTCCCAGAAAAAACAGCCCCATGTGCATTATATCCATTTGGGGCATTCTTCTGAGGGGCTATATTGCTTTAATCATCCGAAGTACAAGATTTCAGTCTATTCAACAATTATGTTCATACCTATTGCTCTTTTTTATCAGTCACAATTTACTGCACTTTCCCAGAAGGTTAAGATATTTAATTATTTGCAAGTTGCTAAAATGAACTGCTAGGTATAAGAGAAACATTCTTAACACCTAATTTATGTAAATTATTAACAATTTGTTGTAACAATGGCTGGCATTTATATGCTACTTCAAAAGCTTTAATTAAATTCATTATCATTTCATAAGAGAACATTCAAAATGTCAAACCCCAAAATGTAGCATTTTCAATTATAAGCCTAATGCCACAAGGAAAAACAAAATAATTTAAAAAAATGCAAATGCTTTGTTGAATTCACTATAATAAAATCACTCTTTTGCAAGATTGTATTTCAATTATTCATATAAAAAATGTATTTATATAAAGGTCAATTAGGACTACCAATGTCATAATATTAAAAATGGAAGATCTGGCTAGTAATGCACTTCTAGTTTGGTTATTATTTTGCTTTTAAAGTGGTTGTAAAGGCAGAAGGTTTTTTATCTTAATTCATTATATGCTCACGAACGCAGGTCACTGTAATAACCCCAATCTGTTCTGGGGAACTGGGAAGGCCATACTGTGAGGCAGGTTAATCTCCTACGCTGCTGCCCACAAAAAACAGTTTAAAAAGGAATATAGTGGGGGGCGTGGTCTGGACGCGCTGGAAGATGGATGCGTGAGAGAGGAGCTCCCGCTGCCATGAGCCGTTTACAAGCAGTGCACAGAGACATCCACCCTCACACGGTCCCGGTAAGGTTGACATCATAGGCGAGGGCATCCTCCGCCACCCGCTCTCGCTCCCTGAGGGATACAGCCGGCAAAATCAGCCCCAGCATACCGGAGCTCTTTCGCTCCCAGGCCGCAAACATGGCGCCGACAGGCCACTCGTCTTTGCCCGCCTTACATCCCTCGCCATCCGCACGTTCCTACGCGGCAGTCACCTCCGGGGACCCGAGCCGGATCCTCTCCCCTCGGCACCCCAAAAACATCTATGCATGGACGATCTAAAATTTATTGCAGCGGATATTTAGAACACCCTAGGGGCGGCCATATCTGAACTGAGGGCAGACATACAAACCCTCACAGGCTGGGTGCAGGAGGGGGAAAACACCACAGCCCACCAAGACACTGCCATCAGGGATCTATACACCAAAACTGGCGCCCAGAATATGCTGATGAGAGACATGCAGCGCCAATTGGAAGATCTGGACAATCATGGAAGACGCCACAATCTTCAGCTTAGGGGCCTCCCTGAAGCGGTAGAAGGGGACCACCTAGCCCCTGCTGCAATTGCCCTGTTTAATTCCCTCCTTGATCGGCTTCCCCAATCCCCTATAGACCTGGATCGTATCCATATAGCCCTGAGGCCAAAGGGAGAGAGGGTGACCCCCCACGGGATGTGGTTTGCTGCCTGGTGGACTTCCGTCTCAAGGAGGACATACTTCGTAAGGCTAGGAATAGGCCGCAAATAGAATGGGAAGGCACCTCTGTGCAGCTGTATCAGGATCTATCGGGGATCACCTTGCAACACCGCCGAGAAATTAGGCCCCTGCTGGACGTCTTGCGAGCAAAAAACATCACCTACAAATGGAAGTTCCCCTTCTGCTTATCCACGACCTCACAGGGCCGCACGACCCTCCTCAGGGTCCCAGAGGACCTGCCCCACTTTTGCTCCACTTTGGGGATCCTGTTCATGGCCCTGCCAAACTGGTATGCGGAATTTAGGAACACCGCCAGCCACAGAGAAACCCCCGATGGCGAACCCATGGATGCCCAAGATGCTCGGAGCAGATGGTACCGCTCACCATCTGGGAACAGACAGGCGCAGGGCACGGCTGGCCCCAACGGCTTCCACAGCCCAACTAAACCCCCTCAACACCGCAGAGCCAGGAGAGGCGACTAGCGCTCCCTATACTTAGCTCTATCCCACCCCACTCATTTTTACAGCAGGCGATGCCGTCTGATGCCGTATGATGCCGTCTGAACTACCCATGTCAGCTGGTAGGTAGCCTGTTGATATGCCAAATAGTATCACACTGTAATTACATTTCTGGGAGCCAGACTTCCTGGGGCCAATGAAACTAGGTGAATAGATCACGTCACGTCCGCCCTTATTTCAATCCTCCATATCAAAGAACTCTAATTAGGATATGCAATGAAGATTGACTATTGGTTGAAGGGTTGGACAATGGGCCCTGGAGATGAACCTTGCATCTTAATTTTCAATTTCAAAGTAAATTAACAGGTTCTCCCCCAACAGAGTGGAGGGGTTAGCAAGGGGCTGAATTATGCTAAACTGGGCAAGGAGGAAGTTGTCCAATCCTGAACGAGATACACCCAGAGGGAGGAACAGGGCAGGATAGCTGAACCAGAATAGCCCTATACAAGTCTATACAATATGGTTCTATATTAGTGAAGGTGGAAAGAGAGGGACTTCCTCTTGCAAAGCAGACTAGGATGAAACACTCATGAGAAGGGTAATTATGGATCTTAAGGTATACCTTGCTTGTCCTCTTTGTGTCTGTGTTCGTATATCAGTATCATACTCTATATTTGTTCAGTTAAACTAGGAATATTTTCCATTTTGTTGCATGTATTATAGATAGATTGTTGTAAATTAATTTAGGCTTTCAGACTATATACCAATAAAATAATTGCTGTTTTGAATCTTTCACTCATAGTCAAAGAACTCTCATTTTTAACCCAAATATTGTCTGAGGTAAATTAAATCTCATATCTTCCGGGTAACAACGCTATGGCCCCCTACAGTGCCCAGCTCAGGCGCCATCGGATATCCCTACCCCCCCACCCCTTCCTTTGTTGGGGGTTTGTGTCTGCGCTTTTCGTTAGAACAATTCAACTCACAAGTCATGATGAACACTGTGGCTTTATACTGCCTCCTTCACCTGCATTTTATTGTTCACTATCTTAATGTCTCTAGAAGTGTTTACTGATTCCAGCAATGCTGGTCCAAAGTTTAATGGACTAGAATGGGTATGTGCCCTTCGCTGTCCTCCTGGTGCCTGGGGGGTCTCCAGCTGGGGGGCCCTGGACATTCTGGGGCCCTCCCCGCTGGGGCTACTGCGGGTGCTGGGTGGGTAGCTGGGGGCGATATGCTTTTTAAGTTTCTGCCTTTGCAATTATGGGGGGGGCCTGGGTGGCTGAGAGAGGGGAGAGGTTGCTGTAACTGTGGGATGGCCTATTCAGAAGCTATATTGTCCATTGACGTTAGATGCGCATGTCCTTACTTTCATAGTGATGTGCGCTCCTACCGTCGCCCTGGAGCTGTGTCCCCCTGTTGGACTCCTGGGTCTCACCCACTCGAACAGGCTTTGTCCGAGGGGTCCGACCGCCCTGAGGGATTAGCCGACATCTTGTCTCTGGTCTGCCTCTGGTGGCCCAGGCCTGGCTCCCCGCTTGATGCCTGGGCTCCCCATGGCCAGCAGGATATCTTCGCAGCACACTCATCTCCCCTGGTTTACACTCATCTGACGGTTAATCAAATCCCTGCAAATGTATGGATGTTTATTGCTTTTCCTTGCTTATGTAGGGTTATGTGACAAATTTTTGTAGTTTGGATAGCTTTAAATACTGCTCCTGCTCTCCTATGCTCCCCGGGATATTCCTAAGACTCATAGCTCCCATCACCCCATGCCGTGGACATGCCCTGATGTATCAGTAGCCCGCATCACCCTGTGCCTGTCTGGGACTCTGTGTGGCATTCCCCCCTTTCTCCATCCCGGCCCACAGGGCCTCTAACATCCTGATCCTCATAGGTGGGATGGCCTCTGACGAAGTCCCGGGGAGCATGGCTGACGGACACTGCCTGATTTCAAGCATTTCAAGCACAATGGGTAAGAGACCTGTATGTTTACCTAAATGCCATTATTTTATGTGCCTCGCTGTTCCACCCGACCCCTCTTCCTGCCCTTAATGAACTCCGTGGTGTGGACTCAGCCTCCTACTACATTTCTGTCCCCTTTTCTACTCTGGAGCCACATCTCCTCCCTATACATCTCAGACTATGTTGACCAGAGCCCCACGGCCAAGACGGAGACTTTTCTCAGTAGTAAAGACCCTCCCGGGTGCCCAGTTGGCACGTCCTTACTGTTAGGCCTTGAATTGCATTGCCATCACATTATCACGGGTTAGATCCCCCGCACCTCCTTGCCGATTCCCCACACTCATACTTGTCTAATAATTCATCTCCACCAATTCTTGCCTGAAGACTTAAGGCTTGTGGCCGGGCTCCCTAGTCGGGTGACTGGTCTTAGTCTCCTCTCCTCTTCTGGTTAGAAATACTCCAACCCCCCATTAGTGGTCCCTTCATCCCTACATAACCACGCTTATTCTGCTCGCTTGGTACACCACTACCCACACAAATACACCCCACACCACTTCATTTAGTTCCGGCCAGCCAGACCTGGTAGTGGTTTTCTCCCACGCCCTATTTCCCTTCTCTTTGTCCCCTTACCCCCCGGTTTACCCTCCCTTCCTTCCCTCACCCCCTCCCCCCTACCCCTCACCTTCTGTGTACTTGTCTTCTTTACACCTTCCGGAAAACTCTAAATTCTTGAATTCATGCACCATACACTCAAATTATATTCTCTCAACGTGAGAGGCCTAAACATTCCTGAAAAACGCTCTAAGCTCTTTCTCACCCTTCATAAACCGAAGGCAGATATCATCTTTCTCCAGGAAACTCACTTCCGCACTGACAGCATTCAAAAACTCCAAATGAAGCAATACCCTACGGCATACCATGCAACCTCTGCGGACTCCAAGTCCAAGGGAGTGTCCATCCTTCTTTCCAATCATTGCCCTTTTGTGGTTTTGGAGTCCTTGGCTCGGACGGTTCCTTTTCCTCAAAGGTACACTTAACGGCCGACCGCTCACGCTGGCTAACATATACGCTCCCAACAAGAAACTTGTCCCCTTTTTCGGTCCACCCTTCAATGACTGGCGGACTTCTTCTCTGGACAAAAAGGGGTGGGAGAAGAAAAGCAGTGCCACCTCAGTGTAGATTAAAAGGTTATTTATTACATAAAACAACGTAGTAACTCACACAGAGGAAATAGTTGATCAGCAAATGGTGATGGTTCATCTGCAACACTGCAGGGTTGTTAGGGAAGTACACTGTGGTGGCCGTGGTCCTGGCTGTGCCGGTGGAGTCCGACACTTCCTGTGTTTCTGGCAGCGTTCAGTATCCAGGCTTACATCCAATAGTGGCAGGGGGGTGCTCGCGTTCAGAGCATGCATGCTCCTTCCTCAGGCTGTAGACTCTAATGTCTTTAGCAGGTTTCACTTGGAGCAAGAAGCAATTCTACACCTCTATCAGCTCATACAGGATAAAATCTCACCCTCCACAGGGCGCTGTCATGCTGTACCAGCCACGGACAGGTTGCTGGCAACTTTGTACATCTTTGGTCGTGGCCGCTTCCAAGCCAATTCAGGAAATATTATGGGTATAAACCAACCAACGATGTCCAGGGTGTTTATGAGGGTCATAGATGTCATTATTGACCTTGTGCCACAGTTTACCCACTGGACACAAAATGAGGATGAGTAGAGTGATGTGAAGGTGGCTTTCTACCGCTGGGCAAAAGTGCCCCAAATTCTGGGGCCATCGATTATACACACGTGGCAATCAGGCCCCCCAAGGGACGTGAAGCAGACTGTCGGAACCACAAACAGTACCACTCCCTCAACATCCAAATTGTGTGTGATGCCAGACAGCCTATTATGAGTGTTCAGGCGGTTTTCCCCAGGTCGTGCCATGATGCCTTCATCCTTGAGCAGAGTGACCTCTTCCGGAAGTTTTAAAGTGGGCAAATGCCACCCAGTTGGCTTATTTGTACAGTATTGTTTTTTGGCTCACATTTTTGTAAATATTTTATTATATCTTTTCATGTGACAACACTGAAGAAATGACACTTTGCTACAATGTAAAGTCGTGAGTGTACAGCTTGTATAACAGTGTAAATCTGCTGTCCCCTCAAAATAACTCAACACACAGCCATTAAGGTCTAAAATGCTGACAACAAAAGTGAGTACACCCCTAAGTGAAAATGTCCAAATTGGGTCCAGTTAGCCATTTTTCCATCTCGTTAGTGTTACAAAGTCTCAGGTGTAAATGAGGAGCAGGTGTGTTAAATTTGGTGTTATCACTCTCATTCTCATACTGGTCACTGAAAGTTTAACATGGTACCTCATGGCAAGGAACTCTCTGGGGATCTAAAAAAAAAATCGTATTTTTGTAAGATCTTACCGTAAAATCCTTTTCTCTTAGCTCATTGACAGACGTAGTCTTCTTGATTCACAAGAACTGGGTTATGTTGTCTCCGCAGGAGTAGGACTAGGCAGAAAGAAAAAACGTTCTGGCTCCACCCTAGGGGCAGTCCCAGAGGGTATATCCTCCCTCTCTCTGCTACAAGGCATCAGTTCTGTCACAAAGCAGCAACAGAGAATTTAACCCAACCCAACTCAATGATAGAGGGGCGGGTACTATGTCTGTCAATGAGCTAAGAGAAAAGGATTTTACGGTAAGATCTTACAAAAATCCGATTTTCTCTGTCGCTCATTGACAGACGTAGTCTTCTTGATTCACAAGAACTGGGACATTCAGAAGCAGTGCCACAAATGAGGGGTGGGATTGACAGAAATCAAAATCCAATCTAGAAGGCCCAACCGGAGCCAACCAGAAGTATCAAAGGACTCATCGAGTAAACAGATGAGACCTACCCCACAAATCCTCGAGGTAGACCAACAGTCTCCTCAAACAGTGGCCTGCAGGAACCTTGCGGCCAGAAGAGGCATCTGACGATGCCATCACATAAACCTTATACAATATTGTAAAGGTATGAACCGACGACTAAACAGTCGCCTTGAAAACCTGAACCACTGACGCCTGATGGCGGAAGGTCCAGGAAACTCTAAGCGCCCGAGTAGAATGCGCTTTAACAGGGAACGGGGGATCCCGACCCTTAGATAAAATAAGCCTATACCACCGTCTGTCTGATCCATCTAAAGATGGTCGCAGCAGAACAGGCAACCCCTTCTTAGGGCCATCCGTGATCACAAACAGTGAATCCGTCTTACAAATTGAATCCGTAGTATTCAAATATATCCTGATCGCCCAAACTACATCCAAGGAATGCCATGCAAATTCTCGAGGATGATTGGGCTAAGGACATAGGAAGGACAATACACTGTCCTCATTCAATGAAACTTTGAAACCACCTTAGGAAGGAAGGATGGATTCGGATGAAGAACAACCTTATCCCTATGAACCACCAGATCTGGGGAACAACAGGATAATGCAGCCAGTTCTGACACCCTGCGTGCAGAAGTGATAGCCACCAAGAAGGCCACCTTCTGGGATAAAGTAAGCAAGGGAATCTCCCTGATATTTTCAAAGGGAGGTGTCTGAAGAACCGACAGCACCAAATTAAGATCCCAGGATGGTAACGGCGCGTGCACTGGCGGAGCCAGGTGTCACACCCCCTGTATGAAATTCCGCACCAAGGAATAAGTAGCCAAAGGCTTCAGAAAGAAGATAGCAAATGCTGAAACCAGACCCTTGATAACACTCAAGGCCAGCTTCTGCTCAACTCCCTGTTGCAGAAAAGCCAATATTCGGGCTACCGAATAAAGATGTAGATGGAACCCAAGGGATTCACACCACACAATATAAGACTTCCATGTATGATGTTAATCTTTCTGGAAGTCGCTTTCCTTGTTTTAACTAGAGTAGGAATAACTGAAGCTGACAATCCCTTGTCCTTCAGCACCTGGGTCTCAATAACCAGGCCGTTTAAAAACCAGCGATCGTAAAGCAGGATGGAAGATCGGTCCCTGAGACAGTAGATCCTCCCTGAGAGGAAGTCTCCACGGGACGTCCGCCACCAGTCTGACCAAGTCGGCGTATCAAGCTCGACGAGGCCAGTCCAGAGCTACCAGGATTACTGGAATTCCTTCCTCCTCTATCCTGCGAAGAAGTCTTGGCAGTAACCCAAGAGGAGGGAAGGCATACATTAACTGGTATTGCCCCCACGGGGTGACCAGTGCTTCTGCGGTCTCTGCTAGAGGATCGCGGGAGCGAGCCACGAATCTCTGTACTTTTTCTGTTGAATCGTGATGCCAACAGATCCACATCCGGGGTGCCCCAACGTAGGCACAACTGGTGAAAAACTTCTGGATGGAGGGACCATTCCCCCTGATCCGGAGTCTGACGGCTGAGATAATCTGCCTGCCAATTTTCCACCCCCGGAATGAACACCGCAGAGATAGCTGGAACAAATCGTTCCGCCCAGCGAAGAATGCAAGCCACTTCCTTGGCCGCTCGGACACTCTTGGTGCCCCCCTGGTGATTGACATAAGCCATGGCCGTGGCGTTGTCCAACTGGATCCGAACCGGGCTGCCCTGGACCTGCTCGGTCCAGTGAATCAGACAAAGTCTGATCGCTCTCAGTTTCAACACATTTATCGGTAACCTGCATTCTTCCGGGGACCAATGTCCCTGAACGGATAACAGACCGAGAATTCTTCCCCATCCGGATAGGCTGGCATCCGTGGTCACTATCGTCCAATATATTGGCAGAAATGACTTTCCCTGGCTGAGTATCGGAGACTGAAGCCACCAGACCAGAGACTCTCTGGTCTGTTTGCTAAATCGGATCCGATAGTCCAGAGATTCCGGATTCCGATTCCATCTGAGAAGAATCTCTTGCTGAAGAATTCGGGTATGGGACTGGGCAAATGGGACTGCTTCGAAGGAAGCGACCATCAAACCCAGAACCCTCATGCAAGTCCGAAGGGAAGACCAGCTGTTGGATAGTAACAACTGGACTGCTGATTGAATCTTCCGGAGTTTCCCTACCGGAAGGAAAACTCTTGTCCTGAACGTGTCTAGAATTAGACCCAGATATTCGAGCCTCTGGGTGGGAACCAGAAATGACTTTTGCTGGTTCACCAGCCACCCGAATTCCTGTAAAGAAATTATAGTAATTTCTAGGTTTTGTAGCAGGGTCTGAAGAGACTCTGCATGAAGCAGGAGATCGTCTAGGTAACCTAGAATCGATATGCCTTTTTGGCGCAGTAGTGCCAACATTGGGGCCAACACCTTCGTGAAGACCCGAGGAGCCGTGGCGAGACCAAAAGGTAACGCCACAAACTGATAGTGGTTCTCCCTGCGAAAATTGGAATGTGAAGATAGGCGTCCTAGATTCTATGGACGCTAGGACATCCCCTGAATGGAGGAAGTCTGCTACTGGATTCCATTTTGAATTTTCTTATGTTGAGAAAGGAATTGAGTGCCCTTAAGTCCAGAATTGGACGCACTTTGCCCTCTTTCCTGAGTATTGTAAATAGGTTTGAATAAAACCCTAGAAAAAACGTTCTGTCCAAGGAACGTGGACTACCACTCTTTGTTGTAGTAAATCCGTGACTGCTCTCCGCAGATCTTCTAAACGATCCGGGGATAGTCGGATATTGGAAGGGAAGAATCGCGCCGGTGGGAGAGATCGAAACTCGATCTTGTACCCTGATCTTATGATTTCGCAAACCCACTTGTCCGGGATTCTGGAAAGCCATGGATCCGGGAACCGGCGAAGACGTCCCCCCACCCCAATTATGGGTGGGGGCGCACCTTCAGGCTTTGGTCGACTTATCTTCAGGTCTGGAGGGGGCGGGCTTTTGCTTGCCCGACCAACGTCCCCTGAATCCTCCTGAAGGAGCTTTGGAGGACTTAATTTTTTCACCCGCGGGGCGAAAAAACTTTTTGTGAGCAGAGAAAGAAGGCCCTCGTCTTTGACGAGTTCCTTTACCCTTAGCATTTTGCGGTAAAAAGGTGCTCTTTCCTCCCGTGAGATCCTAAATGATCTCATCTAAGTTGGCTCCAAATAAACGCTCTCCTAAAAAGGGGATATTAGCCAATGCTTTTTTGGAACCTTGGTCGGCTAACCAACCTTTTAGCCACAGTGTACGCCTGAGAACCACTGCTGAAACTGTTGCTCGCGCCAAAAATGGAGTGGCGTCTAACGCCGCATCACACACAAACTGTAACCCCTGTATCATCTGTTCCAACAAATCTGATACCGCCTGGGGGACCTCTTCTAAGTCCCGGCGTAACCATTTGGTCCATTCGGTTACAGTCTGCAAAACCAGCCCAATAGCAATTATTGGTCTGAAAGCTGATCCAATCAAGGAAAAACGTGGTGCGAGACATAGTTTCTATCTTGCGATCCACCGGATCTTTTAAAAGACGGAGCGTCTTCTAATGGAATAACCGTGGTTTATTCAATCTAGCAATTGGTGAATCCACCACAGGTGGTTCTGTCCATTTCTTAATGAGGGTTTCCTCAAACGGATAACGTCTGTTAATGCGTTTGGAAATAGCAGAAGTGCGTTTTGGCAGACTCCATTCTTCTTTGATTGGATTGCCCAAACATTTGGGCAATGGAAAAAAACCTTCGCCACTTTGATGCGTTTTTTAGTCCCAAAAGGGGATTTCAGTTTCAGCTATTTCCGATGGAGTACCCTGTAATCTTAAGGTTTCTTGAACAGATACAATGAGTGCGTTTTCCAATGCTTCCTCTCGGGCTATGGCTGATGCCAAAACATCCTCCTCACTGTCTGAAGAGACAGTACCCGAGCCACCAATCCCAGATGAGGTACCTGCAACTGCAGAAGTAGGCTCAGATTCTGAATCCGAAGTTTCAGATAATATGGGGTTAGGCGGGGGCTTGCGCCCTGTCCCTGACAAGCCACTTCCACCCGGGACACAAAAGTTTCCATAATAGCTGACAAGGATTCAATTGTCAGTGGGGTGCTGGAGGATCCTGCAGACCCCTCGAAGGGATCTGGTGGAGATACATGAGTGGCAGGGTCCATGTTAATCCAGGACACTTTGCCAGTAAAAAAGAAAAAAACATCTCTCTTTTTTTTTTTTTTTTTTTAAACAAAAAATACCTCTTTTTTTTTTTTTTTTTATGTGTATCCCTCTAGCGCAATAGCGCCCCTCAGAGTACCTGCTTCTCGATCCCCACAGAGAGAGAGAGGGACCCTCAAGGCTCACCACCCGATGCAGAGAAGTTTCCAACCAACTGCAGTCAGCGTCTGTCTTTTACAGACTGGAAAGAGCTGTGTTAGTTTTCCCGGGTAGAAGGACATGGCTCCGCCCCCTGTGTACGCCTTCCGGCGTTCCCAGCTCTCCACGAGGTAGCTGGGCTCATCAAACATGGCCGCCCCCATACAGGAGACAATAGACTCCAAAAACATGGCGGCCGGCGTGACCTGAGGACATTCATGCACCCGGTCTACGGCAAAATGGCGGCGGACTGCCGAAATCGTTTTTCCCAGCACATCCACCTGCATCTCTGCTAAATGGCGGTTTATCGATCTGCAGGAGGTACACTACAATTAAGGTAGGGTTATACCTCCTATGTCTGCTGTAATACTACAGTCTGCTGGGTAGAGTGTTAGCTCTCAAACCAAGTCCACTTCCCACCAAACACATGCTGTATTTACAAGGGGGACTTTTAGTGTCAGACAGATACTGACCATGTATGGAGGGGCCCATAATTCATACTGCCTCATAACGAGGAAAAAAGGGAACGTTTACTCACCATACCGAACCGACAGGCACCCTCTCTTGACAATACCCTCTCCACCGGGGTGGGGGGTTGTGGACCACTCCGGACGCCTCGACTCTCTGGTTCCTGGCGTCCAAGCGAGACTTTTAACTCGCAAGGTCAGTCCCTCCAATGGGACTCCGTCGCGGCCGACCCAGCGCGGAGCTCTGGTCTGCACGCGCTCATAGGCAGAAACCGGGGTGACCACTGGATCTCAACATCCAGCCCGTCGCCCGGCCCCGCATACTTACTTGAATGTGTCGCGGCCGACCAAGCGCAATGCAATGGTCTGCGCGCGCTCGTAGGCCGGCTGGGGTGACCACTAGTGTCGCCCAGTCCGGCATATTTGCTTGAAGATCTCACAGGAAAAAACACTGGAGAAAACTACCTAAAAAAATATTTTTTCTAAAAAAATCTTGCCAGGACCAGAGATCCCAGCAAGGAACTTAGGTCCTTACTCCTGACTAGACAGAAAAAAACTGATGCCTTGTAGCAGAGAGAGGGAGGATATACCCTCTGGGACTGCCCCTAGGGTGGAGCCAGAACGTTTTTTCTTTCTGCCTAGTCCTACTCCTGCGGAGACAACATAACCCAGTTCTTGTGAATCAAGAAGACTACGTCTGTCAATGAGCGACAGAGAAAATTATTTTTGCTCTACATAAAGTTGGCCTAGGCTATAAGAAGATTCCCAAGACCCTGAAACTGAGCTGCAGCACGGTGGCCAAGATCATACAGTGGTTTAACCAGACAGGTTCCACTCAGAACAGGCCTCACCATGGTCGAGCAAAGAAGTTGAGTGCACGTGCTCAGCGTCATATCCAGAGGTTGTCTTTGAAAAATAGACATAGGAGTGCTGCCAGCATTGCTGCAGAGATTGAAGGAGTGGGGGGTCAGTCTGTCACTGCTCAGACAATACTCTGCACACCAAATTGGTTTGCATAGCTGTCATCCCAGAAGGAAGCCTCTTTTAAAGATGATGCACAAGAAAGCCCACAAACAATTTGCTGAAGACAAGCAGGCTAAGGACATTGATTACTGGAACCATGTCCTGTGGTCTGATGAGACCAAGATAAACTTACTTGGCACAGATGGTGTCAAGCGTATGTGGTGGCAACCAGGTGAGGAGTACAAAGACAAGCGTATCTTGCCTACAGTCAAGCATGGTGGTGGGAGTGTCATGATCTGGGGCTGCATGAGTGAGTGCTGCTAGCACTGGGGAGCTACAGTTCACTGAGGGAACCATGAATGGCAAAATGTACTGTGACATACTGAAGCAGATCATGATCCCCTCCCTTCGGAGACTGGGCCACAGGGCAGTATTCCAACATGATAACGATCCCAAAAACACCTCCAAGGTAACCAATGCCTTGCTAAAGAAGCTGAGAGTGAAGGTGATGGACTGTCCAAGCATGTCTCCAAACCTAAACCCTATTGAGCATCTGTGGGGCATCCTTAAACAGAAGGTGGAGGATGATGTCGTCATGGAGGAGTGGAAGAGGACTCCAGTGGCAACTTGTGAATTCCATGCCCAAGAGGGTTAAGGCAGTGCTGGAAAATAATGATGGCCACACAAAATATTGACAATTTGGGCCCACTTTGGACATTCTCAATTAGGTGTGTACTCACTTTTGTTGCCAGCGGTTTAAACATTAATGGCTGGGTGTTGAGTTATTTTGAGGGGACGGCAAATTTACACTGCTATACAAGCTGTACACTGACTACTTTACATTGTAGCAAAGTGTAATTTCTTCAGTGTTGTCACATGAAAAGATATAATAAAATATTTACAAAAATGTGAGGGTTGTACTCACTTTTGGGAGATACTGTATGCCCACCCTTGTTGAATGCAAGCCTAGATGTGAATCTGCTTGTGTGTACCCAGCCTGTCAGCTCATCCCAGGAACATTATAGAGATTGACTAAAGACAAACATTCATGTGGTTCCCCAAGCTGTAAAGGCTTTCCCCCTCCACACAAGCTAAACACAATAGTCATTACAATGGTATTACCACATCAACAAGAAGTTCTTTGCAGGAATGAGTTACTGTTTGTTTTGGCTCAATATAGAGTAATATATGTTGCTAGTGATGAGCCGAACATCCCCCTGTTCGGTTCGCACCAGAACATCTCGAACAGGGGAAATGTTCTAGGGAACATGCAAACTCCATTAAAGTCTATGAGGCACGAACATGAAAAATCAAAAGTCCTATAATTTTAAAGTCTTAAATGCAAGTTATTGGCCCAAAAAAAGTGTATGGGGACCTGGGTACTGCCCTGGGGGACAAAAATCAATGCAAAAATATTTTTTTTTAAAACAATCATTTTTACAGGAGCAGTGATTTTAATAATGTTTAAAGTGAAACAATAAAAATGAAAAATGTATTTAAATATCGTGCTGGTAAAGTGGTGCATTTGTGCGATGTATGTAGCCAGTTGCAGCAATACTGACATTTCTAAAGGAAAAAATTTAATTTAAACTTGCTCGCAGCTGTAATGTAATGTTGGCTCCCGGCAATACACATACAAAAATTAATGCCAAAATTAAAAAAAGAAAAAACGGCGTGGGGTTCCCCCTAACATCCGTACCAGACCCTTATCCAAGCACACAGCCTGGCTGGACAGGATGGGGGTGGGGCAAAGCACCGCCCCCTCCTAAACCATACCAGGCCACATGCCCTCAACATGGGGGGGTTGGTAATGGGTTGATGGGGACAGGGGGATCTCTTCCTGACAACTGCGGACTGTGGTTGTGGGGGTCTGTGGGGTGGAGGCTTATCGGAATCTGGAAGCCCCCTTTAACAAGGGGGCTCCCAGTTCCCGGCCCTCCCCCCTATGTAAATGGATATCGGGTACATTGTACCTCTACCCATTCACCAAAAAAGTGTACAGAAAAAAAATGAAGGCAAAAGCCAGTTTCTGACAAGTCCTTTATTAAAAAATAAAAATAAAAAAATAGTGTCCCCCTATGTAAATCCATCGTCAATTGCGTCGTCCGCCGCACACCCAAAAGATAGGGGGAAAAAAAGCCGCTCCCGCCGCTTCACATGCCTCCTGGCGAATGAGCTGCTAGAGCTGTGAAAGCTTTTTTAAAAGAAAGGGTCGGGGACACCCGGCGGTGGCACCGCCCCTTCTGACGCAATGTCAGTAATTTATTCACTGCACCAGCGCAGTGTATTATGGTGCTGGTGCAGTGAATAAATTAACTGACTTTACGTCAGAAGGGGCAAGTATCCCCGCCCCTTTCTTATAAAAGAGCTGTCACAGCTCTAGAGCTCATTACGCTAGACGTGTGTGAAGCGGCGGGAGGGGGTTTTTTTTGGGTGCGGCGGGCGAACTTACTGCCGAGCGCCCTATTTGTTTAAACCCATCTTTATATGTTACCAAAGAAATGTCTAGGCTGATTTAGACACACACCTAGATACACAGATGACCAGGCTGAGCCAATAAATTCTTCATTGTTTCCTGTTTTGTTTTCAGGCATCTAAGGCCACATGATGGGAAGGGCTAATGTTTCTTTTTTTTCCCCAGGGGATGCTGCAGCATCGCTATATTAGTTCCTTATGAAGAAGCCGAGCCACTGGTGAGGGATGATTCCTGGGAGCTGACTGGGAAGAGGGAGCCAGAGGTCCTTCAGCTGCCAGTCCTCTGACGGCAGAGCAACAATGCTGGGATTGCCACCCGGAATCAGCTGGTTGCTGGGTACTATACATGTACGTATTACAACATAGCTAGTCAGAAAATGTGTAATAAATTCCTACTTTGCGTGGTTATCACTCACAGGGACACAGATGCTAATAAACATCTACCAGTTCCATGCGACCATCTAGCCAGTGTGTAGTCAACATGACAAACAGTTTGCTTGGCCAATAACACTAAACTGAAATCCAAACTGTGTGGCAATTTCAACGAGTGGAGAGGGAGTAGAACACATGGCAGGTATTGGCTTGTGTCTGTGCCACTTGTATATTTAGTAGGAACATTAACCTCTGCTAGGTATCTAAATGTATATATAATTTTCAGCTAATTAACATCTTGGATGTAAAGCATGGCACGTACCCTGGGAAGCCTGTGTTGATGGACTGTCATGCATCACAGGTGTGTATTTAAATCTTATCCTATATGTTTTAGGGCTTGTGAAACTAAAAGACATGTTTAAATAACCTGTTCACTGCAGTGGTTTGCAACAGAACATACATGGCCCCTCCCTCCCATCAAGTGCCCCCAGAGCAAGCATTTTGTTCTGTGGGGACCCAAGCAGCCTTGCTCATGAGCCACTGCTGTGGATTCCCGTTCCCACACAGTCATTTGCTCTGCCCCCCCCCACACACAAACACCTTATACAGTGGGAGCCAATTGCAGCCATTGCTGTCACAGGAAATGAGGAGGAATAGTACGCATACAGTCAAGGTCTTGTGCCCATTAGTAGATCATGATGGGGCTCAGATAATTATTGGAGTGGCTGTGGGGGGAGCTAACCAGAGGATGTTTTCTACTTTCATACATAGAAGGCATGAAGGTTCAAACACTTATGCCTTGAGAAATGTATAACATAACTTCACTCCTGATCTGTAATAGACTGAAACAAAAACTAAAGCTAGCCTGCACTAAGATGTGATTGTCATGATGAAATGTCACTTATATTTTGATCTCATTTTACAGGAGTGGTCCTGCTGTTCAAGGTGGGAGAAAGCCATCTTCATGTCCTCCACTTACATTCATTAGTGTAAAGTGGCTAATTTGTAAGACAAGACAAGAACTGGCACCCAGAACCGGCATAAACACCCTGGCACATCAGGGACAGTTTGAAAGCTGAACAGCAACCTTGCCATACCTTTCCTGTATGCTGCTGGTGAAGGTGCATAATTGCTTCCTGTTTCTGAAAGAACCTGCACCAGATCTCAGAGTCCCCATGTTTACCAATTGCTAGCGAAGAGCAGAGACTTGACACAAGACATTTGACCTGCCTCCTTCAAAACCTCCAAAATAAAAACAAATGTTTGCAACTGAACAAGTATGTCATATCTTTATTCTTGTCAGCGACACAGCCGTACTGGCATTTCTGCCAGTACTAGTCATGGACGCTCCTGGCTTAATCGACACAGCCCTTCAGGGAAATGGCCGTAGGAGAACTGGCAACATTGCCAGTAATAGCAATGGTCACTCCTGCCTCAATTGACACTGCCCTCTGCTGGCCTATAAAAGGTGGCCACAGGAGCAGACTCATTGCTGGTGTAACGTTAGAAAACCATACCTCGTGAAAATTCCATACCCACGTCACTTCCTGTCAGAAACCTAATGGAACAGCTGAGCAGCGTAGCAGTGCGCATGCTCACAGCTCCGGATACGTGCTGGAGGAGCTTAGCATTGCGCATGCTCGGAGGGTAGGGAATTTTCACGGTAGTGTGTTGTAACGTTACATCGCCTTAGCTGTTGCGGCGGTTACATTAAAACAGCTCGGCTGCAACATGAATCATCTCCGCTCCTACCCCTGTGACTTCCCTGATCTCAGCTACTAAATGTAAAAGCGGCGGCTGGTTTTTTCATAGATCCGCCGCCGCTTTTATATTTAGTAGCCAAGATCAGGGAAGTCACAGGGGTAGGAGCGGAGATGATTCATGTTGCAGCCGAGTTGTTTTAATGTAACCGCCGCAACAGCTAAGGCGGTGTAACGTTACAACACACTACCGTGAAAATTCCCTACCCTCCGAGCATGAGCACTAGTAAGCTCCTCAGCTGTTGAATTACGTAGGTGCGACGTAGGTGCACCGGAAGTGACAAGGGTAGGGAATTTTCACGGGTATGGTTTTTTCACGGAACACCGGATTATCTCTCAGCTTCCTGTGCTTCCTGTTTCCTGTTTGGACTTCCTTTTGTGACCCGGCTTGTTTCTGAACCAACTGATCTCCTGGTGTTTGACCCTCGGCTTGCCTTTCAGACTTTGCTCTTGCTACTATCTGCCTGTTTTCCCAGTGTATTACCCTGGCTTGCCTAAGGACTCTGTTTCTGCCTGCTCACCTGTGTATGACCCCGGCTCGTCCCGGTTCTGTTACTTACCTTGCTCTTGGACTGATCACCGGTGTTTGACCCTCGGCCTGGCTTTTACTACTCCTCTAGTTGCCTGCCTTACCCAGAGTTCCTGAAATCATCTGGTGCTCACCACAGGCGACCTGTGCTACTTGGGAAGCTTCACCTCCTGTACCACTTCCAGGGGTGACTCGCACTGAGCTGCAAGGGAAGCCCTCTCTACACTTCGGCCTCCATCCAGATTGTGACAGTATAATCCAGCCATGTCTGAGGCCGACAGAGGTGCTTCCCCGCTCGAGCTTCCCCTGCTATGTCAACAAGTCGCCACCCTGACCCAAGCAGTCCAGAGGCTTCAAGATGGCTACTTCCAGTTAGAAGGATGTCTGCAGCATTTAACAACTTCTCTTTCTCCTTCTGATCCCAGCCAGCTCTCTGCCAGCTCCGCTTCTGCCTCCTCACAACAAGAGCACCCCAGTTCTCAACATTTTGCAATTGCACCTCCACCAGAGCCACGGGTGCCAACACCTGAAAGTTTTCGCAGAGAACGAAAGAAATTCAGGTCCTTTAAAAATGCCTGCTGTACTTGGCCCTCCAGCCTAGGACCTTTTCCTCCGAGACTGTGAAAGTGGGGTTCATAATCTCCCTACTATCTGAGGAACGCCAAACTTGGGCCCATAACCTTCTGGAACAAAAGAGTCCCACTCTGAATTCGGTGAACTCCTTCTTTGAGGCTTTGGCTCAGCTTTATGAGGACCCCCAGCATGCGGCTACTGCCGAATCAGTCTTGCATGCTTTACAACATTGTAAACGACCAGCAGAGGACTATACTCTTGACTTCCGCAGGTGGGCCGCAGACACTGATTGGAATGAGGCGGCTCTCAAATATCAATACCGCCATGGACTGACCAAAATCATCAAGGATGAACTGGCTCGTGTCAATACCCCTGCTTCTCTCGAGGGTCTTATTCAACTAGCCATTCAATTGGACAGACGTCTGAGAGAACGACGTTCCGAATGTTGCCAAGGCTCCCGACCACCTGGGTATTGCCTAAAGTTCCATCAGCTACTGCACCTCCTACTGGGTCACCTGCTATCTTGAGCATGGATGAGGAACCCATGCAGATCGGCTTGATTTGCTCCTCCTTGACTCCTGAGGAAAGACAACGCTGCCGGCAGGCCAACCTCTGCCTCTACTGCGGTGGGACCGGCCATTTCCTGCACAACTGCCCTGTGAGACCCAGTAAGTCTTACCTACGAAGCTCTCCGAACTGTCAAGTCTCTGAGCCTTCCTCCTCTTACCTTGTTCTCCCTGTCTCCCTACAGGTGGTGGAAAGGAAGGTTCGGCTCCTGGCGATCATTGATTCCGGGGTGTGCAGCTGTTTCTTGGACTTTGCTTTGGTTAATTGACTGGGTATCTCTTTGCACCTTAGGAAACAAAGACTTGAGGTCCACTTAGCCGATGGTTCCCTGACCAGCTCCGGTCCAGTTACCCGGGAGACCTGTCCTATTCTAACTACATCAGACTCTGGCCATCAAGAGTTTGTTTATTTCGATATAATATCTTCACCCATGTTCCACATCATCCTAGGACTCCCTTGGCTGCAGGCTCACAACCCTCAGATTAATTGGGTCAAGAAGGAGATCCTCTTCACTTCTGAGTACTGCCAGAATCATCGCCTCCCTCCTGGGCCTCATAGTTCTTCTACCTGCTTGGCGGTTCAACCAGTACCTGACACCCTTTCCAGCATCCCTGCAGTCTATCGGGAGTTCATGGACATTTTTGATAAAAAGAAAGCCGAGGTCCTTCCCCCTCACTGCTCTGACGATTGTCCCGTTGAATTACTCCCTGGAGCTGAGATCCCGTTTGGGAGGATATTCCCTTTATCCGAGAAGGAACTTGAAGTCCTCATAGTCTACATCAATGAGAACTTGGAGAAGGGGTTCATTCGTCCCTCCTCCTCTCCTGCTGGGGCTGGCATATTCTTTGTGGAGAAAAAAGATAGCTCTTTAAGACCCTGTGTGGACTACCGAGAACTCAACAAGGTTACCGTTAAGAACCGGTATCCTCTTTCCCCTTATTCCTGAACTTGTTCAGCGCTTCCGGTTTGCCTGGATTTTCACCAAACTTGATCTCCGAGGAGCCTATAACCTAGTCCATATCCGAGAGGGGGATGAGTGGAAGACAGCGTTCAGAACTCGATTTGGCCACTTTGAGTACTTGGTCATGCCTTTTGGGCTGTGCAACGCTCCAGGGCCTTTTCAACATCTCGTGAACGACATCTTCCGAGAATTCCTGGACCACTTTCTTATTGTTTATGTAGATGACATCCTCATCTTTTCTGCCACCCTGGAGCTCCATCAGGCTCATGTAAAAGAGTGCTTGCCACCCTGAGGAAGTATGAACTCTATGCAAAGGCAGAAAAGTGTGACCTTGAGAAGGATTCCATTCAGTTTTTAGGACTGATTATCTCCAATGGAATCTCCATGGATCCTCAGAAAGTAAAATCTATTTTAGATTGGCCAGCCCCTTCCGACAAAAAAGGTGTCCAATGGTTTGTAGGCTTTGCCAATTTTTACAGAAGGTTCGTGAAAGGTTTCTCCACGATCATCTCACCCAGCTGACCCGCCAGCAGGTTCGATTCCGCTGGTCACCGGAGGCCCAAGCAGCATTTGACGAACTAAAAAGACAATTTATCTCGGCACCTATCCTTCAGCATCTGGATCTGGCTCTGCCCTATATATTAGAAGTTGACGCTTCAGAAATTGCTACTGGGGCAATCCTGTCCCAACGTCAAGGCCCAAAGGCGCTCCTTCACCCCGTGGCCTTTTCCTCCCGGAAAATGACTCCTCCAGTGAGGAACTACGATGTAGGTGATCGTGAACATTTGGCTATAAAATGTGCCTTAGAGGAGTGGAGATATCTGCTGGAAGGGGCCGCCCATCCCATCATGATTTTTACTGACCACAGGAACTTAGAATACCTCAGAACAGCTAAACGTCTAAGACCTCGACAAGCCCGGTGGGCTCTGTTCTTTTCAAGGTTCAACTTCCACATCACCTACAGGCCCGGGTCTAAGAATGGAAAAGCAGATGCTCTTTCTTGGATGTTTCCTGACAACCCAGAGATGGTTGAACCCAATACCATTCTCTCCGCTCAAAAAAAATTTTTTTTGCTCATCCAGCCTGACCTGAAGACTGTGATTAAGGAGGCCTCTGCTCAAAGTACAGAACCAGTAACTCCCCCCTTAAGCAGACAAGATGGATTCTTGTGGCATCAAGACAAAGTTTTTGTTCCCCCTCAAGTAAGACTTCAGGTCTTAAAAAGCTTTCATGACCACAAGCTTGCCGGTCACTTCGGGGTACGGAAGATCCTCGAACTGGTCCAACGCCTCTTCTGGTGGCCGAGCCTGAATCAGGACTGCAAGGCTTATGTTGGTTCCTGTGTCACTTGCCAACGTAGCAAGGGGTCCAAAACCAAGTCTTGGGGCCTACTGAGACCTCTACCCATTCCTGAACAAGCCTGGAAGAAGCTCTCCATGGACTTCATCGTGGATCTACCACCCTCAGAAGATTTCACCACTATTCTGGTGGTAGTTGACCGTCTTTCAAAGATGGCCCACTTTTTACCAATGACCGGTACACCCTCTGCTCTACATACTGCCAACGTGTTCATTAGAGAGATACACGGCTTCCGGACAATATCGTATCAGACAGAGGTGTACAATTCACCTCTAGATTCTAGAGGGAGCTATGTAAATCCTTATCCATTAAAATCTGTCTGTCATCGGCTTACCATCCACAGAGTAATGGGCAAATCGAAAGAACGAACCAAACTTTGGTGCAATATCTACAATGTTTTTGCAAAGGTTCCCAGGATAATTGGGTTTCTCTCCTTCATTGCGCAGAATTTGCGTACAACAATTCTCTACACTCAGCAACCAATCAAACCCCATTCTGGGCAAATTACGGGTTCCATCCCTCTTTCTTGCCTAACGTCATTCCTGAAACATCAGTCCCTGCAGTCCAGGATAGAGTAAGTTCCATCCAGGCCAACTACCAGTTACTGCAGGATGCCATACTCAAGGCCCAAAAGGACTATAAAAGATTATATGACTTGAAGAGAAAAGGAAAGCCTGATTATAAGATTGGAGATAAGGTATGGCTTTCTTCTATGAATTTGAAACTGTCTTGTCCTTCTAGGAAACTTGGGCGCAGATTTATTGGCCCTTTTGAAATCAAGAGGGTGAATAATCCAGTGGCTTTTGAACTGGCTCTGCTCAGTTCCTACAAGATCCACCCAGTGTTCCATACCTCTCTACTTAAACCAGTTGTACAGAGTCCGTTCCCTGGAAGAGAGCAGCTACCTCCACCGCCGGTTTCAACGGAAGGTGAAACCGAGTTTGAGGTTAAATCCATCTTGAATTGTAGGAAAAGGGGTAGACAGACTCAGTACCTAATTAGGTGGAAGGGCTATCCCTCTGAAGATAATTCATGGGAACCCATGAGCAATATCCATGCCCCAAGGCTTATCCGAGAATTCCATAGAAGGTTTCCTGAAAGTCTGGCCCGTCTGGGCATCCGGAGGCTGCCCCTTGGGGGGCACTGTCAGGGACACAACCGTACTGGCATTTGTGCCAGTAATAGCAATGTTCGCTCCTGCCTCAATTGACACTGCCCTCTGCTGGCCTATAAAAGGTGGCCATAGGAGCAGACTCATTGCTGGATTATCTCTCAGCTTCCTGTGCTTCCTGTTTCCTGTTTGGACTTCCTGTTGTGACCCGGCTTGTTCCTGAACCATCTGATCTCCTCCTGGTGTTTGACCCTCGGCTTGCCTCTCGGACTTTGTTCTTGCTACTACCTGACTGTTTTCCCAGTGTATTACCCCGGCTTGCCTAAGGACTCTGTTTCTGCCTGCTCACCTGTGTATGACCCCGGCTCGTCCCTGTTCTGCTACTTACCTTGCTCTTGGACTGATCACCAGTGTTTGACCCTCAGCCTGGCTTTTCCTACTCCTCTAGTTGCCTGCCTTACCCAGAGTTCCTGAAATCTTCTGGTGCTCACCACAGGCGACCTGTGCTACTTGGGACGCTTCACCTCCTGTACCACTTCCAGGGGTGACTCGCACTGAGCTGCAAGGGAAGCCCTCTCTGCACTTCGGCCTCCATCCAGATTGTGACAATTCTACTTCACAGACTTAATGCCTGTGCCTTTATCTTTACATGTAGACAAACATTGTAAGATGAGGACATGGCTAAACAATACGTTCATTTAATTTAGATTCTCCAATGACACACCCTTAGACTATATATTTGAGGTTTGTTTGTAGAAAAATTTCACATTTAAAACCAGACCATATTTGATTTGTGTTAAGAAACTTCTCCATCCATTGTAAGGTCTTAACTAATGCAGCGCAAAATAAGTATTACCATGTCCTTACACTAGAAACTCGAATTGTGCTACCTGTGCAATGCATAGTTGTCTAGATTTCTCCCCCCAAAAAATTGTCTTCTTTAAACTTCAGCCAAGTGATGTCATGGTTATGAGTCAAACCCATGACTCGAGTGCTGCTGGGTAACTGCAATCCACTAAGCTGAGTACAGGTATGTGTGGAATATGAAGTAGTACCTTAATCTCAGAATGAAAATGTATAAATAGAACTCAACATTCTCCTCAAATATGAATGAGACAGTCCAAACGTTTGACATATATATAATAGAGCTATAACTCAAATATCAATGCTAAGAATATATAAATATCAGCAAAACAAGTCACATCTCCTAATTTTTGTCAATTTACCAATGATTTTGTATTTGAGGAGAATATATATTCTCTTGATCTATGTTCATTCGTGAATCATGTGACTTCTGCATATTCTAAGTATAATTGTGCTGATACTAATGGCTTAGTAGTTAGCAGCACTCCTGCCTATAAATACTCAGACCATGGGTCACCTCCATTATGCTTAAATTGGAAAATGAAGGATATACTTAAAAAGGCAAAAGCCTAATTACCACTGCCACATCAGCATGATTGTGAACAGAATATAAATGCTTCAAATGTATGCAATGGTATTTTATGTGACAAGAATATCGTAAGATTAAAACAATCACACAGTATTGAACACATTTTACTGTGCTGATTAGTAGGGATGGCCTTGCGGTTCGCCTGGCGGTCGGTTCGCGGCAAATTTTGCTTGTTCGCTACCTGCCAAATTTGCGAACACATGGCGTCGTTCGCGGCGGCCATATTAGTTTACATTGGGGAGAACTTTGACACATGATACAGCCGTCAGGTGGAACGGGACAGCCAATCGAAACATTCCACCACATAGAAAGTCCCCCTACCCTATAAATAGACCTGACCTGGCGGCCATTTCAGATTCCGCTTTTTGCCAGTGTAGGGAGAGGTCTGCTGTGCTCATCAGGGAGAATTTGCTAGACACATATAGCGCTGTGAAGATCCACAAAAAACCTTTTCTTTTACTGGTATTTCGGTATAGGCCTTCTACAGTCTCTTTTCAGGTTAGGGACAGGTATCCAGTGGTTGCTTTAGGGGCAGTTAGAGATCGGCTGCAGTCACACAAATTGCTATGTTAATGACCACAAAAGTCCTTTTCAGGGCTGGTATATCGGTATAGGTCCAATCTCTCTTCATTATAGGGACAGGTTATCCAGTCTGTGCTGTAGGGGCAGTTAACCACTTGCCGACCGCCGCAAATACATATACTGCGGCGGTCAGCCCCGGCCAGGCAAAATGACGTATGGTTACGTCAATAGCGGGCGGCGCGCGCCCCTGCCCCAGCTCGTTCCCAAACAAGTCTGCGCGTGTGACCGGCGAACCCGATGTCCGCCGGTCACTCACGATCGTCCGTCGAGAAGGGAGAAAGCCGCCTGTCATTCTTCCCTGTGTAACAGCAGAGATCTAACGGTCCTGCTATGTAGGACCATTGATCTCTGCTTTTACATGAAAAGCCACATCCCTGCACAGTTAGAAACATGCCCCTAGGGACACACTTAACCCCTCCTTCCCAAATAAAGTTAACCCCTTCCCTGCCGGTGTCATTTTTACAGTAACAGTGCATATGTATAGCACTGATTACTGTAGTAATGTCACTGATACCCCCAAAAGTGTCAAATATGTCAGTCAAGGGTCTGATCTGTCCGACGTAATGTCGCAGTCCCGCAAAAAAAAAAAAATCGCAGATCGCCGCCATTACTCGTTAAAAACAACAAAAATGACAAAAATCTTTCCCTTAGTTAGTAAACGCAATAACTTTTGCGCAAACCAATCAAAATACGCTTTTTGAGATTTTTTTTTACCAAACATATGTAGCAAAAAACAATATAGCCAAAAATGTTAAAAAAATTCGATTTTTACATTTTTTGGGGGGGGAATTTCATATAAAAAAATGTGAAAAATATTGTTATTTTTTCAAAATTGTCGCTCTTTTTTTGTTTATAGCGCATGATCAAAAAAAAATCGCACAGGTGATCAAATACCACCAAAAGAAAGCTCTATTTGTGGGAAAAAAGGACGTCAAATTCGTTTAGGTACAGCATTGCACGACCGCGCAATTGTCCGTTGAATCGCGCAATTGGCCACTGAATCGCAAAATAGGGCATGATCAGGAAGGGGGTAAAATCTTCTGGGGCTTAAGTGGTTAAAGATCGTCATCTGCAGTGACACAAATCGCCCTGTTAATGTCCACAAAAGTTATTTAAAGTGCTCCAATGTCGTTATAGGGTCTATTACAGTCTCTTTAGTATAGGGAGAGTTATCCGGTATAGGGAGAGGTATCCAGTGGTTGCTGTAGGGGCAGTTAGAGATCGTCAGCAGTGACATAAATCGCTCTGTTAATGTCCACAAAAGTCATTTAAAGGGCTGCAAATTTTTTGGTATTGCTGTGCAGTGCACTAAAATGGGGGGTCGGGGGGGGGGTAATCCACTGTATAATATACTTTGTAGAAAGCATATTTTAGTGGATTTGTAGTATTATTGTGCACTGTGCAGCATTGTGACAGGTGTGGTGGTAAGACTGAGCGTTTCTGCAGCAACACTACACACAGTGACAAAAGCACTTACAATGTATTATAACTGGTGTGATAGACCAATTGCCCCCCCCCCCCAATGCCACATATTGAAGTGGGGTGTTATCTGAGTAAACTTTTCCAAGTGTATTTGTGTCATGCAACAATATTGCCTAGTTTGCTGAGTGAAGTCTGGTACACACAGCGCCAAACTCACTGGCCAATTTTTGGAATTGGTGTGATACACCAATGCCCCCCCAATTCAATTGAAGTGGGGTGTTATTTAACAGTATAATTTTCTAAGATTGTATTTTAGTCCTGCAAAAATTTGGCCTCTTGCTGTGTAAACAGTGCTACACACAGTAACAACAGTTACTGGCCAATTATTTGTAGAACTGGTGTGATAAACCTGTGGCCCCCATATACCACAGATTGAAGTGAGGTATTATTTAACAGTATACTTTTCTAAGATTGTACTTTAGTCCTGCAAAAATGTGGCCTCTTTTGCTGTGTTAACTGTGCTACACACAGTGACAACAGTTACTGGCCAATTATTTGTAGAACTGGCCAACTGACGAACCGACAGATAGGGAGGAGAGGCAGGCAGAACTTGCATTGCACAAGAGGTACAAAGCAAACTGCAAATGTATCAGGAGTGAGCCATGTACAGTTTCATCTGGCGCTCCCAGGACACCGGCACATGGCTCCGCAGGGTGGGCTTTTTTTAATGTGTCCGTTGCTGACACCAGTGTTGCCATCTGCAGCCTTTGCAGTCAGGTTGTGGTAAGCCCAACACTCACCTAGGGACAACCGCCTTAAGAAGGCACCTGAAATCCCATCACCAAGCCCAGTGGGAGCAACACCGTCAGAACCCACAAAACCACACTCCATGCTCTCACCATCCAGCCTCTTCTCCTTCTCCTGTCTCCTCACAGTTGTCCAACACTCCACCTTCCATGATGCTGTCGTCACGTTGTTCTGGAAAAAGGCAGGCTTCTGTGACTCAAACGTTGGAGCGTAAAAAAAGGTGTCCGACAGGTGTCCGACTACATGAGGTTAACGGCCGATGTGGACGCTCTGAGGAGTGATGAACCCCTGGACTACTGGTTGGCAGGCTTGACCTCTGACCAGAGCTTGCACAATTTGCAATGGAACTGTTGGCTTGCACCCCGTCTGTGAGGATCCTGAGTTGGGGTACATCCTTGGTTTGTCCTGTGGATGAATCTTCGGCTAGCCGGACAATCAATAAAAACCAATACACACTGATAGGTTCTAATGACTGTGTTTTATTTCTGACATCGTTGAGAATATATAGCTTCAAACCACAAAATTACCCTATACCTCCCAGGACCTCCCCTTAGCTTTAACACCCTCCCGCACCCCATCACCCAATCAATTAACGAGTTTATAAAATCTTCCCAGAGATATGAAGTCAAATAAAGTTCAAAGATTATAGAAAAAACATGTTATATTTGTGACACACAACTTAGAGCTAAAGCATAACACCTTTTACCACACAAAATTTCCCTATGCTCGTTATAGCTCAGCGCTGTACATTTTGTGATCACATAACATCACATCTGCAAAACATTTCTTATACTTGAAAAGATATTACCAGTAATTTTCCTATGCGCTGTCAATTATTGCTATTCAAGCTATATCAATGTAAATATGTTATGCGTATCTGCAAATATATGTTATGCATTATATTGTAAAAGATATATGGGATGTATTGGCAATATTCCTATCAATTATTATATATGGAATATCTCTTATAGCTTTTGCATATCTTAACCACTTTACCGCTGCTCACTAGAGCTCTACTGCGGCAAAGTGGTTCGATAACGTCTGGCGACGTAGACCTACGTCGCCAGACTTTCCCCTCTCTCGGCGGCGCGTGCGCCACCGGAGGCTCGTGCGCCGCAGGAGGCTCGCTCCCGCTGTATTCAGTCACAGCGGGAGTCGGACCAGGGGAGGAGCAGCGGCGATCGCCGCTGCTCTTCCCCGATCGTTGGGGAATCGAGTCTGGAGATCCGCCCGCTTGTGTAAACAAAGCGGGCGGATCCCCCAAAGTGACAGGCAGGATCAGATTGCAGGGTTCAGCATAGCTGAACCTGCGATCTGTCCCTGGGTCACTCAGTCACCTCCCCCCACACGTCAGTAAGCACCAGGCATACATTAACCCCTCCCTCTCCAATAAAATTAAACCCTTCCCTGCCAGTGTAATTTTTACAGTAACAGTGCATATTTATAGCACTGATTACTGTAGTAATGTCACTGGTACCCCCAAAAGTGTCATAAATGTCAGTCAAGGGTCCGATCTGTCCGCCGCAATGTCGCAGTCCCGCAAAAAAAAAAAAATCGCAGATTGCCGCCATTACTCGTTAAAAAAAACCACCAAAAACGACAGAAATCTTTCCCTTAGTTAGTAAACGCAATAACTTTTGCGCAAACCAATCAAAATACGCTTATTGCGATTTTTTTTTTACCAAAAATATGTAGCAGAAAACAAATTGGCCTAAAATGATAAAAAAAAAATATTTTTACATTTTTTTGGGGGGGGAATTTCATATGAAAAAATGTGAAAAATATTGTTATTTTTTCAAAATTGTCGCTCTTTTTTTGTTTATAGCGCAAAAAGTAAAAATCGCACAGGTGATCAAATACCACCAAAAGATAGCTCTATTTGTGGGAAAAAAGGATGTAAATTTCGTTTGGGTACAGCGTTGCATGACCGCAATTGTCAGTTAAAGTCACACAGCGCCAAATCGCAGAAAGTGGCCCAGACGTAAGACAGCAAAATCCTCCGGTGGAAAAGTGGTTAATCTACAAACATCCTGTCTTAGATGCTAATCTCCTAATCGCAAACTAGCTATCCGGCATAAGCTATAGCAAGTGTGACATTATGGCTCCATGCACACAGGGCGTCACAAAAACGAGCTCCAAAGCTGTTTCTTGACGCTGGGGAAAAGCAGCTGTAAAAACGTGCTTTCAGTAGCTTTTTCCCTTAGCGTTATTGCACGTTTGGCCACGTAGCTTTTAGCAGTGTTTTTTCTGCCTCACTTCAAAATCAATGGTTCCCTATGGGAGCCTATTGATTGGAATGGAAGTCACACCACAAGTCGGATCAGGATGATCCGACTTGCGGCGTGACTTGCGCTGTGAGAATCTTGAGGGGGAACTCCACGCCAAAATGGGGAAAAAACAGTGTGGGGTTCCCCCCAGCTTCCAAACCAGGCCCTTCGGGTCTGGTATGGAATTTGAGGGTAGCCCCATGCCGAAAAAATGGCGTGGGGTCCCCCCCAAAATCCATACCAGACCCTTATCTGAGCATGCAGCCCGGCAGGCCAGGAAAGGGGAGGGGACGAGCGAGCGGCCCCACCCCCCCTGGACCATACCAGGCCACACGCCCTCAACATGGGGGGGTGTGGGTGCTTTGGGGCAGGGGGGGCTCTGCACCCCCCCAAACCTCAAAGCACCTTGCCCCCATGTTGATGAGGACAAGGGCCTCATCCCCACAACCCTGGCCGGTGGTTGTGGGGGTCTGCGGGCAGGGGGCTCATCGGAATCTGGAAGCCCCCTTTAACAAGGGGGCCCCCAGATCCCGGACCCCTACCTATATGAATGGGAAACCTTACAGGATAACTACATGTCGCAGTTGGTGGATTCCCCTACTAGAGAGAATGCTATCCTGGATCTATTGATCACTAATGACCCAGACATAATCTCGGAGGTAGGAGTCCAGGACAACCTGGGCTCTAGCGATCACAGGATGATCACATTTAATATAAATAACAATATAAAAAGGCAAGTGGGGAACATAAGAACCCTAAACTTCAGAAGGGCAGACTTTCCAAAATTGTACTCATTGATGGAAAGGGTAAACTGGGACCAAACCCTGGGATCACTGACCACAGAGGAAAAATGGGAATGCTTTAGAACAATATTAAGCAAAGGCATCTTGCAGTGCATTCCTATGGGGAATAAATTTAGAAGAGACAAAGCCAAACCTGGCTGGCTAAACCGTAGCGTTAAAAAACTTATTAGGGGAAAAAAATTGGCCTTCAAGAAATATAAATCAGAGGGCACTGTATCGGCCTTCCAGCAATACAAGGAGGAAAATAAGAAGTGTAAACACGAAATCAAGATGGCTAAAATCAACTTTGAGAGACAAATAGCGGAGGATAGTAAAAAAAACCCAAAGAAATTCTTTAAATATATCAACAGCAAAAAAACTAGGGCAGAGCATATTGCACACATAATTAGCGATGATGGGAGGATGGTTACAGAGGACACTGAAAAAGCAACCGTGCTGAATTCTTTTTTCTCGTCAGTCTTTACGCAGGAAAAGGAAGGGTACACTGACCATGACTGTATGGTTAGTAGTAATACACAGGACTTGCCACTATGGCTAACAGAGGGGGAAATCAGGGAAAGACTGGATAAACTTAACACAAACAAATCACCAGGCCCGGATGGCGTACATCCGAGAGTGCTCAAGGAACTCAGTATGGTTATATCTAGACCACTGTTCCTCATCTTTGCTGACAGTATTAGGACAGGAGATGTACCAGGGGATTGGAGGAAGGCTAACGTGATTCCGATATTCAAAAAGGGCCAGAGACATATCCCGGGAAATTATAGGCCTGTCAGTCTGACATCAATAATATGTAAACTTTTGGAGGGGATGATAAGGGACTATATCGTAGAGTATGCTAAAGACAACAACATCATCAGTAGTAACCAGCACGGGTTTACAAATGGGCGATCTTGTCAAACCAATCTCTTAGCATTCTACGAGGAAGTGAGCTGTGAGCTAGATAGGGGCAGACCAGTGGATGTGGTGTACTTGGATTTCGCTAAGGCGTTTGATACAGTTCCCCACAAGCGCTTAATTTATAAAATAAGGTCTGCAGGTATCGACAGCAGGGTTTGCTCTTGGATACGGAATTGGCTAAAAGGCCGTGTCCAAAGGGTAGTAATAAACAGCGCATACTCAGACTGGTCTGAGGTAGTAAGTGGGGTGCCCCAGGGCTCAGTCCTGGGACCAACCTTGTTCAATTTATTCATAAACAGCATTGAGGAAGGGATCAGTAGTTCGTTATCAGTTTTTGCAGATGACACAAAATTGGCCAGGGCAATAACTGCACAGCATGAAGCAGATATCCTACAGAATGACCTGGACAAAATTACGGAGTGGGCAACGACATGGCAAATGAGGTTTAATGTGGAGAAGTGTAAGGTTTTGCACTTGGGGGCCAAAAACATAAAAACACAATACACGTTAGGAGGGGAACCCTTGGGGGAATCAAAAATGGAGAAAGATCTGGGAGTCTTAGTTGATGATAGATTAGGCAACAGCATGCAATGCCAAGCGGCAGCTTCCAAAGCCAACAGAATATTAGCATGCATAAAGAAAGGGATGTATTCCAGAGATAAGACTATAATCCTTCCACTTTATAAAACTCTGGTCCGACCGCATCTGGAGTATTCTGTCCAGTTCTGGTCGCCAGTCCTCAGGAGGGATGTGTTGGAGCTGGAGAAAGTCCAGAGAAGGGCAACTAAACTGATTAGGGGGTTGGAGGACCTTACCTATGAAGAGCGGCTGCAATCGCTCGATTTATTTTCCCTGGAGAAAAGACGTCTGAGAGGGGACATGATAGCAATTTATAAATATCTTAATGGGGATCTCAGCTTAGAAGAAAAGCTGTTCATTCGAAGGAATTGCATGAGGACTCGAGGACATACAATGCGATTAGAGGAGAAGCGTTTTAACCTCAGGCAACGTGGGGGGTTCTTTACTGTTAGGGCTACAAGATTGTGGAATTGTCTACCACAAGAGGTGGTTTCTGCGGGTAGTATGGTGACTTTCAAAAGACTCTTAGACTTACATCTCAAGGATCAGGAGATTGAGGGCTATGTTAGATGATTACAGTCACACACACCTACACAGGTTGAACTGGATGGACTATTGTCTTTATTCAACCTCACCTACTATGTAACTATGTAACTATGTAATTGTTGTGCATTTATTTCATATTCCACTCTTTGGAGATTCGGATGCTGTCAGATCTGTAGACAATTCTCCTTACTGCAGCAGGAAAGCCTTGCAGGAAGCCGGAAGCGGTGCGGTGATCGGTGCACAGCGAGGGAGCTGTGTGTGTGAGAGAGGAGGAGGAGCGGAAGCCTTGCAGGAAGCCGGAAGCGGCGCGGTGATCGGTGTACAGCGAGGGAGCTGTGTGTGTGAGAGAGGAGGAGGAGCCGCGAGCCGCACATGCGGGGGGAAGCCGCACCAGGGGGCCGGGTGAAGGAACCTCGGAAGGTGACCGACCGACAGGAGACAGAGCGGGGACGGAGCAGCGGCGGCGGGGGTGACCAAGAGCGTGCGACAGGGTGACAGATCAGCGGCGGCAAGGACCTGACAGGACCTGACCAGGGACGTAAGGTAATAACTGATCAACTGGTAGGGGGGTGGGGCTGGTGGGGTGACTAAAAGCACAACACTACAAGCAATGGTGAGTATCTTTGCGTCTGGTGAGTATCTGTGACTGGTGAGTAACTGCGACTGGTGAGTATCTGCGGCTGGTGAGCATCTTGCGACTGGTGAGTATCTGCGACTGGTGACCATCTTGCGACTGGTGAGTATCTGCGACTGGTGAGCATCTTGCGACTGGTGAGTATCTGCGACTGGTGAGCATCTTGCGACTGGTGAGCATCTTGCGACTGGTGAGTATCTGCGACTGGTGAGTATCTGCCACTAGTGAGTATCTGCGACTGGTGACCATCTTGCGACTGGTGAGTATCTGCAACTGGTGAGCATCTTGCGACTGGTGAGTATCTGTGACTGGTGACCATCTTGCGACTGGTGAGTATCTGCGACTGGTGAGTATCTGCGACTGGTGACCATCTTGCGACTGGTGAGTATCTGCGACTGGTGAGTATCTGCGACTGGTGACCATCTTGCGACTGGTGAGTATCTGCGACTGGTGAGTATCTGCGACTGGTGAGTATCTGCCACTGGTGAGTATCTGCGACTGGTGAGTATCTGCGACTGGTGAGCATCTTGCGACTGGTGAGTATCTGCGACTGGTGAGTATCTGCAACTGGTGAGCATCTTGTGACTGGTGAGTATCTGTGACTGGTGAGCATCTTGCGACTGGTGAGTATCTGCGACTGGTGAGTATCTGCACCTGGGACCATCTTGCGACTGGTAAATTTTCTGCGACTGGGACCATCTTGCGACTGGTGAGTATCTGCGACTGGTGACCACCTTGCGACTGGTGAGTATCTGCGACTGGTAGCATCTTGCGACTGGTAAGTATCTTTGCGACTGGGGAGTATCTTGTGACCGGTGGGTGAGTATCTTTGCAACTGGTGTGAGTATCTTTGCAACTGGTGAGCATCCGTGCGACTGGTGAGTATCTTGCGTCTGGTGAGTATCTTGCGTCTGGTGAGTATCTTGCGACTGGTGGGCGAGTATCTTTGCGACAGGTGAGTGTCCTTGCGACTGGTGAGTATCCTTGCGACTGGTGAGGATCCTTGCGACTGGTGAGTATCTTTGCGACTGGTGAGTATCTTTGCGACTGGTGAGGATCCTTGCGACTGGTGAGTATCTTTGCGACTGGTGAGTATCCTTGCGACTGGTGAGTATCCTTGCGACTGGTGAGGATCCTTGCGACTGGTGAGTATCTAGTGAATGGTGAGGGTATTAGCGACTGGTGGGTACCCCAGGTTTAGTACCAGGGAAGTTAGAGGTAGTGTAGGTAAGGAAGAGCAGGCCGTTAATATTATCCCCATAGAGTAGTGGGTAATAATGTCCGACAGGATTGCGGATGCCACTCAGTGCACTTCTTGCGCCATGTATGCGTTCCTTGATGAACCAATCGAGGACGAATACTGCTGTGCAAGAAGTGAGCGACTTGTTGCTCTGGAAGCCCACATCGTGGATCTAGAGAACACAGTGGTAAGACTGCGTGGCATCTACAATCTGGAAAGGAGCTTGGACATTACCCATCAGGCGCTGGCAGGGGCCAGCATAGAGGAGGGAGGAATAGAGGAGACGCAAGCAGCAGAGGCACGCAGCTGGGTGACTGTTAGGAATGTTAGGGGGAGGAGTGTCAGGGAGGCCAGTCCTGAGTTGATAGACCCTAACATGTTTGCCGAGTTGCAGGTTGAGGGGGATATCAACTCAGGGGTGGCAGTGCTGGAGCATGCGCCCTCCCCCAGCTGCCAGGGGAGGGACGGCTCCAGGAAGAAAGGGGCCGTAACTCAGGAAAGGTTAGAAAGGTTGTGGTAGTTGGGGACTCAATTATCAAGAGGACAGAGAGGGCAATCTGTAAAAAAGATCTCGTGAACCGAACAGTTTGTTGTTTACCGGGCGCCCGAGTTCGACACATCGCAGATCTGGCAGACAGATTGATGTGGGGGGCTGGGGATGACCCAGCGGTCATGGTGCATGTGGGCACTAATGACAAAGTTAAAGGTAGGTGGAGGATCCTTAAGAACGATTTCAGGGACTTAGGTAATAGATTGAGGAAAAGGACCTCCAAGGTGGTTTTCTCTGAAATACTGCCTGTGCCTCGAGCCACACAGGAGAGGCAGAAGGAGATTAGGGAAGTTAACAAGTGGCTGAGGATTTGGTGTAGGAAGGAGGGGTTTGGGTTCCTGGATAGTGATGTCGCGAACCTAAAATTCGCCGTTCGCGAACGGCGAACGCGAACATCGGCAAATGTTCGCGAACCGGCGAACCGGGCGAACCGCCATAGACTTCAATAGGTAGGCGAATTTTAAAACACACAGGGACTCTTTCTGGCCACAATAGTGATGGAAAAGTTGTTTCAAGGGGACTAACACCTGGACTGTGGCATGCCGGAGAGGGATCACGCAAAAAAAAAGTTCTTAAAAATTATAATTTTTTGATAGAGAGCCAATTATTGGAAAAATTAAAAAAAAAAATAAAAATAAAAAATTTCTTTGGATTTAGCATCTGGGGGGTCTAAAAAGTGTACCTGTCAAGTTTCAGCTCTGTAGCATGTCCAGAACCCCTAAAAAACAGCATTTTTCTTATATTTTCAGGAATACGGCTTCTCTGCGGCTGGCTTTTTCTCTTGCAGGCATTTAGCGGGCATTTTTTTAGGCAGGCATGTCATTTTTTGTATTTAGTGTCTGGGGGGTCTAAAAAGTGTACCTGTCAAGTTTCAGCTCTGTAGCATGTCCAGAACCCCTAAAAACAGCATTTTTCTTATATTTTCAGGAATACAGCTTCTCTGCAATTGGCTTTTTCTCTTGCAGGCATTTAGCGGGCATTTTTTTAGGTAGGCATGTCATTTTTTGTATTTAGTGTCTGGGGGGTCTAAAAAGTGTACCTGTCAAGTTTCAGCTCTGTAGCATGTCCAGAACCCCTAAAAAACAGCATTTTTCTTATATTTTCAGGAATACGGCTTCTCTGCGGCTGGCTTTTTCTCTTGCAGGCATTTAGCGGGCATTTTTTTAGGCAGACATGTCATTTTTTTTATTTAGTGTCTGGGGGGTCTAAAAAGTGTACCTGTCAAGTTTCAGCTCTGTAGCATGTCCAGAACCCCTAAAAAACAGCATTTTTCTTATATTTTCAGGAATATGGCTTCTCTGCGGCTGGCTTTTACTCTTGCAGGCATTTAGCGGGCATTTTTTTAGGCAGGCATGTCATTTTTTGTATTTAGTGTCTGGGGGGTCTAAAAAGTGTACCTGTCAAGTTTCAGCTCTGTAGCATGTCCAGAACCCCTAAAAAACAGCATTTTTCTTATATTTTCAGGAATACGGCTTCTCTGCGGCTGGCTTTTTCTCTTGCAGGCATTTAGCGGGCATTTTTTTAGGCAGGCATGTCATTTTTTGTATTTAGTGTCTGGGGGGTCTAAAAAGTGTACCTGTCAAGTTTCAGCTCTGTAGCATGTCCAGAACCCCTAAAAACAGCATTTTTCTTATATTTTCAGGAATACAGCTTCTCTGCAATTGGCTTTTTCTCTTGCAGGCATTTAGCGGGCATTTTTTTAGGTAGGCATGTCATTTTTTGTATTTAGTGTCTGGGGGGTCTAAAAAGTGTACCTGTCAAGTTTCAGCTCTGTAGCATGTCCAGAACCCCTAAAAAACAGCATTTTTCTTATATTTTCAGGAATACGGCTTCTCTGCGGCTGGCTTTTTCTCTTGCAGGCATTTAGCGGGCATTTTTTTAGGCAGGCATGTCATTTTTTGTATTTAGTGTCTGGGGGGTCTAAAAAGTGTACCTGTCAAGTTTCAGCTCTGTAGCATGTCCAGAACCCCTAAAAAACAGCATTTTTCTTATATTTTCAGGAATACGGCTTCTCTGCGGCTGGCTTTTTCTCTTGCAGGCATTTAGCGGGCATTTTTTTAGGCAGGCATGTCATTTTTTGTATTTAGTGTCTGGGGGGTCTAAAAAGTGTACCTGTCAAGTTTCAGCTCTGTAGCATGTCCAGAACCCCTAAAAACAGCCTTTTTCCTTATATTTTCAGGAATACGGCTTCTCTGCAATTGGCTTTTTCTCTTGCAGGCATTTAGCGGGCATTTTTTTAGGTAGGCATGTCATTTTTTGTATTTAGTGTCTGGGGGGTCTAAAAAGTGTACCTGTCAAGTTTCAGCTCTGTAGCATGTCCAGAACCCCTAAAAAACAGCATTTTTCTTATATTTTCAGGAATACGGCTTCTCTGCGGCTGGCTTTTTCTCTTGCAGGCATTTAGCGGGCATTTTTTTAGGCAGGCATGTCATTTTTTGTATTTAGTGTCTGGGGGGTCTAAAAAGTGTACCTGTCAAGTTTCAGCTCTGTAGCATGTCCAGAACCCCTAAAAAACAGCATTTTTCTTATATTTTCAGGAATACGGCTTCTCTGCGGCTGGCTTTTTCTCTTGCAGGCATTTAGCGGGCATTTTTTTAGGCAGGCATGTCATTTTTTGTATTTAGTGTCTGGGGGGTCTAAAAAGTGTACCTGTCAAGTTTCAGCTCTGTAGCATGTCCAGAACCCCTAAAAAACAGCATTTTTCTTATATTTTCAGGAATATGGCTTCTCTGCGGCTGGCTTTTTCTCTTGCAGGCATTTAGCGGGCATTTTTTTAGGCAGGCATGTCATTTTTTGTATTTAGTGTCTGGGGGGTCTAAAAAGTGTACCTGTCAAGTTTCAGCTCTGTAGCATGTCCAGAACCCCTAAAAACAGCATTTTTCTTATATTTTCAGGAATACGGCTTCTCTGCAATTGGCTTTTTCTCTTGCAGGCATTTAGCGGGCATTTTTTAGGTAGGCATGTCATTTTTTGTATTTAGTGTCTGGGGGGTCTAAAAAGTGTACCTGTCAAGTTTCAGCTCTGTAGCATGTCCAGAACCCCTAAAAACAGCATTTTTCTTATATTTTCAGGAATACGGCTTCTCTGCAATTGGCTTTTTCTCTTGCAGGCATTTAGCGGGCATTTTTTTAGGTAGGCATGTCATTTTTTGTATTTAGTGTCTGGGGGGTCTAAAAAGTGTACCTGTCAAGTTTCAGCTCTGTAGCATGTCCAGAACCCCTAAAAAAACAGCATTTTTCTTATATTTTCAGGAATACGGCTTCTCTGCGGCTGGCTTTTTCTCTTGCAGGCATTTAGCGGGCATTTTTTTAGGCAGGCATGTCATTTTTTGTATTTAGTGTCTGGGGGGTCTAAAAAGTGTACCTGTCAAGTTTCAGCTCTGTAGCATGTCCAGAACCCCTAAAAAACAGCATTTTTCTTATATTTTCAGGAATACGGCTTCTCTGCGGCTGGCTTTTTCTCTTGCAGGCATTTAGCGGGCATTTTTTTAGGCAGGCATGTCATTTTTTGTATTTAGTGTCTGGGGGGTCTAAAAAGTGTACCTGTCAAGTTTCAGCTCTGTAGCATGTCCAGAACCCCTAAAAAACAGCATTTTTCTTATATTTTCAGGAATATGGCTTCTCTGCGGCTGGCTTTTTTTCTTGCAGGCATTTATCGGGCATTTTTTTAGGCAGGCATGTCATTTTTTGTATTTAGTGTCTGGGGGGTCTAAAAAGTGTACCTGTCAAGTTTCAGCTCTGTAATATGTCCAGAACCCCAAAAAAACAACATTTTCTTATAATTTTTAGTAGAAAACTAATGCAGTGTCTTTCCAGCTGTCTTTTTTTCTTTCTGGCAAGCTGAAATATGATATGCCAAGGCAAACATGCCTATCAGTTGAGCTATGACACAGACAACACTGCACACATGGGGAAATATGTAAAACAAAAAACAGGGAAAGGAAATTAGGTGACGGTCACAAAACATGATATTGTGATTGGCCAAATAAAAAGTCGCCTCGCGATGAGGTCGCGCCAAAGTCGCGCCAAAGTCGCACTGGAAGCGACGCTACTTTAGTGGTAGCGGCAGTGTAAACCAGCACTAAAACATCCAGTGTGTGAATACGATCAGGTATGATGTTTTATCGGTCAAGTAGTGTAAGGGTTACGCCCGTCGCCCGCTTCACAGTGACAGACCAAACTCTGACAGACCAAACTCCCCGTTTAACAGTCAGTCAGTCCATTTGCACAACCGCAAACTCCCCATTTGCACAAGGTTGGATACCAAGCTAGCCATGTCCCGTTCCTTGTCCTCACTGACATCATTGAAGGTCTCTTCCTCCACCCAGCCACGTACAACACCAAGGGTCCCCGAAAGGTGACAACAAGCCCCCTGGGACGCCTGCTGTGGCTGGTATTCCACCTCCTCAAAGCCACCTTCCTCCTCTGACTTCTCTTCTTCAGACTCCTCTCTCTGCGTTGCCACAGGTCCAGCAATTGACAACGACAAGGCTGCTTCTGGTGGTGATGGGGACCACAACTTCCTCTTCATGCTCATCTACAGCCTGATCCAGTACTCTTCGCAGGGCACGCTCCAGAAAAAACGCATATGGGATGAGGTCGATGATGTTGCCTTGGGTTCGACTGACCACCAGGGTTGTCACCTCCGCAAAAGGACGCATGAGCCTACAGCCATTGTTCATGAGCATTCAGTAACGCGGCCAAAAAATACCCAGCTCCGCAGAAAGAATGAAAGAAAATGAATGTTTTTTCTATGAAAAATTATCCTGCGGATCGCTTTTGGTCTGTACACAATGAAGCAAGGACCTTATCATCTGGGGTGTGCCAACACAATCCTAGAGGTGATCGCTTCATTGTGATACGCAAGCCCCTTCACCACGACAAGGTAACGATCACGAAGGGGAATTGACACGTGTGTGCCTTTTTTTTTGTTTTTTGTTTTTTTGCAGCCACAGTGTAGCACCAGAGGCCAGAAAAATTAGGCATGTACACATGCATGAAAAAGCAGGTATTGTTGCAGCCACTGCTGTAGCAGCGGCCTGAAAAATTGAGGTTTTAAGGCAAAAAGTGCACTAAAACATTGCGGCTTGAACCGTAGTTGGTGGCGGAGACGTCACGTAAGTCATCCGGCATGCAGAGAATGATTATATACAGCAGCGTGTGGACCATTTTTAGGCCAAGGCATCTCAGTCATCACCAGGCCTTTTTTAGTCAAATGCATCCCCCACTGTCAGTCCCTTCGGGATCCATGCCTCATTCATCTTAATAAACGTGAGGTAATCAAGACTTTTTTGACCTAGGCGACTTCTCTTCTCAGTGACAATACCTCCTGCTGCGCTGAAGGTCCTTTCTGACAGCACACTTGAAGCGGGGCAGGCCAGAAGTTCAATTGCAAATTGGGATAGCTCAGGCCACAGGTCAAGCCTGCACACCCAGTAGTCAAGGGGTTCATCGCTCCTCAGAGTGTCGATATCTGCAGTTAAGGCAAGGTAGTCTGCTACCTGTCGGTCGAGTCGTTCTCTGAGGGTGGACCCCGAAGGGCTGTGGCGATGCATAGGACTAAAAAAGCTCCGCATGTCCTCCATCAACAAGACGTCTGTAAAGCGTCCTGTCCTTGCCGGCGTGGTTGTGGTGGTAGGAGGAGGATTACTTTCACCTCTTCCCCTGTTGGATTCCCGTTGTGCTGTGACATCACCCTTATATGCTGTGTAAAGCATACTTTTTAACTTATTTTGTTGCTGCTGCATCCTTTGCGACTGCCGGTAATTGGGTAACATATCACAGACTTTCTGCTTATACCGGGGGTCTAGTAGCGTGGCCACCCAGTACAGGTCGTACCAGATAGGTGACAACGAGCACCCTGGGATGCCTGCTGTGGTTGGTGTTCCTCCTCCTCAAAGCCACATTCCTCCTCTGACTCCTCTTCCTCACACTCCTCTTCCAGTGTTGCCGCAGGTCCAGCAATCGATGGTAAGGCTGTTTCTGGTGGTGGTGATGGTGACCACAACTCTTCCTCTTTACGCTCATCTACGGCCTGATCCAGCACTCTTCGCAGGGCACGCTCCAGGAAAAAAACATATGGGATGATGTCGCTGATGGTGCCTTCGGTGCGACTCACTAGGTTTGTCACCTCCTCAAAAGGACGCATGAGCCTACAGGCATTGCGCATGAGCGTCCAGTAACGTGGCAAAAAAATACCCAGCTCTGCAGAGGCTGTCCTAGCACCCCGGTCATACAAATACTCGTTGACCGCTTTTTCTTGTTGGAGCAGGCGGTCGAACATTAGCAGTGTTGAATTCCAACGTGTCGGGCTGTCGCAAATCAAGCGCCTCACTGGCATGTTGTTTCGCCGCTGAATATCTGCAAAGTGCGCCATGGCCGTGTAGGAACGCCTGAAATGGCCACACACCTTCCTGGCCTGCTTGAGGACGTCCTGTAAGCCTGGGTACTTCTGCACAAAACGTTGCACAATCAGATTCAACACATGTGCCATGCACGGCACATGTGTCAACTTGGCCAAATTCAATGCCGCCAACAAATTGCTGCCGTTGTCACACACCACTTTGCCGATCTCCAGTTGGTGCGGGGTCAGCCACTGATCCACCTGTGCGTTCAGGGCGGACAGTAGTGCTGGTCCGGTGTGACTCTCTGCTTTTAGGCAAGTCAACCCCAAGACAGCGTGACACTGTCGTATCCGGCATGTGGAATAGCCCCTGGGGAGCTGGGGGGGTGCAGTTGGTGTGGAGCAAGACGCAACAGCAGAAGAGGACTCAGCCGAGGAGGTTAGCAAAGAGGATGGAGTAGGAGGAGTAGAGGAGGTGGCAGCAGGCCTGCCTGCAAGTCGTGGCGGTGTCACCAACTCCTCTGCAGCAGAGCCACGCATTCCATGCTTGGCAGCCGCCAGCAGGTTTACCCAATGCGCAGTGTAAGTTATATACCTGCCCTGACCGTGCTTTGCAGACCAGCTATCAGTGGTCAGATGGACCCTTGCCCCAACACTGTGTGCCAGACGGGACATGATTTCCTTTTCCACAATAGAGTACAGGTTGGGGATTGCCTTTTGTGAAAAATAATTTCGGCCGGGTACCTTCCACTGCGGTGCCCCAATAGCGACAAATTTTTTGAAGGCCTCAGACTCCACCAGCTTGTATGGTAAAAGCTGGTGGGCTAAGAGTTCCGACAAGCCAGCTGTCAGACGCCGGGCAAGGGGGTGACTCTGTGAGATTGGCTTCTTACGCTCAAACATTTCCTTGACAGACACCTGACTGTGGGCAGGTGAGCAGGAACTGCTGAAGGTGAGAGGCGGAGGGGCGGGTTGTTGATAGGGGGCATGGAGGACAGCAGTGGTTGACGTGGCTGAAGATGCTGGACCAGGAGGAGGATGGTGGCTTTCAGTTTGTGTGCTGCTTTTACTCATGTGTTGATCCCATAGGCGTTTGTGATGTGAGATCATGTGCCTTCGCAAAGCAGTTGTACCTAGGTGGGTGTTGGACTTCCCACGACTCAGTTTCTTTTGGCACAGGTTACAAATGGCATCGCTGATATCAGAGGCAGACACACAAAAAAAATGCCACACTGCTGAGCTTTGCAAGGACGGCATTCTGGTGGTGGCAACAGCTTGCGTTGATTGGCGTGCTGTCTGGCTGACCCCGGGTGCCGAATCTACATGCTGTCTGACTGCGCCACTAGCTCCTTGCGATGACCTCCTCCCCCTGCTTCCAACTCGTCTCCTCCTCCTCTCTGTCTCCCCATCTGAACTTTCCCCCTCTTCTTCTGCTCTTCGAGCAGGCACCCAGGTGACATCCACAGACACATCGTCATCATCAGCCGCTTCACTTGACAACTCAGCAAAGGCAGCAGCAGCAGGTACAACATCATCATCATCATCATCACAATGTACGTCCATGTGTATAATGCTGCCTGACTGAGACATATCCCCGTTATCTACATCCTCTGGCACTAATAGTTGCGCATCACTTATTTCTTCCAACTGATGTGAAAATAACTCCTCTGATGGATCAAGTGAAGCGGCTGTGGTGCTAGTGTTGGTGGTGGTGCCGGCGGGCTGGCGAGTGGTAAATTGAGAGGTGCCCGAAGCTGAGCTGGAGGAGGATGGTACATTAAGGTTCCGAGCGGAAGCTGTAGATGATTGGGTGTCCTGTGTAAGCCAGTCAACTATGGCCTCAGAATTTTTTGAGTTCAGGGTCTGTGGTGGCCTCTGAACACTGGGCATTATTCTAGGGCCTAAGGAAATCACAGCACCACGACCACGACGGCACTTGCGGGGTGGCCTGCCTCTGCCTGTCATTTTTTTTAATGTGTTGTTACTGTTGTACTATGAGTGCAAGCTGCTGTGCCACCTTATATATCAGTGGTGGGTGGGCAGTGGCACACTACACTCTCTGTGGACCTGACAGCAGTCACTGGCACCCAGGCAACTGCAATTTAAAAAATATATATATTTTTTTTTACTTTGCAAGCTGCTGTGCCACCTTATATATCAGTGGTGGGTGGGCAGTGGCACAGTACACTCTCTGTGGACCTGACAGCAGTCACTGGCACCCAGGCAACTGCAATTTAAAAAATATATATATTTTTTTTTACTTTGCAAGCTGCTGTGCCACCTTATATATCAGTGGTGGGTGGGCAGTGGCACAGTACACTCTCTGTGGACCTGACAGCAGTCACTGGCACCCAGGCAACTGCAATTTAAAAAATATATATATTTTTTTTTACTTTGCAAGCTGCTGTGCCACCTTATATATCAGTGGTGGGTGGGCAGTGGCACAGTACACTCTCTGTGGACCCGACAGTCACTGGCACCCAGGCAACTGCAATTATAAAAAAAATATATATTTTTTTACTTTGCAAGCTGCTGTGCCACCTTATATATGAGTGGTAGGTGGGCACACAGTGGCACTGCAGTGGGCACAGTACACTCTGTGGACCTGACAGTCACTGGCAGCCCAGGCAACTGCAATAATAAAAATTTTTTTTTTTTTTCAATTTATTGCAACAAGATGCTGTGCCACCGTATATATATCAGTGGTGGGCAGTGCACTGCAGTGGGTACAGTGCACTCTGTGAACCTGACACAGCACTCACTGCAATTATGACAGAGGGAAAAAAAAATATTTTTTTAAATGCCAGGTACTGTGCCTGTGCCACCCGAAATGAGTGTGGTGTGCACACAGTACAGTCTGTGGTAGGTCTGTGGCCTCTCACACACAGCGGGCAGGCAACTGCCGTCACAGTGTACAATATATATATATATATATATATATATAGAAAAAACTCTATTACCTTACCAGCCCTTAAAAGGGCTTTTGGGGACACTAGATAGATAGATATATATATATATAAGAAGAAACAACTCAATTACCAGCCCTTAAAAGGGCTTTTGGGGACGCTAGATATATATATATATATATATATATATATATATATATATATATATATATATATATATAAATTACACAAATACCAGCCCTTAGAAGGGCTTTTTGGGGTGCTGTCCTTACAGCAGTAGTGGACCAAGAACACTGCAAGACCAGGAACACTGACTAACTGTCCCTAGCTTAACAGCAGCAGTAGCAGCAGCAGCAGCAGCTCTCTCCCTACTCTCACTACACACACCGCTTCAGAATTATCTAAGATGGATGCTGCCCTTGCTTATTTATAGGAGGTGGGAGGGTGTGGGAGGGAGGTATGCTGATTGGCTGGAAATGTGTCTGCTGACTGTGAGGTTCAGGGTCAAAGTTTGCCTCAATGATGTATTATGGGGGGCGGACCGAACATCGCATATGTTCGCCCGCAGCGGCGAACGCGAACATGCGAAGTTCGCCGGGAACTGTTCGCCGGCGAACAGTTCTATACATCTCTATTCCTGGAGAACTGGGCTGACTTCTCAGTCGGCTACCGGCTCTTTAGTAAGGATGGGCTGCACCTTAACCACTTAAGCCCCGGAAGATTTTACCCCCATTCCGACCAGGGGGCATTTTGCGATTCGGCACTGCGTGATTTTAACGGACAATTGCGCGGTCGTGCGACGCTGTACCTAAATTAATTTGGCGTCATTTTTTTACCACAAACAGAGCTTTCTTTTGGTGGTATTTGATCACCTGTGCGATTTTTTGATCACGCACTATAAACAAAAAAAGAGCGTCAATTTTGCAAAAATAGCAATATTTTTCACATTTTTTATATGAAATTCCCCCAAAAATAAATGTAAAAATCAAAATTTTTTAACATTTTCGGTCAATTTGTTTTATGCTACCTATGTTTGGTAAAAAAAATCGCAAAAAGCGTATTTTGATTGGTTTGCGCAAAAGTTATCGCGTTTACTAACAAAGGGAAAGATTTTTGTCATTTTTGTTGTTTTTTTTTTAACGCGTAATGGCGGCGATCTGCAATTTTTTTTGCAGTACTGCGACATTGCGGCGGACAGATCGGACCCTTGACTGACATTTTTGACACTTTTGGGGTTACCAGTGACATTTCTACAGTAATCAGTGCTATATATATGCACTGTTACTGTAAAAATACACTGGTAGTGAAGGGGTTAACTTTATTTGGGAGGGAGGGGCTGTGTGTGTCCCTAGGGGCGTGCTTTCTACTGTGATTGGCTGTGGCTTGAGCTGTAAGGACACTGATCAACGGATCTACATAGTAGATCCATGTGATCAGTGTCTTTACAGCGAGGAGAATGACAGGTGGCTTGTTTACACAAGCTGCCTGACATTCTCCCTCTCCCCCGCCGATCGCCGAGTGGCCGGCAGACATCGGGTCCGCTGGTCACACGCGCGGGGGGGTCCGTGACCACGCAGGAGCGCCCCTCCGGCGGCGCGCGCTCGCTCCCTAGACCCTCACAAGCAAGCAACGTAGCCCTACGTTAGTTTGCCTGTGAGGGGCTGACCGCTGACGTAGATAGTCGTGTGGCGGTCGGCAAGTGGTTAATGGGGACGGTACAGCTCTTTTGGGGAGAAAGATGGCCACCAAGTTGGAGGGGCTTTTAAACTAGGAGACGGGGGGGAGGGCTCAGAAGTAGAATCAGTCAGGAGGGAGCAGAGGACTGCAGGCAGTTGTAGGGTCAGCAGCGACAGTAGGTCGACAACATCAATCGGTGGGTCTGTGCAGGAAAACCGCAGACCAAACAGAAATAAACATAACCGCCAATCACGTTTAACTTCCGTAAAACTAAGAGGGGTATATGCTAATGCCAGGAGCCTAGCTAATAAGATGGATGAGTTGGAAATGTTAGTACATGAGGAGGACATAGACCTTGTGGGAATAACAGAAACTTGGTTCGACCCCTCACATGACTGGCTGGCCAATATCCAAGGGTATTCGGTGTACCGGAAGGACAGGGTAGGAAAAAGAGGGGGAGGGGTATGTCTCTATGTCAAGAACAATATAAAGGTGCTAGAAAGGAGTGACATTACGGATGGGATGAGCATGGATTTAGAATCTGTGTGGGTTGAACTCGATAGGGAAGAAGATAAGGGAAAAGTAGTTGTGGGGGTTTGCTATAGGCCACCTAACCAAGGGGAGGAGGTAGAGCTGGAATTTTTAGCACTAATGGGTAAAGTGGCAAAACTGGGATCAGTCATCATATTGGGGGACTTCAATTATCCCGACATTGACTGGGAAGAGGGGACTGCACACTCACAGAAGGCCCGTCTATTCACGGAAACCTTACTGGATAATTACATGTCACAGTTGGTGGATTCCCCTACTAGAGAAAATGCAATCCTGGATCTATTGATCACTAATGACCCAGACATAATCTCGGAGGTAGGAGTCCAGGACAACCTGGGCTCTAGCGATCACAGGATGATCACATTTAGCGTAAATAACAATATAAAAAGGCAAGTGGGGAACATAAGAACCCTAAACTTCAGACGGGCAAACTTTCCATAATTGTACTCATTGATGGAAAGGCTAAACTGGGACCAAACCCTGGGATCCCTGACCACAGAGGAAAAATGGGAATGCTTTAGGAACATATTAAGCAAAGGCATCTTGCAGAGCATTCCTATGGGAAATAAATTTAGGAGAGACAAAGCCAAACCTGGCTGGCTAAACCGTAGCGTTAAAAAACTTATTAGGGGAAAAAAATTGGCCTTCAAGAAATATAAATCAGAGGGCACAGTATCGGCCTTCCAGCAATACAAGGAGGCAAAACAGAAAAGTAAACAAGAAATCAAGATGGCTAAAATCAACTTTGAGAGACAAATAGCGGAGGATAGTAAAAAAAACCCAAAGAAATTCTTAAAATATATCAACAGCAAAAAAACTAGGGCAGAGCATATTGCACACATAGTTAACGATGATGGGAGGATGGTTACAGAGGACACTGAAAAAGCAACCGTGCTGAATGCTTTTTTCTCGTCAGTCTTTACGCAGGAAAAGGAGGGGTACACTGACCATGACTGAATGGTTAGTAGTAATACACAGGACTTGCCACTATGGCTAACAGAGGGTGAAATCAGGGAAAGACTGGATAAACTTAACACTAACAAATCACCAGGCCCGGATGGCGTACATCCGAGAGTTCTCAAGGAACTCAGTAAGGTTATATCTAGACCACTGTTCCTGATCTTTGCTGACAGTATTAGGACTGGAGATGTACCAGGGGATTGGAGGAAGGCTAACGTGATTCCGATATTCAAAAAGGGCCAGAGGCATATCCCGGGAAATTATAGGCCTGTCAGCTTGACATCAATAATATGTAAACTTTTGGAGGGGATGATAAGGGACTATATCGTAGAATATGCTAAAGATAACAACATCATCAGTAGTAACCAGCACAGGTTTACAAATGGGCGTTCTTGTCAAACCAATCTCTTAGAATTCTACGAGGAGGTGAGCTGTGAGCTAGATAGGGGCAGACCAGTGGATGTGGTGTACTTGGATTTCGCTAAGGCATTTGATACAGTTCCCCACAAGAGCTTAATTTATAAAATAAGGTCTGCAGGTATCTACAGCAGGGTTTGCTCTTGGATACGGAACTGGCTAAAAGGCCGTGTCCAAAGGGTGGTAATAAACAGCGCATACTCAGACTGGTCTGAGGTAGTAAGCGGGGTCCCCCAGGGCTCAGTCCTGGGACCAACCTTGTTCAATTTATTCATAAACAGCATTGAGGACGGGATCAGTAGTTCGTTATCAGTTTTTGCAGATGACACAAAATTGGCCAGGGCAATAACTGCACAGCATGAAGCAGATATCCTACAGAATGACCTGGACAAAATTACGGAGTGGGCAACGACATGGCAAATGAGGTTTAACGTGGAGAAGTGTAAGGTTTTGCACTTGGGGACTAAAAACATAAAAACACAATACACGTTAGGAGGGGAACCCTTGGGGGAATCAAAAATGGAGAAAGATCTGGGAGTCTTGGTTGATGATAGATTAGGCAACAGCATGCAATGTCAAGCGGCAGCTTCCAAAGCCAACAGAATATTAGCATGCATAAAGAAAGGGATGTATTCCAGAGATAAGACTATAATCCTTCCACTTTATAAAACTCTGGTCCGACCGCATCTGGAGTATTCTGTCCAGTTCTGGTCGCCAGTCCTCAGGAGGGATGTGTTGGAGCTGGAGAAAGTCCAGAGAAGGGCAACTAAACTGATTAGGGGGTTGGCAGGACCTTAACTATGAAGAGCGGCTGCAATCGCTCGATTTATTTTCCCTGGAGAAGAGACGTCTGAGAGGGGACATGATAGCAATTTATAAATATCTTAATGGGGATCTCAGCTTAGAAAAAAAGCTGTTCATTCGAAGGAATTGCATGATGACTCGAGGACATACAATGCAATTAGAGGAGAAGCGTTTTAACCTCAGGCAACGAGGAGGGTTCTTTACTGTTAGGGCTACAAGATTGTGGAATTGTCTACCACAAGAGGTGGTTTCTGCGGGTAGTATGGTGACTTTCAAAAGACTCTTACACTTACATCTCAAGGATCAGGAGATTAAGGGCTATGTTAGATGATTACAGTCACACACACCTACACAGGTTGAACTGGATGGACTATAGTCTTTATTCAACCTCACCTACTATGTAACTATGTAACTATGAAATTGCATTTTTGAAATCAGAGATATTTAAATTATCTGTTAAACAAACTCCAGCTGGGACTGCTGCAATGCCACTGCCACAGAGGACCCCCAGAAATGGCAGATAGGTTACTGTAGGTTCTGGAAGACTTAGAGTGGTGGATAGAAGACATGTCCCACAGTCGGTGGTTCTCCAAAATTCATTTGCAGCACTCTCAGAATGTAAGGACAACATGGATATGGACTCAAGCACAGAGGGTGAGAAACCATCGACTCCTATGTCTAATGTATGCAAGACTGCAGCCAAGGACAAAAAAGATAAAGTGAAGTCTCAAAGGAAGCAGCTGTTGCTGGGTAGTTCAATCATAAGAAGTGTGGAGCTTAAAGAAAATGAGATGTCTCCCTGGTGCTACTGGTAGACGAGATAGAAGGCGTATTATTAATATTGTTAAGCAAGCAAAGCAGGAATGGGACGTGGATGTTCTTGTCCATCTAGGGACAAATGACCTGGCTTGCAATGAAGTGTCAGAGGTGAAAAAATCTTTTATCACACTTGGTAATGACGTACAGGATTTTACATCCACCATTTCATTTTCTGAAGTTCTGCCTGTGCATAATGTTCAGAATGATAGGCAGAGGCGCATAAAGGAGTTCAACATATGGCTTAGTAAATGGTGTCAAGAGCAAGGATTTGGCTTTGTTTCTCATGATAGCTCTACTTGGAATAGAAAGGAACTGTACAAAAAAGATGGTTTGCATCTTTCTCTCAAAGGAACAAATGTACTTAGTGAACAACTCCAAGAATTTGCGAAAGAGTATTTAAACTAGGAAGGGGGGGGCAAAAGAGTGGAAATACAAGAGTCCAATTGCCCCCCGAAACAATGCCAGAACAGGTCAGAAGCACAGAGGTTAAGAAATGATAAGCTCAGAGCCCTGTCTACAAATGCTCGCAGTTTAGGTAAAAAAATCAATGAACTTGGGTCAATAATGGCATCTGAGAATGTAGATTTAGTGGCTGTTACGGAGACATGGTTTAATGAAAGAAATGACTGGGACATAACCATACCAGGGTACTCTTTATACAGAAGAGACAGAGAAGGCAAGAAAGGAGGAGGAGTGGCCCTGTATGTGAAAGATAGCATTAAATCTAACCTAATACAAGTTGGTGAGGCCAACATAGAGTCAGTTTGGGTTACGTTGCAGTTTGCTAATCATGCAGTAACTCGTGTAGGTGTGATATATAGACCACCTGGTCAAGTTAAAGAACTAGATGATCTACTAGTTGAAGAAATAGCTAAAATGACAATGAAAGGAGAAGTTATCATTATGGGAGATTTCAATCTTCCAGATATAAACTGGAAAACCAAAATAGCAAGTTCTACCAGGAGTACAGATATTCTAAATTCCCTACTGGGGTTGTCTCTGCAACAAGTGGTTGAGGAGCCAACCTGGAGGGAGGCCATTTTGGATTTGGTATTCACAAATGGGGATTCGGTATATGATGTCATTGTAGGCAAAACCTTGGGATCTAGTGATCACCAGTCAGTGTGGTTTAATATAAGAACTGTGAAAGAGTCACACCACACAAAAACAAAAGTTTTAGATTTTAGAAAAACAAACTTTTCAAAAATGAAATTAGTCATAAATGAGTCCTTATCAGACTGGAACGGATTGCATGGAGTCCAGGAGAAATGGGACTACTTAAAGGGTGCATTATTGAAGGCAACAGAAAATTGCATTAGACTTGTCAGTAGTGTTGAGCGAACACGGACTGTATTATTCGTGTTCGTACCGAATAATTGGATTTTTTGTACCCGAACACGGACACGGACACTTTACTGTATGTTCGGGTAAAAATCCGTGTTCGGTCGTTTTATTTCCGGGTTTTGCATGCTTTGGCGCTCTTTTCATGGCGGGCTTTCAACAGCCAATCAACAATCGTTTAACTGGTGTGCCTTAAGCCATCCCAGCCATGCCTGCAAATGTCTCAGTAGCTGTGATTGGCCGTCTGAAGCATGTGACCAAGTCTTTATAAGTTCGAGGCAGCCGCAGCGGCGTCATTATGCTGCTTAGATTCAGGGACAGAGCACACATCAACGTGCTGGCTACTGATTAGGGAAAGATAGGCAGGAAAAAACCATTTGTGTCCGGATAGAATTGAGGGACAGGTCGGAGTGTTTAGGCAGGGCGAGTTGTAGGCATTTTAGGGATAGAGTCTGCTGAATTATAGGGTCAGTGTCTTCTACAAACTACAATCGATATTGCTGTGTGGGGGGTGGGGTGAATCTGCACTCAATCCTGATCTACGATCTCTTCTCAATCCTGTTAGGGACAGAGTCTGCTGAATTTTAGGGAAACTGTGTTCTACAAACTACAATCGATATTGCTGTGTGGTGTGGGATTGGAGATAGGCAGGTGTCAGTGATCCACATCCATTTTTCTGTGTGTGAGCTGCAGTGAACACAATCTTTTTGGGCTGCAGTGAACACAATCTTTTTGGGCTGCAGTGAACACAATCTTTTTGGGCTGCAGTGAACACAATCTTTTTGGGCTGCAGTGAACACAATCTTTTTGGGGTGCAGTGAACAAAATCTTTTTGGGGTGCAGTGAACACAATCCTTTTTGGTTTGCAGTGAACACAATCTTTGTGGGGTGCAGTGAACAAAATCCTTTGTGGGGTGCAGTGAACACAATCTTTTTGGGGTGCAGTGAACAAAATCCTTTTTGGGGTGCAGTGAACAACATCCTTTTTGGGGTGCAGTGAACACAATCTTTTTGGGGTGCAGTGAACAAAATCCTTTGTGGGGTGCAGTGAACACAATCTTTTTGGGGTGCAGTGAACACAATCTTTTTGGGGTGGAGTGAACAACATCCTTTTTGGGGTGCAGTGAACAAAATCCTTTTTGGGGTGCAGTGAACAAAATCATTTTTGGGATGCAGTGAACACAATCTTTTTGGGGTGCAGTGAACACAATCTTTGTGGGGTGCAGTGAACACAATCTTTTTGGGGTGGAGTGAACAACATCCTTTTTGGGGTGCAGTGAACAACATCCTTTTTGGGGTGCAGTGAACACAATCTTTTTGGGGTGCAGTGAACACAATCTTTGTGGGGTACAGTGAACAGAATCTTTGTGGGGTGCAGTGAACACAATCTTTGGGGGGTACAGTGAACACAATCTTTGTGAGGTGCAGTGAACACAATCTTTGTGGGGTGCAGTGAACACAATCATTGTGGGGTGCAGTGAACTCAATCTTTGTGGGGTACAGTGAACACAATCTCATACTTCTGAAGGTTTGAGGGTGCTGCCTGTTCCATACTCCCCCTACTCCTCATCTAGCCTTTTAGGGGTACAAACAATAGTAATTGGGGCCTAGTGTGGTTGTGTACGTGTGATATACATACACTTTTTTGGGATCATATTTTCTATTCCGCTATTTAATCAAAAACCTTTGGGGATCAGTTAAATTGGGGGATAGTCTGTGTTGGTACGTGTGAGAGAGATCCACCTTTCCAAGTTGTTGGGGTTCATCTCATACTTCTGAAGGTTTGAGGGTGCTGCCTGTTCCATACTCCCCCTACTCCTAGCCTTTTAGGGGTACAAACAATAGTAATTGGGGCCTAGTGTGGTTGTGTACGTGTGATATACATACACTTTTTTTGGATCATATTTTCTATTCCGCTATTTAATCAAAAACCTTTGGGGATCAGTTAAATTGGGGGATAGTCTGTGTTGGTACGTGTGAGAGACGTATTTAATTTAACTGGGCCTCCATGCGAGACCTGTGTGCCTTGTTGCGCTGTTTTGAGTACTCCACCAACATGGCCAGTGGCAATGACGCCGTTCTCAGCTTAACTATCCCACTTCTATGCCTCCTTGAAAAAACAATTCGGGCGATGATGGAAGAGGATGTGGCACAGGATGAGGAGGAGGAGGATGAAGAGGTAACATTTCCAAGGCTTTCAGGGCAGTCATTCGCAAGGGGCTCCGAGGGTGGGTTCCTGCACACGCAAACGCCAGGGACGCAATTGTCCAGCAGGGGCACAGTTCTGGAGGATGAGGAGGATGAGGAGGAGGAGGAGCTGGAGGAGGAGATGGAACCATGTTCACAGCAGGGTGGCACCCAGGCCAGCTCATGGCCATCACTGGTGCGTGGCTGGGGGGATACAGAGGACACGGACGATACACCTCCCACAGAGGACAGCCTTTCGTTGCCTCTGGGCAGCCTGGCACACATGAGCGATTACATGCTGCAGTGTCTCCACAACGACCGCCGAGTTGCCCACATTCTAACTTGTGCTGATTACTGGGTGGCCACGCTGCTGGATCCCCGTTACAAGGACAACATACCGTCCTTAATTCACTCACTGGAGCGCGATCGCAAGATGCGCAAGTACAAGCGCACGCTGGTAGACGCCATGCTGCTGGCATTCCCATCTGACAGCGGGGCCACAGTGGAAGCACAAGGCAGAGGAGGAGGAGGAGGAGGTCGCCAACGCAACCAGGGCACCGCCAGCACCTCAGAAGGCAGGGTTAGCATGGCCGAAATGTGGAAAAGCTTTGTCAGCACGCCACAACAAACAGCAGCACCAGCAGCTCAGATGGAACGTCTTAGCAGGAGGCAGCATTTTACCAACATGGTGGAGCAGTATGTGTGCACACGCCTACATGTAGTGAATGACGGGTCTGCCCCCTTCAACTTCTGGGTCTCCAAATTGGGCACATGGCTTGAGCTTGCCCTTTACGCCTTGGAGGTGCTGGCGTGCCCTGCAGCCAGTGTATTATCTGAACGGGTATTTAGCACAGCTGGGGGCGTTATAACAGACAAGCGCAGCCGCCTGTCCAGAGACAATGTGGACAAGCTCACGTTCATTAAAATGAACCAGGCATGGATCCCACGGGACTTTTCCGTACCTTATGCAGAATAGCAATGGATACCGACCTTACCCACCCATTGTTCCATTTTTGCTCTTTCTCACTCTTTTGGGGTGTACCCTCATTTAAAATTTTTGAAAAGAAGCAGTGTTGGCTACCTCGTCCTCCTCCTCAGGGCCAGATTAATGTAGGGGCTATTGGAGCTGCAGCTCCAGGCCCCTACCTTTTATATAGGCCCCGGGTTGGCCATATTCACTGTTACCGCTCTTCTGTCACTTGTAAACACAGAAGTCTGGCTTCTATGCTCGCTTCCCCAGGCAGCACCCTCAGAACCTCCCCACACAGCGTGAAGGCCGGACAAGGAGGGACAGTTGGCGATGCATGGATGTGTTTATGGGCTTCAGAGACAGCATCCCATGTTGAATTAGGCATGCATGGCTGCACCCTTCCTCCTCTGGGTGCATGGCAAGGCACGGCCCTTAAGGCCCTTCAAAATCCTCAGCACCAAGCCCATGATGCTGTTAATCCGGCCCTGGTCCTCCTCCACCGCCGCTTCCACCTACACCGCCCATAGGTGTGCGCAGCCTATTGCATTAAGGTGTGCACCCCAAAGTTGAAATACACATGCATGTGTTTGCCAGCAGGGAGAGTAATGTATCGGGGCCATGTACCTGTAGGCAAGGAGAAATAGAGCAGAGCAGGTCCCAGGGAGATCTTTCCCATCTCCTCACTGGCAATGCTATGTGCCCTAGGTGATTAGGGTGTGCCCAGGCACACCCAGCACACCCTGTGCGCACGCCTATGTCACCGCCACATCCACCACCACCTCAACCTCCCTCCTACTCCATATGGGCCTCGTCCTTCAGAGATGAAGAAGAACATTGTTTTATTTTTCTGTTTTTTTTTTGTTGTTTTAAGTTATTTCCCTATCCACATTTGTTTGCAGAGCACTTGCCATGCTCTTAATTACGTTTTGCTGCCATTTGCAGCACTCTAGCCCTTTCCTTTGGTGTTTTAGAGCCATTTTAGTGCCTTAAAGTTCGGGTCCCCATTGACTTCAATGGGGTTCGGTGTCCGGGAAAAGTTCGGTAAAAGTCCGGGACACGGACCCGGACTTTTTTTTAAAGTTCGGCCGAACCCGTCGAACACGGACATCTAGGTGTTCGCTCAACCCTACTTGTCAGTAAAAGCAAAAAAAGGAAGTGACCACTGTGGTACTCAGCAGAAGTGGCCCAAATCATTAAAAATAAAAAGCTAGCATTTTGTAATTATAAAAAACCCAGAGCAATGAAGATAAGGAAATCTACAAGATTAGGCAGAAAGAGGCCAAGCAAGTTATAAGAACTTCTAAAGCGCAGGCAGAAGAAAAACTAGCTCAGTCTATGAAAAAGGGGGATAAGACATTCTTCAGATATATAAATGAAAAAAGGAAATTAAAACAAGGAATAACTAAATTAAAAACAAAGGACGGAAGGTATGTAGAAGAGAATAAAGGGCTAGCCGACTGCCTTAATGAATACTTCTGTTCAGTTTTTACAGAAGAAAAAGAAGGAGAAGGACCTCCACTTGAAAGGATGACTAATGAATTGTTTGATGCATGTGTCTTTACAGAGGAAGACGTTCTAAGATTGCTGTCTAAAGTGAAGACAAATAAGTCACAGGGTCCTGATGAGATACACCCAAAATTATTAAAAGAGCTTAGTGGTGAGCTGGCAAAACCATTAACAGATTAATTTAACCAATCATTAGTAACAGGAGTCGTCCCGGAAGATTGGAAATTGGCAAATGTCGTGCCCATTCACAAGAAAGGTAGTAGGGAGGAATCGAGCAACTATAGACCAGTGAGTCTGACATCAATAGTAGGCAAATTAATGGAAACCCTATTAAAGGATAGGATTGTGGAACATCTTAAATCCCATGGATTGCAAGATGAAAAACAACAGGGGTTTACTTCAGGGAGATCATGTCAAACAAATCTTATAGATTTTTTTGACTGGGTGACTAAAATAATAGACGGTGGAGGTGCAGTAGACATTGCATATCTAGATTTTAGTAAGGCTTTTGACACTGTCCCACATAGAAGACTTATCAATAAACTGCAGTCATTGAGCATGGACTCCCATATTGTTGAGTGGATTAGGCAATGGCTGAGTGACAGACAACAGAGGGTTGTAGTCAATGGAGAACATTCAGAACAAGGTCATGTTACCAGTGGGGTACCTCAGGGATCTGTACTGGGACCAATTTTGTTTAATATCTTCATAAGTGATATTGCAAAAGGCCTCGATGGTAAGGTTTGTCTTTTTGCTGATGACACAAAGATATGTAAAAGGGTTGATGTTCCTGGAGGGAAACGCCAAATGGAAAAGGATTTAGGAAAACTAGAAGAATGGTCAGAACTCTGGCAACTGAAATTTAATGTGGATAAGTGCAAGATAATGCACCTGGGGCGTAAAAACCCAAGGGCAGAATATAGAATATTTGACACAGTCCTGACCTCAGTATCTGAGGAAAGGGATTTAGGAGTAATTATTTCAGAAGACTTAAAGGTGGGAAGACAATGTAATAGAGCAGCACGAAATGCCAGCAGAATGCTTGGATGTATAGGGAGAGGTATAAGCAGTAGAAAGAGAGAAGTGCTTATGCCGCTGTACAGAACACTGGTGAGACCTCACTTGGAGTATTGTGCGCAGTACTGGAGGCCATATCTCCAGAAGGATATAGATACTCTAGAGAGAGTTCAGAGAAGAGCTACTAAACTAGTACATGGATTGCAGGAAAAAACTTACCAGGAAAGGTTAAAGGACCTTAACATGTATAGCTTGGAAGAAAGAAGAGACAGAGGGGATATGATAGAAACTCTTAAATACATAAAGGGAATCAACTCGGTAAAAGAGGAGAGCATATTTAAAAGAAGAAAAACTACCACAAGAGGACACAGTTTTAAATTAGAGGGGCAAAGCTTTAAAAGTAATATGAGGAAGTATTACTTTACTGAGAGAGTAGTGGATGCATGGAATAACCTTCCTGCAGAAGTGGTAGCTGCAAATACAGTGAAGGAGTTTAAGCATGCATGGGATAGGCATAAGGCTATCCTTCATATAAGATAAGGCCAGGGACTATTCATAGGATTCAGATATATTGGGCAGACTAGATGGGCCAAATGGTTCTTATCTGCCGACACATTCTATGTTTCTATGTTTCTAACAGCAGCTCCAAAAACGTCCAGTGTGCCTTAGGCCTATGTCTTACATGAACCGCAAGCTAGATATCTGAAATTATAAGCAAAATATATATTCAAAACCATATACTGCAAATTCAAAGGGCAACTCTAACCTTCTGCAAAACATAAATTGATATGTCATTATGCAAAACTGAACATTCCAAGATGGGATTCCAAGATGATTCCATTTCCCTTACAATTCCCTCTTTGATCATATGAAATTGTAAATTTCATAAGATCATTCCTGATACCAGTTGTCTTATTTCAACATGGCCGTCTTGAAGGCCTCCTCATCTTCCTTCTTACCCGGCTTAGACACTGTGGGCCTGATTCATAGTACGTCGAATTGGCGTTACGGCGGGTTTTTTGCGAACCAGCGAATTTGTACATCTGAATTGGTATTCAGAGAAAGGCGGGCGGACAATAGCGCCTAGTGTAAGATTCATTAAGATGCTACAAAGTCAGAGCGGGACTTAAAAACACGCCAGCTAAAAGCTTGACTAATGTGTTGCCAAATTTTCCCCTGTACCCCCAAAAATCCCCAATCACTGTGGAAGGTGTGGAAAACAATTTGGAGATGACTGGCTTTTAAAAAATGTCAAAAACTGACTTAGAAAGAGAGATATCTGCAAAAGTGTAGAAAGGAAAAAAGCTCCTCAAGCCCCGAGCTGCGAACGTGCGAATGTGCGCATGCGCAACGCCAAATAGGCTCAAAAAATTCCGCTAGCGCGATTTTGGGCAATTTTGTTTTTGAATACGTACTAAAAATCCGCTGTCTCGCCCATAGAAAATGGTAAAAACCGGCGGAATTGGAAAAGCATGCACACTTCCAACAAGGGATCCCTTAGTAAACACCATCACATTCCATACACCTTTCCTGCTAACTCAGAAATCATAACAGACAAATCTACAGTGTTTATATAGAACCTCCACCTTATCTAAATTATCCCACAAAATATTACATTGGGGAACGGGTCGTCAGATAGAACAAAAATAGATGTAAAACATATTTCAAATAAAGATTATTAGCATTTCACAAATATAAAGGAAATGTCACAATTTTGCCAATATTCGATGTGTTTCAAAAGAATGTTTTTCTAAATATATTGCAAATACAACATTTTCTTACATATGGGGATGGCCAAGTGTTAGCATTTGACTGCACATTTAACTGAAGGTATACATATATCCCCATACTTGGCTAATTAGCAAAGTATGCCCAACAAACAAATATAGCTTTAGCTCACAATATTGCTACATATTGACTTTATGTGGCATCTTTTGTATTTTGTTCATGTCTTTAGATTAAAAGTTTGCTGATACACATGCCTTTTTCAAACATGAACAAAATTAATGTTGTGAACATTGGGAGGTTTGGAGACCTCCAAGTGTTGCCCATACAGAGGGCTCCTTCTGGATTCGAACTTACAAACCTACAGCAGGAAGGCAGACTCCCTAATGATTGTGCTATTTCTCAGTGAGTGTTGGGTGTTTTCCTCATGCCGTCAAAATGCTCACATGGGAACAGGGGCCATTCAACTGAATAGGATTGGAGTTTTTGGCTGTTTTGGGAGTTGATTCTTGAGCTGTACAAATCCCCCCCAAACGCCCCCAAACGGGCTACGTTCACATGTAGGTGTTGTGGTCTGTTTTTGGGGCTATTTTAGGTTATTTCATATAAAAATGCCTGCCCAAAAAATGTATGTCAAAACGCCTGGGAAAACGCCAGCAAAAACGCCCATAAGAACGCCTGATATAATTGCCACGCCAAGATTAGGGATGTTCATGAGTGATGAGTCAGATTGTTGGCTTACATATCTGTTCAATCTTCACAATCTCAACTCCCAAATCCCAAAAGGTGTGTTTCAATTGTTTCCCTAAATATATATTTCTCTCTCTCTCGCTCTCTCATGTAATTGTATATATATGTATGTATTCCTGTATCTAAACATTCTAAATAATGACTAGCAAACTTGAAGAGAGAATTTTATCAATTCACATATATACACACCTACATACATACATACATGTATTTGGGTTGTTTCTGTAGATTATGGCTCTGAATGTATGTATCTGAAGATTATGGGCTCTTTGTCGATGTATATGGTATAAATGTACAAAGGTTGTTTTTGTTTAAAAAATACAATTGTGTGGCTTCAATGGGATACTGTGGAGACTGTGCCAAAAATATGTCATGTGAAATGTTTGAGCTGTGTATTCTCTGTGTAATAAACAGCATGTTTCAAATCGTCTTCATGTGTATAAATAAAGTTTTCTGGTGTCCACAAATGTATGTTTTTTTATTTATTTTTTTTAAGTTAGATATGCTTAATGGTTGTGTAAGGTGACTATTGTTTGCGAATTCACGAATATAAAAAAACGCGTTCTCATATTTGTAAATGCAACCAGAAACTAAACTATTTGTGGGTGCACACGTTTCCGGAAATTGTCCAGGCCCTCCTGCAAGTTTGTGCATCATGGCTCCAGCGCTGTTTACTGCTGAAATTGTGGCATTTATCTGTAAAGTAAGGAGGGGGGGGGGTGAATGTGCGAGATGGGGGATGGTGGCTGGGGGGCTGGGTGGGTGTCGCTTATCTAGCGGGTGTGCAAGTAACTTTTGGTCTACTGATATGCGCATGCACTTTCTGCCTATTAGACGTGAGATAGAAGCTTCCTGTTATAGAAAGTTCCTAGATGTGAACCTGTTCCCTACACTATATATATATATATATATATATATATATATATATATATATTTTTTTTTTTTTTTTATTGTATATAATATATATTGTATATAATATATATATGTATATAATATATATTGTATATAATATATATATATATATATATATATATATATATATATATATATATTGTATATAATATATATTGTGTATAGTATATAAAATATATATATATATATATTTTGTATATTATATATATTGTATATAATAGGGAACAGGTTCACATCTAGGAACTTTCTATATAGATATAGATATAGATAGGCATACCCTGCTTTAAGTACACTCACTTTACATACACTCGTGAGTAAGGACACAGCTTGTTCAGCTTGGCATGACACTGCTCACAAACCATAAGTGACAGGGATAACAAACTTAGGGAGCACCAAGAGGGTACCCAGGACTACAACATATCCTTTTTGTGGCTGGCCAGCTTGCCTAGGTAATCTATCATGTCATAGTCCTGGATCCCCTTAACATGCTCCCACATGGTTTGGGAGCAAGGCCATGTCAATGTGTCCAAAATTTCCTATGGAGCTGGTGTATTTACATGCATTGAGAAAAGAAAAAAGGGATTGCTTCACTTTAAGTACATTTTCGGTTTACATACATGCCCTGGTCCCATTGTGTACTTAAAGTGGGGTATGCCTGTATATAGATAGATTTGATTAGTTTCTACTTTTACACAAAATGAAACACAATTATCTGTGACAGATTGCCATGACGCTTTGGAATCTGTCTAGATAAAGACAAATGTATTGCCCCTTTTCATATATGCAAGATTAGAAACATTATATTCCCTAAATACATTATGCCAAAAATTATTGCCTTAAATACATACATACACACTGCAAGCTCTGCACCGTTTGTCTTGTCTGAGACTCGCCATCATAAGCTGGATCTGCACACAGCAGCTAATTTGTTCACCTGAGATGGAATCAGTGCTCACAAAAATATGGACTGGTCATGTCTTCAAAGGATTGCATTGGACAAATCACCTCTAAACGAAACACATGAGTGTATAATCACTTGTCTTAATGGATCACATTCCCAACACACGCATCTCAAACTGCCATATGTGAATCAATGGGGGTGTCCATTGCAAGTTAAATACACCCCCAGATCCCATTGCTTTGTTAATTTACAGATCTAACTGGAATCTGATGGCACTGCTGTCAACCACTATGCCATCAAATTCTGCTGGGGACCTTTAAAAAGGATTATGTGTGATTGTGTGGATAATTCTGACACATTAAATTCTCATCTCCCACATCCCATGTGCTCCTCTTGCAGGAATTGTGAATCAAGGGTAATTCAGCACAGCATAATGAACAGACACACCCAATCAGACAGCTCATGTTAAAAGGGACCTGAAAAGCAATCTGCCTGGCTTGCTTTTCCAAGCATTGGCTAGTTTAGTGAGCCTGGACTAATAACAGTCACTGTAATGCTACCCATACTGCTGTCCTTTTAACATGGTGACAAAAGTTGATACCTATGCTACATGTGTGTAAAGTTACTTTCACCCTGCTAAATGGACAGCAATAAGGTTGTAAATACAGTGACTGTAATTAACATGCCAAGGGCTATGAATTGTACATGTATTCTAGCTAAATCTAGCAGCTTCATTAGGAAACATTTATTTGTCATCTCTCTTATCTCCATCTCTGCAGCATGTTTTTTTGGCAGAGGAATTCGATCCCATCAGCAGAGGAAGCACAAGGCTGTGCAGTGATGGACAGTGCACCCTGTGTACCCATTGGCTAAGGAGGCAGCAGGAAGCGGATCAGCCTGCCTCCTGTTACCTCCTCAGCCAATGAGTAGCTGAAAGGCTCTTAAGTCCCTCCCTCCTAACATCTCCTGAGTCCCAGCCCTGCCAGCTAGTTTACTGTGCTTACTATGCATTTATCCTTCGGCGCTTCTCCTGCCTTATGTGTCAACTGGCTACTGTCTCCTGCACACTTCATGGATGGCGGGTCCGGGGCCCCTACAGGCACTCGGGCCCCCTACATGTGTATTGGCTGTCCCCCCTGATGGTGGCCCTGGCTGTGTAATGAAAGGCCAATTGACAAAATGTCTATATCATGTAGAGGAAATCACCAGTGTGGGGCAACCTATGTCATGTAGGTAGATTTGGACATCAATGTATATGTATCACCAGAAATGGGATTCTTTGTTCTACAAAATCTCAAAGACGACCTACCATGTTTTTGTAAGACTGTACTTTTTTGGACATACTTGAACTCAAACATACATTGCTCTTTCCACAGCTCCTCCTCCTCTGGGGGTATGATAAGGTGAACATGCATCTTCACCAAAAGCACAAGATGATGTGTCGTCTCCGGATGAGGCTGCGG